>NW_008795259.1:1936040-1944003 GCF_000699145.1 Aptenodytes forsteri | reverse complement strand
AGTGCGTGGCGCCCCTCCTGCCCCTCCTTCTTCACTGACCTTGGTGTTGGCAGAGTTGTTTCTCTCACATATTCTCACTCCTCTCTTCTGGCTGCTGCTGCACAGGTTTTTTTTCCCCCTTCTTAAATATGTTATCACAGAGGCACGACCACCGTCACTGATTGGCTCAGCCTTGGCCAGCAGCGGGTCTGTCTTGGACCCATCTGGCATTGGCTCTATCGGACATGGGGGAAGCTTCTAGCAGCTTCTCACAGAAGAAGAGGGGCTCCCTGTAGCCCCCCCCCCCAAAAACCTTGCCACGCAAACCCAATGCACCTTCAAAGAATTATTGAATAATGGTGTATTTGGACAACACTTTTTTTGAAAATATAGTGTGTCACCACATAATTGAAGCCTGTATTTTAAAGCTTAAAGATAGAGTTTTTAACTTTTCCTCAACTTTTCTAACTTTCGAGTGCTTGAGTTTTCAGCCTTATGGTTCTTTTAACATAGAGAGGTGTTTGACTATAGTAATGCTGAGGTGGCTGCAAGAATGATCAGTCAAAAGAGATTTTTCATCAGTGGTGTTGTGCCACTAAGATAACAGACAGTTTAGATAGTGGTAGGTAATAAAAGCTAACAATAACAAAAGAGTCTATTTTTCTAGTCAGATTATAACTGGACCATTTTGAGCAGTGTTTTACTAAATCCACTTCCAAGAGTTGGATGTCACTAGAAGAAGACAGGGAATTTCAGCACTGATAACGTTCTTATTCCTAAAACCAGTTATTTTCAAACATGTCATCTACACTAGCTCTCAATAAGGATTAACTACATGACAGGTTTGAAATTTTAAAAGCAAGTGAGTTTTAAATTATGAAAGAGCAAGGGGAAAAGCTGAGACTAATTTTTACTGTACAGAAACATGTAAAGTTTTTCAGTGCATCATCATTCAAAGTCTTCTTGCGATAATTGTAATGAGAATTATTCCCCTTCTCTTCTTTTCTTGACTCCCTAAAAAGGAACACTGTGTGATTGGATGGTGTAGACTAATTTTTAATTATTTAGCATACGAATAGTTTATTGAAAATGAGTCTCCCCCACCTAGCCCAAGAGTATTTTTCTGTTAATTGCTCTGCAAGCATTTAAGTATATTTGTACTTCAAACTGCATGGACCAACACTAGTTGAATGCTACATTTGTGTTGCCTGACAGGATGGGATTGGCACTAAGAACTAGATGTTTTGTCTGACTATTAGTGATAGTCAATTTAAAATCCAATTTCAGCAAATATTCATGGACATTATGTGAATATATGTTTCACTGTACTCTCCCAGAAGTGTATTTCTGAGTATTTTCAGAGAATGAATCTCTTAATTCTCACACTCCCTAAATCCTCCTAGATTAAGAGGCATGCTGCTGTTGCACTACTTCTCTGCAGAAGAGAGGCTTTCATCCTCAGAGCTGGCATAAAATGAACACTGCCATTGGGTATTTGTGGGAATGCTGCCTATACTTTTCTAACTGCATGTGGGTTTGCACCAAGTGTGAAATGTTTTAGCCCCAAAGCAAATGCTTACAGATGTGGGAAGCTGGTTGTTACTCAGGATTCAACTTGCTGTAGGGAGTGCAACCCCAGTGAAATTTCCACAGATATGATCTATGTTACCAGGACATCAATTTCGCACACAGGCCACCAAAATGATACACTTCCAAAGTCAGGAGAATCAAAGGGGCCAATAAATGTACTCACCCAAGATAGCTAGAACATCAGGATTTCAGAGTGACCTATGTTGGCAGAGTTTCCATTCATACCTGTTGATGTTCACTTTTTTAAAATTTTGGGCTAAGCTTTAACTTGAGACATCAGTAAACCCCTGGAAAGCCTGTGGAAAGCCAGCAGTGCCCAAACGGTGGCTTAGTTGGTGGCCGAGGACAGATGGCCCACATTTCTCAGGGGTGTCACATAAATATTCTCCTTTGGTTGGAGATATTAATGAAGGAAATATTTCTGAATATATTTATGATTATCTGAAAAACAGATAATCATAAGTTTCAGGATGTAAACTTCAGTAGAATAGGATGAGATCTGTAGGAGAGGCAGTCTGTGTCATACCTAAGGTTTTTGGGTGGAGTTTTTTCCACAGAGGTATTCAACCTGGCCACTCTTGGCAAGATAATTATTGGACAAGATGGGCAACACACTGGCTTCAGCGCAGCAGCTGAGGCTGCTTCCCCAGGGCTTGAGGGCTTAGACACAGCATCCGATGGCAGCAACTCAATGCCTATTACCAGGCATAAGGTGAGCAACAGGAGCTGATCCTATGCATTTGTCCACAGCAAGTGCAAGATAAATTACCTCAGTTTAAGTGTCACTGAAGGAAGTTTTGCTGATGTATGCAAACTCATTAAGCTACTTTAATCCTAGCACTCTAAGAAAAGGTGGTGATTTCAGCAGACTGAAATAGGGTGGAGAGTCCTCCCTGCGTGAGACAAAAGAGAGAGCACCATGCACAGGTCCTTGAGCCAAGAGACAATAGGGAAGTCCGGTCTTTCAGGTAGAAAAATGAACCATGCAGTCTTTCCCTTTCCATGGCACCTCTGCTTAGCCAAAGGTTGAGCAGCATGAGGCTCAAGGGACTAGGCTGGCACAGGTCACAGGGACTAGGCTGGCACACCTCATCCTCCAGTTTCATTCCTCATAGAAAAACACATTTTCAGGTAGAGATGGCTGAAATAACTTCAGTCAAAAAATGAGCAGTTGGGAGATTTTTTTTTCCCATGAAGAACAATCATAAAACTATGTCCTCTGTCTTTGTCAAAGAAAATTAGAAACCTCCCCCAAACAGATTTTTCCTTTGCTAAAATAACGCTTAGCTTTTTTTTTAATGGGGTGGGATATTTTGCGTTGAGAGTAATGATTTTTTTTTCATGAGCAAATTTAGAAGAAAAACATTTCTCTTGCTTGCAAAACTAATTTTTAACTGGGTTCATCCATAGACGTGAATTAGATATTAAAAATAGTCAGAGAGATTTTGATCCTGCCAACTGTCAAGCATACTGCCAATAAAGACATTTTAGCTTTATTCTGATTTTTTAGCACACCAATAGCTATCCTAGCCTTGCAGAGATGGCCTGAATGCTGCAAGTTAAGTGTGCGCTCACCGTCTACTGGGTGGTGAGCCCAGGTTTTCAGGGTTGTAGAACTGAACTGACAGTTCAGAAAATAAAGTTTTTCTTCCTTGAGGTTGTTTGGGTTTTTTTAGCTGACAAGTGTACTGATGGCCAGTTTCATTTGATTTGACACAGATGGCCATTTCAGTTGGCAATCATCCACCAAAATACATGTCACCCTTGGCTAATGACCTAGCCTTATCGATAATCTTGTGACATCTTTTCCACATTGTTTATGACATGTGCCTGTGAACTTCCTGCAATAACCCCTTCATGTTTTTAAATCCCAGGCTGCCAAATGCCTGGCTCCAAAATGTCATTTCTTCCTCACAAGTATGCACCAGCTGCTGAGTGATCTTCCTGTGATGCTCCCTCCATCTTAGCCCTAGGGGCTGGTAGGAAGGGACATGTAGAATGCCGCGGGAGGAGATATCTGCCCTCTGTTTCCATCCATCACACCATGCCAGGCCACAGCCTGAAGGGGCTGGAGCCAGTGGCCTGTCATTCCCTCAGCCTTCCTCTAAACCTGAGATGGAGGGATGCTGCATTGCAGCACTGTAGAATGGGGAAGGACATTTGCACCTGTATTTTTTAAGAGATCTTGATAATAATTATTCATGATCCCTAATAATTCTAGATCATTATTTTCTCTACATCTATAATGATTGGGGATCTATAGTTTTGCCCTCTGAGCTGCCTGATCACTTCTGAGGAGGAAGTTTAGCCTTTCATATCCACTAAAGCCTTAAAACCTGATCCAGAGTCCCCTGTAATCCATGGCTGCCTGATTAGACGCAGGGTTATATGACATGCAGGATGCCATCAGCTACTACAGAAGTAAGTGGTGAACAAGATGTTTGCAAGATAGTCTTGCATCTCCATGCAAGACTCTCCAGTCACTATTTGAAAGACATTTTCCAGCCTGATCTTTCACTGAAATCCTTCTACCCAGTTTACATTTGTTTCCGTCACAGGGCTATTTGCCCAATAAATTAAACAGTCGATAAATGCAGTGGCCATAAATCTTCTCCATCACTAATTACCTTAAAAATGAGGAGACTGCTATTCTGCCTCCTTGATTTCATCTGATAGTTGTAGCAGCAGTAGCTGGTCTGGCTAATAATCCCAGTAGTCTGTCTTCAACTATGGCCCATTGCAGTGTCATGGGGAGAGAGAGAATATAAAAATCAGGCATGTGTAGAGTAATTTTTCTCATGAAAGAACATCTTTATATCAAACAATGAGAAGCCCTGGGACTTCCTAACCTGGATATTGCATACCTTTCCCTCGGTTGACGTTGTTTTGCCATTGTGGAGAAATGCCCTCTGGGAGCTGCCGCTGTGTGACTGCTAACACTTGGCAGTCGTTCCTCTACGTGAGCTGTGGGGAATCTCCATCACTGTGCAGCCATCTGAACCTCGTTTCTGTGAGATCCCAAAGGCCTTTGCAAGGTTTGTTTATTATTAGCCTCATTTATCTCTCTCATGACTGATTTTGAATATAAGGAAAGTGGATCCTATTAAAAAATTCATGCGTTACTATCTAGGACACAGAGTCAAGTGTGGAGTAACCCATATTTCATCGTCATACTATTAAATAATAAGAATTAATTTACTTTATGCCAACTAGCTAAGCACAGCCGAACTAAATTTTAACATGTGGCAGAGAACTGACATCTGCTAGATTAAAGATGTCATATGTGAAACCAGGATATTTTATGAAAAAGATTAGTGAGTTGTTTCTGACATCACGAATTACCTTGTTGTTCTGCTAGGGAAATATTTCCAGTTTTCTGTGCCCTTTCTGAACTGTTGATCCTAACAGTGCAGCCCAAAGCAGGTGGCCATAGATGACCTAGAAGTCCCGCCTACATTTCTATGGTGTGTATGCCTGTGTGGGAGGTAGTAGTGTTTGGAAAAGGAAGAAGATTGCACGTCCCATCAAAGAGTATCTAGGGAATGGAGCTGTGGGTTCATCTGCGAGCAAACTCCCTGTGGTTTGCCATGGAGAGTCCCACATGGATCAGAAAATGGTCCAGATGGGAGTCAGCTCTCAGAAACCAGTCCAGCCATAAAAATGGACACTTACATGGCTCAAAAAAGCAAGAGAGGCAAACAATTCATCTGGGCTGCCATGAGGTCCCCTGGCTCCTTTTTGCAAACAAAACAGAGTACAGAGGGAATAACCCCTGCAAAATGCCAGTGATTTTGTACTGTTCTCCCTGCTCTGGTGCGCTGAAGAGCAGCAGACTTTCCTCAGCCCACACAACCCATGGCTTTTGTCTGTCTGCACAAAGGATCTCTCCTCTGCAACACTCTGCAGCCCTCACAGGAATAGCACTGGCTTCTCTGTCCTATCGCTGTGGAGAAGAAAATGAGACAAACACCAGATAATGCTGTCTGATGGCTATAAGGATATTAGCAGTGTGGCTTATTTGGAGTGGAAAGGGCCAGGAAAGCCTGGTGCTTGGAGCCGTCCTCAGGGACCCAAGTCACACACACACACACGCTTGGTAAGGAGCATTATTGCATTGAGCTTCTTTTCTCTTCTCAGAAGCACCAAAGTTTCCTTTGGGTGCTTGTCCCTCACTGGAGATATGAGATATTTGGTTCAGAGCAATTTATTTCTCATACATGAGTGAATATCTAACTGCCCATCTTAAGTCTGACTGATGAGAGCCTGTGTAACTTGGCAATCTTCCACCTTCGTTTGTAGGCCTGATGGATGGCTGCTCTCCATGAGTGCTGCTGCCATAGACATGGATGCCACCAAAACAGGCAGCACACTGCAGTGATCAACATCTGTAGGAGACAATTTATACAAGAGTAAAAAGATATTTTCCCCAACTTGTTCTGCAAGGACAATGCAAACAGTGTATCACACCAAAACACTCATTTGGTTTCCTTTAGTTTATTTCCTTTGTTTTTACTGATCAAGTGAGAAAAGAACCCCGTTTCTCTTTCCCCAAACCCACAAGGTAAAATTATTTTCAGATCCCCTCCATGAGCTGGCTGGATAGAAGATCCTCCCTTAGGACTGCTCAGCATACTCATTACGTTGCTCTCCCTCCTCTAAGATAATGAATCGTGTATCCCAGGACTTGCCTGCACTTGAAAGTGATCACTGATTAAGGTAAGGTGCAAATACAAAGTGCCATTGCTGTTTCTTAAGAGCAGCTCAAGGGTTGAGTTAAGCAGGAACAATGCACTCTGGTTTTGCAGTAACAGCATCCACACAGGGTGCTAATCAGGAACAGATGATTGGAAACAACTCAACACAGAGGCATGATGTAGGTGAATCAGCCACACTTGCTTAAACCTCTCCCAGAGGGCTCCAGCTGCCCTTGCCAACGGTAGGAGAGCATTTCAGGCAAACGCTGCTGCTGCAGCTTTTATGGATGATTTCAATTAATACTGTACATGTTGAAGTCTGTACCGTGGTTTGCAATAGGTAAGCAGCAGTTACCTTAAACCATTAGTATTAGTTGAGCTACCTGCTTTGCTAAAGGATGGCTAAGAATAAAGGCTGGTGTGTTTGCCTGTTGAGCAGTCAAGCAAATTAAAAGGCATTTGACAAAATGTTCCAGCTGCAAATGAAAGCCCAGAGCTAGATGAGACTTGTCCACAAGAGCCTGTGACAGGTGATGGTATTGCTGCTCAACCAAGTTGTTGTTAGGCAACAAAGCTATGAAGGACCATTTAGCAGGTTGCAAATGCTCTCTTCTTGTCTTTCACTTTTGCAAATTTTATTGAGTGACGCTGCCCTTATTCTGTAATTGTCCCTGCTCAGTAGAGGTACTTGATAAACCATCCGGGAGGATCTATCATTGCATAACCTCATACTCAACTGGAAAGCAGTTCACCTCTTTTGACTTGCGCCTGCCCCCTTCATGCAGCTGAGGGCACCAGGCATTCTTCAGGTGTTCTTCAGCAAGATACGCCTGCAAAAAAAAACCCCAAAATCTCAGAATTTGGCTTTCCTCTATATTTTTCATGCTCTTAACCTAACCCAAAACACTTTAAAAAAAAAATAATTACTAGCCTGTTAAGGAAAGGTGTGAGGGAATTAGGTCTCTGGTCTCTAATTTCTATGCAGGAGTGGAAAAACACCCTACCCTTGCCATGATTAACGTGCCTGTGGGAACTATTCACACTTTCAGGCCATCTCTGGCCACTTTGTTCCTTTTAGGCGATCACAGGTATCTACAGAGACGATTATAGAGACTTCCTGGTCGACGCTTAGAGAAAAGCAGCTGCTTCCAGAAGGCAATGCCAGGCTGGGCTCTGTGCTTGCAGGGGACACACGGGCTTGTCCCACCCAGACCTGCATCAGCTGGGCACGGGTCTGTGACTGCCCGTGTGCCGGCTCCTACCCCGCAGCACCTGCGAGACGTGGGTGGTGAGTCTCTCTTTCCCATGTGCTGTGGGGTGGGCTCCAGCATCGGGGCTGTTATCGGGGGCAGCTGGCCAAAGGTAATTGTGTGAGGGTCACTCCTGCCCTGCAGCTCACACGATGCCCCACTGCATCTGTCACCTGGGCTCAGCCTGTCCTGGGGACCTGAGCATCCAAGAGAGGGCACGGAACGGGGGGCTTTGCAGGCAGGCTGGCAGAACAGTTTTGGGGTGTGGGTGACAAGTGCAGGGAGAACAGGAAGATAAACTTCTTGAGGAATAATTTGCAGCCCTGCATCTGAAACTTGCCTGGGGACCTGCGTTATCTAACATTGCCCCATCAGCTGATTTCAGGGTGTCATGGTTTAACCTCAGCCGGCAACTGAGCACCACACAGCCACTCGCTCACTCTCCCCCCA
>NW_008795259.1:1921408-1935886 GCF_000699145.1 Aptenodytes forsteri | reverse complement strand
TGCACAGTGCAATTGCTCACCACTCGCAAACTGATGCCCAGCCAGTCCCCGAGCAGCGGCCCCCCCGGCCAGCTTTCCCCCAGTTTATGTACTGAGCATGACGACACATGGTATGGAATGTCCCTGTGGCCAGTTTGGGTCAGCTGTCCTGGCTGTGCCCCCTCCCAGCTTCTTGTGCACCTCCAGCCTTCTCAGTCGGTAGAGCATGGGAAGCCGAAAAGTCCTTGACTAGTGTAAGCACTGCTTAGCAACAACTAGAACATCGGTGCGTTATCAACATTGTTCTCCTCCTAAATCCAAAACACAGCACTGTACCAGCTACTAGGAAGGAAATTAACTCTATCCCTGCCGAAACCAGGACACAGGGGAGATACAGAACAAGCCCCTCCACCTGCTGAAGAGCTGTGTCAGAATTTGCCTGGTGATACAAGTGAAAAAACACTACCTAAGGGAGTCTGGCTAAGTCTGTGAACAAAAACTAGTTTCAGAGAATACAAGTGCATACAACCAAGCCTGCATTTCAGGGAGGACAGGTAAAGGTGGTGAGATACAGCACAAAACACACCCAAGATGGCCTAAGACTATTTTCACAGTTTTCTTTTCTCCATGATCATTTTTTTTTCTTTCAAAAATAACCTTCCCATCAATCCAACCCTAAGGCAGTTAAGACATGGGACTAAAAGCTACAGCTGACCCATATCTGCACAGCAGTCTAAGAACAAAACATTTCATTAGTGTCTTGAACTCTCTAACTCAACCTTTGCTTAAGCTTGAAGATCAGCAACCACAGCTCCAGTTGATAACATTGGGAACTGAGAGGATCTGGTACTTTTGAAAATCAAGCCCAGAGGGACTCAGAAATTCCATCAGTGCCACAAACACAGGGAAACTTCCTGATGGTTGCATTCTGTATTTGGAGTTTCACTGACCTGGAAAATAATACATGGAATATATATTATGTGTATTCCTCAGACAGCTTCCACATGGTCATCTCCATTACCAAACACAATACTCCCAGCTGCAGTCAGTGTATTCTTTTGCTCTAAATTTGTCTTCCAGAGCTATATTTCTCCAAAGATGTAATGTGACTTGGAACTCTACTTTTATGAACATAAAAGATTTTGTTCGCACTATATTCTTTAACAGGTGCATCCAGAGACTAAGCCCATTTTAGGAACGTGTCAGAGGAAAAGAGCTAAAATGAGTTGCCAAAGCTGCTGTCTGACCTTTAAATACATACTTAAATTTCCATCTCGGGGCTCCACAGCCCCAAGAACTTTCTTTTCTCAGTGCCAAATGCAGAGTGCATGCATGTCAATTTTGACCCCAGCTCCTCCGAGCAAGGTGCTGAGTCCACATGCTAAAGCCAAGTGCTGTTTACACAGAAAATTGTGGCAAACCTCCGCATGCCACCAAGCAGCTTTCCTGTACACTGAATGGAAATACTCAGGGTAAGCCTTTTCCTCTTGACTGTGTTTCCTCCTACACCTCTATCTTCTGAAGCAGCTTTTGTAAATAACCCTAGACACAAAAGTTTGCCTGTCACAGTGTAAAAATGCTAAAGCTCCACTGCCTTATAATCTGCTCCCTTTGCTGGGAGTCCATCAGCTCTCCAGGCTGTGCTGCCAGGAGACACTATCCCTAGTATAGAGTTTGACATTTGGAGGTCTCAGCTGACCACAGTTAGAGTTGGTGAGGGGAATATAGTTTATAAAGCTTCTGGGGAAAGGTGTGCTGCAAAAAAGCCGTGGGAGAGAAGGGTAGCCAGTTGAGGACATGGTGGATCTGACTGAGAGAACTTTCCTTCTGCCCAAGCCAGGAGCTGAGAGAGACCAACCACCTGTCCTTTTGGATTAGAGATGTCTCTCTGACCTTGTAGAGAATGGATGCAAGAAGGGAGCCAGAGCCTGAGGGAGGCTGTGCTTGTATGGCTGGTACCTGAAGTGATACCATAGCAGCTTTTTTCCAGTGCCCCCCTTGGCATATGAGAGATTGGAGTATTTGCTAACATTGCATAAACACAAAGAAGCTCCCAACACTTATCAGCGGAGAAATGTTTCACAGTCAGTCCTGGCACAGGTCAGACTGCCCAGCAGGATGGGAATTTCTGCTACTCTACCTTCTGCCATAAGCCAGCAGCAGCCAGCAGCTGGCATGTCTCTGGAGGAGGCACCCATGTTGCACATCTCTGAGCATGCCAGCTCCCTGCTCCTCCTGCCTGGACATCAGCCTGGGGATGCCGACCTGAAGAGTGGAAAATGGTTTTCACTTGTTGTCCCCAACTAGCATAAGGTGCCCCAAGCAACAATAAGTTTAGACAGGCTTTAGTCCAAATGCCAGCAAGATCAGTCACTGACTTCCTTGTAACCCCGCCTCCCTGCATAGCTGTATCTAAGGTTGGGTTAACTCTGAAGCATAATGATGTCAAGTTTAAATGACAATACTGCTAACTGTTTCAGTGGTGATTGTTTTACATACTTAGCAGGCTGCGTGCAGATGTCCAGCACGGCTTCATGTCTTGGGACTTCTTCCATCTCTCTGATCCCAAAGTAACATATGCTGACTTTCCAGTGCAAGAGCAACCTCATGTATTTGTTTGGAAGTCTTTGCCCCGGTAAGACCTCAGAAAAGCTGACCCCTCCTGGTTTTATATGGGTCAGCAAACATTTTCATAAATTCAGTGGTGGTAATGATTGATGACCAAATAATATTGTTTATTTAATCAAAAGAACATATTCTGCAAAAAGCAAGTATTTTAAAAGAACAAGTATTTCTTGTAGCTGTTCATTTATCACACTGGAATTCTAGAAAGCCACAAAAGAGGGTTGGAGAGGCCCACAAGAGATCTTGATGTCCATGTCTGGCCCATGTCACTCCTGATTGATGTTAGGCCAACCTGTTCACAGTCACCTCTAAAGGTGGAAAATTCAGGTTGCCTTAGGAGAAAGATACCTTTGACAGTGAAGAAAGTGCAGCACCGACAGAGGCTGAGGAGGTACGGAATCACCCTCGCTGGTGATTTTTAAGTCACTAGACATAAGCCATGTTTCTGATGGCTGCCTGGATGCCTGTTGTGGAGACACTGCTTGGGACATTCGGGCAGTGAGTGTCTTGATGTAAGGAGGTTGATTTTTTTTTTTGTTCAGAAGTGTTTGTTTTAAGGGCTGTAGGTCCTCTTCTAGGTTACTCACCTTGTTGTTAAGGTTGAGTCCTCCAGACACTTCAGTGCAAATTATCTTTTCTTGTTTTAGTTTTTTTCTTCCAAGATAGCATCTCTGCAGACCTCTTGGTCTTTGCTCCAAAGAGGCTGGAACATAAGGGTTTATGCAAAACTGTACAAGCAGCAGTTTGCATAATACCTGTCCACTGTCACGGTACCTCATCACTCACCGGGCACCCAGCTCAGGCCCCACTGCTATGATCTGGTCTATAGAGTATGTACACTTGTACCAAGCAGTGAATTTAGTCACTCGGTCAAAGGGCTTGATTTTGCAGATGAGCTAAAACAGCAAGACTGAGTGAAGTCATAGGATATGAAACCTTGCTGCACCATGTACTGCTAGCAGCAGAGAGAAGCACAGCAATTGTCTGGGAGGTAATAATTCCCTTCAGGTTAAATTAAATTTATGTTGGTTTAATTTAAGACAGTTGGGAACAGTTTTCAAGCTAAAATAATAAAAGCCACTCTTAAGGTGAAATAATAGATGGCAATAATATTGACATATGGCAATAATAATAAAGATGTACTGTCCACAAAAGGTTTTCTATTAATGAAATTGAACCAAAACAAGTTTCTGCGTGGACTATAACCTAGAGGCCAATGGCTCTTAGGTATCTTTGAGAAGAGGGATCGCTGACCTCAAACTCTGCTGGGACAGAACAGGAATTCCATGGCCCAGATGATTTTTTACTTTGTGCTTTAACACAAAGAAAGTTGAGGCAGGTTGACAGGCACAAAGCACATGCTTTATTCACTGGTTTTGTAGCTGATGGCATACATCAAGTTCAAGGTTAAAAGGAAAATTGTACCCAGTGGCCAGCCAAGGAGAGATGTAGTCTGGAGTCCTCAGGTGAACATCCTCTCCTGGGTGTCTGCTCCAGTGCAGCAGGGGATCACAGTCATATCAACAACCACCCCCTATAATTTTCTCCCAGTAAAATTATACCCTTCATTAAAGCCTGCTCAAGTTGCCTTTCAGTGATCTTTGTCTGATGACAACACTGGCACTGACTGGATTATGCTTAATTAGGTACAAATGTTGCACGCTAATCCGCTGCTAAGCCTTGTACACATCTGTAATTAGGTAATACTTACATATATTAAAATGACTATTATTTACTCATTGTCTGTCATATTTGTTCTAATATGGAGTCATCAGTCTAGAAGGCACCAAGTGGACAGGGTGTGGGAACCTCAGTGCAGACTACAATTTATAACTCGAAAGCAATGCGATGAGGAGGTAGAGGAGAAGAGGACAGAAGGACGACTGAGGCGTAGGAAGCAAGCCCTTCTTAGGGAATACGACGTAACAAATGCACCAGTGCAAGGCCGTGAGGAGAAGAACATTGAGATGCCAGGCCAAGGGGCTGCCACGGCAGCCCCAGGGTATGTTAAGTGAAAAGCTACAAGCAAAATAGCCCTCTAAAAATTGCAAATGGAAGGCCTTTAGCAATAAGCAAGTACAAGCACTTAAGCACTGTGCAACATTTGGATAACACAACCCCCTCTAAACCTCATAAAAATGATGTAGTAATAGGGAGTGGGGTTTTGAGCATAATCTGCACTCTGGGTACAGCCAGAGTTTCAAACTGTCCCATGCATTTGGCACACAGCAATTGATGGGAAGGTCTGAGCTTTTATTTCCAAGTTTCATTGTGTGTACGATCTACCGTAGGTGGGGAAGATTAAAGAGTAAGGAACACCTAAATCTAGAAAGAAGAAAGCAGAGCTCAAGAGCTGAATGTCAGTAATTGCATCAGGTGCAAAAATACAATTAGTGACATTATAATTACTGAAATTAAATATCAATTTATATGAGTATGCACTACAATACTTTTGACAGCCTGAAACAGTGTGTGATATCAAATAAAAACAGGATGACAGCTCTCTAATTTGTAAAGAAGTAGTACTAGAATCATTAAAGCTCACTTAAAGGATTTTATTCCATAAGATACAAGGACAGGTAAGGGTTTAGTGCACAGAGGATAAGTGCTTATAAATGCCCAGTAAAACCATGCACACATCTGCAGCAGCTTTTCTAAAATACAAACGTGGTACATGGAGTAACAAACCCTGCAGCAGCACTGTGGAAAACTTTGGTCTGAAGGAGAGAGCAGTAAGAGGATCATTCCGTTTGGGATAGGACCCACCTCGCTTCAGATACTGCAGGCACACGGGTTGCACACTAGTTGTGTCTGTGTCTTCCTACTTTACTAGTCAGTAGAGAGAAATGGGTACCACCGGAGACAATCCTTACCATATAAATATCCATTTAGGATGCCTGGTGGTGAGATGAATCCAGGTGATTTCTCTCCCTTACTAATTTTCACAAGAGATCTTGCCATCTCCTGGAGAGTATTTTCTCCAGCGTGCCTCTCCAAGGTTGGCCCTTTAAGTGTGCGAGAGCTCTGCAGCCACAAGGCAGTGATTTTTCCCTTCAAAACAGCTTCACTTTCCTCTCACACCTTCCCTCTTTCCTCCCAGTGTTTAGGTCCTTTTTGCTAACAGGATGGCATTTTTTCCCCCGTTGCTAGGTTGGTAGCCTAGTTTCCCAAGGAAAGGAAGCTTATGAGATCACACTGTCTGTGCAAGTGCCAGTCAGTCCCTCCTAAATAATTTTTTGAGCCTGTGAGCTGAGTTTGATCAAACTTGACAGGGGATGGAAGTCTCAAAGGTTTCAGCTGCCTACAAGTGCTGTGGAAGTAGGCAGGCAGAGGAGAAAAACCCTGGGAGTGCATCCACTGCAGAAACACAACTGTATTACTAGACACCAGAGAGTCCACATAGGAGATAGTCATTACCACTGAACACCATGGGAGATACAATTTCACAGATTCAGCAGCTCACAAGATGACTTGATTAATACGAGCATGAGCAAAATGTTCTTCTCCCCTTCTTCTAGAACGCAAGGCTTCCAGTTACAGAGCAGCAGGGGGAGAGCTCAGAAACGACAGGCCAGCAGAGTGAATTTAGAGCTAATTGCTGCTCCTGCTCACACTGGTACTCATGCGGAACTCTGCTCGACTTCCCTGTGACTCCAGTACCCCCATTTGCATGATCTAGTTCACACAAAGGATGAGATCAGAAACTTCAGACCGCAGACTAACGCGAGCGGAGCAAGTCCTTGCTTCCTCAACTGCCGTGAGCTGGCACAGCTCTGCTGTATTTGGTGAAGCTGCCTTATAATGGGCCATCATTTCTAAGCGCAGCTCCATGACTAAGCGTCCAGCTCATTTTTCTTTGCATTTGTCTATATTACAGTTGCTAATGGCAATTCGTTTAACATGAGCATGAGTCGGAGCATAAGCTAAAGACCAGCAAAAGCTGTGCCTGGTGCGTAGGCTGGCTCTCACTTATTCCTGCTGTGGCTTTTCCTAGAAAGTCAGCCACCTCAGGACTGCCTGACTAGTGAGCCTGAACAAACTCCTCACAGTTCCTTGTTAACACTAGCAATGGACAAAACCAAGCTATTCGCACAGGTGGGATTCAAAGAGAAGCTGAAATTACTCAGCTTACGGAAAAAAGCCAAACTAACCACAGCTGACATTAAAATGGAGACTGGGGAGTTGTGCAACTTTGTGTGTTCAGTGAAATATTGATGTTTTCTTCTTCTCCTAAGCCTTCTAAGTATTGATGTGCCAGATCTCCGATTTAGGTGGAGAGAGCGCAAATCACTGACACCTAAAGAAAAGGGAGGGAAGGGAATGAAGCGAACCTTTGATGCACAGCAAAACAGGGAGCTCGCCAGCAGTGAACGACATGGCTGAAGATGGACTGGGATCTCTACAAGAAGGACAGGTATTGCAACTTGTCCTCGACAGCCTAGCCAAGGGCACAGGCTGAAATTCACAGCCTGAAATGCCTGCAGCACAGCATCTGCATTAGGTATGTATGCTACAACGTTCTTTAAAATGAGGCTTCTTCGGAGGGAGACGTGAACCACAACTCTTGTGCACCCAGGGCTGAATGTTTTCTGTTACACAGCAAATCTATGAAGCCACAGGGAAGCATCCTTTACCTATTATTTGTTGTTGTCATTTCAATCCAGACTTTTTCTTCTGATGAAAGCTAAAAGATAAAATAAGATCGTTCTAATTAATAATGCCTACCTCCTTATGTAGCATTTTCCACCCACCAAAGATCTCCAAGTGCTCCTCCCATTTAATAGACAGTAGAAGTAAGGGTGAGTGAGATCAAATGAAATGTCTTGGCAACAGAACAAAACCAAGTCTTGCATCACAAGTCTAGTAAAAGGGACAAGGGCACCTATTAAGCCTCAATAAAAAGGAAAGCTTAGGACAATTTTCTGACATATTGGATCCTTAAATGAGGCGTTGCAAAACTAATGTGACCAATGCTCCATGCTAACAAAGTATGTTCTGGATTTTTCATCTGACAACATAATTTAGGGATTTCTTGGAATATGGGAAATGAAATGGGGCAGTGGCTTTACAGGACTCATTCATTTGCAAAGGCAGCTTGTGCCAGAGGACTGGAAAATTGAAAGTGCCCCAAAGGGGCACAGGAATGGATAAGACCTCTTTCACTACCCAGTCAAAATAAAATGCATTAAGCATTTTAGGAGCATAAATACCAAACTCTCAATTTACTGCAAAACTTCTCATACTTAAGATACTACTATTAGAAGTTCTGACAGAGACACTATACTAAACACATGATCTGACTCTTGAAGAGGTGCATTTGGCAGAATTAGACCATGTACCTAGCCGTTCCTGAAGTAAACTTACTGATAGTGTCTGCAGCAAAATAGGTGGTTTAAGGAAGGATAAATCTGATTAAAACAATTCCTATCTATGTCAGTGACGATTTTTTTTCTTATGTTTTCTTCCTTTCTTCCTTCTTCTATTTTTTTTTCAGTTTGGTTGGCTGGGGTTTGGTTTTTTGTTCCCTGCCTTAGGGAGCATCAGTTTGAATTTCCAGTAGTTCCCAAAGTGTTATAAAAATTCGTGGTATTAAAGGATGCACTGCCCATCCATTCTTGAGTCTGCTGCTTCACAGCAAAAAAGGTGCCCTGCAGATTTGATCTTTGATGCTCGAGAGATTTAGTAAGTTTTTCCACAGTCCTTAATAAATTGATATCATAGGCAAGAAACCTGGAGGCAGAAAGTACGATGCACACACAAGCACTTCATATTTTGGTGACATGAACCTGGAGTTCGTATTTGGACAGCATCCCTGTCAGAGGCAAAACTGAGCATTCAAAATCCTTACCTAGGCAGAATGCATATTGACTTCAGGGGATACTTTTTCCCAGAGAAGGGCTGTGTAAAGAAGGTCAGGAATAGTCATTTGTCCCCTGCAGCAATGCTGTTTCTCTTGCTGAGGAGACTTCCAGCACCTGTAGGCATGGATTCCTGCTGGTCAATACCAGCACTCAGGTGAACTGATGGTCAGTCTCACCTTGAACTTCAGCAGGCTGTTTCCATCTTTCCTTCATATCAGCTTAGGAGATAAACAAACAAACAAAATAAAACAAACAATAAAAACTAAAAAGCTAGGGCAGAGGCCACAGGTTGGGTTTCTGATCATTTGAATCATTTAAACCTATTTCTGCAGTATCTCCTGAAAGGCAAAGCCTATGCCAGCACAGCCTGGGTTAGCAAACCCTTAGCTCAGGAGTGTGGGGCTTTGAGTAAGATCTTCTAACACAGTCCCACCGTGGGGATTTGAGGAGAAAGGAACAGCCAATAACTCACCAATGACAGTGCTGTGTCTCTCTCCCACATCACCTCCAGCTTTTCTTCTCACTGGTGGAACTGAGCAGCAGAAGGTCCTTAGCCCAAAGCGAACGAAAGCCCCTTGCTGTACCACCACTGCAAAGGGCCTTGGGTTGAAACTGTCCCTCAGGAGAGACAGCAACCGGCTGGAAGCATATTTGCCAACAGCACCATTGATCATGAGCTGCCTGTAGCCTAAAGCAACTCTTTCGGACAGCTAAAATTGCATCTGATTTTGTAACAGACTCCTCTGCAGTCCCCATCACTTTGCCCACCCACCCCCATCCCTGCAAAAACAATATCCAAACCCACTCCTTTGCCCTGTGATGAAGAATGAAGCGGCTCTGAAAAATAACCCGATTTGCCACCTCCTCCCTCTAGTCCTGCTAGCCACCTCCAGTACCAGCCTCTCTCTGCAGCAGTCCTTAAGCAGGATCTGCAGCTAAGGGAAAGGAGAGGGAAAAGCTGGAGGAGGAGGAGGGAAGGGGAAGGCAGAGAGGCTGCATACCTAGAAAGCTGGGGCTATTCCTGCTGCCCACCCTGGAGGCACCACCTCTGCATCAGGCAGGAGTAACAGAGGGAGAATCTGGCGCTCTGGATTTAACAAGCTCACTTTCCTTTAATTGGGGCCCTCAGGCACTACTGTAGTGCACCTAATGGCACTAATTATTAATGAATCAGCCCTGATGAATAGGAAGGCTGAACTGGCCTCTGTCTCCTCCGGTTGTCAGCCCTTCACAGAGCCTGCTGGATTTCACTGGGCAGGAAAGCAACTGCACAGATTTAAACAGGGCCCCGGAAAGGAAGAGGGCTGGAAGAGTCACCGATAGATTTGTCCCTAGACTGTGCAAACCAGCCAGGGACCAACAGCATCTCGCTGCTTCTTCTGAGGGGTAGACCTAGCCATCAGAAATGTGTACCGTTCTGTGAGAAATGGGTACCGCGCTTTACTTTTATACCATCCCTCCCTGCTCTCTCCATAAGGACCGACCTGTTTGCCCTCACTACCATTCAGACAGTGTTTCCTCAGTTTTGTGCGTCCTGGCTCAAGCTTTTGCTCCCAGCACAGGCCCGCTCCATCTCCCTGTTACAGCCTTGAACAGGAGCAGATGGGAAAGTGACTTCCCCCCCTCCGCCTTTAAAAGAAGAAAATCGACCGCCACCACCTCAGCCCAGTGCTGGTGCAGTCTCGCCGCGTCGGAGGGCAGCCCAAGCGGGCAGCAAGGCGCAGCCTTCCCTCCAGAGCTGAGCCAGGCTGCTAAAAGGTGGAGGCTGGCAGAGAGCAGCCGATTGCCGAGCACGGGTTCATCCAGCACTGGCGGGGAAGGAAGGAGCCAGATTTCTGCGGCCCTCCGGGGACTGCGGGGCTGCGGTTGCTCAGTCGGAGCTGGGGACAGGAATTAGGGCAGACAGAGCCGCAATGGCTGCAACCCTCCCTGATTATCCAGCCAGCTAGAAAGGCACTGGCTTGCCTTTTGTTTCAGCTGTGGGTTTTTTTCCCTGTTGATCTGTGTTTGGGGTTTTTTTTTTTCCTCTGTGTGTGCTTGTATATTTTTTGTTTAAGCAGGTGATAATTTTATCGTGGTTACTGTCAACGTTTAAATGCTTTTCCGTGGCCTTTTTTCCCCTCCCCAGTTCACCAGCTCACGTTTGCCCAGGAGTTAAGGGGTGTTCAGAGGCTTGAACCTCTCCGGCTTTTGCTAAAGGTGCCGCTGCCTGGGGCAGCGGGACCAGCCCGGCAAGCGACACCCCTGCCTCCCCCCGCAGCCCTCTCCTGCCAGCCCTTAGAAACCCTGCAGGTGCAAAGCGACAGAAGGCAAACCGAGTACGCTCAGTCCCTTTCTGGAACTTGGGGGAGAGCTCATGTTTCCTTGGCCACGAAACAAGGCAAGACAGAGCAATCATCCCTGGGTTAAAAAAAAAAATCCACCATTGCACTCAGGCTTCAGAAATAACACCTGAAAGGGGCAGAAAGGGGAACAACCAACGTCTTGCGCACTGAGGGGGTCTTATAAAATGAACAGGATGAAGGAGGGGAGGGAGTTTGTTGGTTGCTCGCGTTTCCCGAAAAAAATACCGAGCTGCCGGCGGGGAGAGCCTCGCTTACCGGTTGCCCGGGGGGAGCTGAGCCGGCGGGACCGGGGTTTGCTGCAGTCCCTGCCGCCTGTGTGGGAAATCCCGGGGGCGCAATGCAGGTTTTCGAGCAGCAAATACCTCCTTGCGCCTCGGCTGGCCCGGGATGCCCGGTGCCCGGCCTGCGCCCCCGGGATGGGCGCCCGGCAATTAGGAGCCCGAAACGGGAGGCTCCTCGGGAGGTGTCCGGGGGGCGGCAGGAGGGGTGGGGAGGGGCACGGCCACCGGCACCGCCGGACGCCCTGCCGCCGCCGCCGGCCCCATCCTGACCCGGTCGGCTCTTTTTTCCCCGGTTTGCCACCGTTTGCCACCATTCGCCTCAACGGAGGGCTAATTGGGGGATGTGCTAATTACGGAGAGTTTATCCATTAGTAATTCAACCTCACGCGAAGATAACTCGAGTCCACTAATGAGCTGGAAATCGCCCCCTTATTACGGAGTTTCAGCTTTCTTCCGAGAGGTGAGGAAAAGCTGAGAGGCTCCCCTCCCACCGTCCTCCGACGGACGGGCACCGTCCGACAGCCGGGGGCCGCGGCGGGAGCATGCCCGGCTGCATCCCGGCGCCGAGGCGGGGGATGCCGGCAGCGGGCGGGACCGGCGTCCGGGCACCTCGGGGCGAAGCGGGCTGCCTGCCGCCGGCGAAAGGTGCCCGGGGCCCAGCCGGCGGAGACAGCAATCTGCGGAGCCCCTCGCACCCCAGCAAGGGCTCTCTCTCCCCTCTCTCCTCGGCAGCTGGTATTTCGTGCTACAGGAAATCAAAACAGCAGCGCCTGACCTCATGAATATAGAGATGTGCACAGAAAAATCAATTTAGGTCTAGATCCTCTGTGGGGAGGGAAAATAACCCAAACCATTTAAACAAAGCTCTGCTCTCCAGGGTTTTGCTTTCTCTTTGGTGGTGGTGGGGATTGAGTCTAGAGGGAGGGCAAAGGAAACCGAAATGCAAGCAGACCTGTGTCTGCCGAAGCGAGGCTGAGCCCTGCAAAGCCCCAAAGCCCCCCCCCCCACACACACACATAATGTATTTTATCATTAAAAAATCAACATTGCTTCCAGTGGTAAAGGCGCCTGGCTCCAGTTCCTGAGCGCATTCGTTGCTGGGATTCAAACCGTTTGGGAAATGCAGATTGGCTTGCGACCCACTGTTTGATTTATGAACTGTTACATTTGCTATTGCTTACACATTACATTGCGGACCTTGGGAAGGAAGGGGAGCAGGGAGAGGGGGCGAAGGAGAGAGAGACCCTGCCACCCTACACGTTGGCAAAGGAGAGCTATTGCACAGGCAACGACTCCCCACCGGAATAAATCACCTCAAACCAATTCGTGGCCCCTACCTCCCCATCACCCACTCACCCACCCACCCCCGGTCGCCAGCTGGGCTCTCGCCTTATAAGAAAAAAGGACGTGTTTACTCTTTGATGTATTAAGTTGAACATGTAGGGCCTTAATAACTCTGATTAGCTGCAGGAGCTGTAAGTTGACTACTTCACTGTGGAAACAGAAAAGCAATTACCTTTTATTTCAGCAGTCCTCTTCCTAAATTCAGGCTTTGGATCAATTTCACCTATCACGAGAACCTTTAAACTACTTTTGAACACAAATACTTTCCTAGAACTGCCAGAATCTATCAAAGCTGGCAAGCTTAGAAGACCAAGAAACCCGATCTGGAGTTTTCATCATTTCAATAGTTATAAAAAAAAAAAAAAAAAAAAAAAAAAAAAAAATGGTAGAAGGAAAAAAAAAAAAAAGAAAAAAGGGAAAGCTGAGACTAACCAATTCAGCCGCCCTGTCCTTGTTTGAACTGAAATTGCCATGTTCATCAAGGGATCGGTTCGGGATTTAGCCTTCCTTGCCTTAAAAGCCCTGTCCTTTTCAAGATAGTCTAGGCATATTTTATAAAAAGGACGACACCCTCATTTCAAACAATAATTTTTATTTTATACTTATGTCTATACTTTGTAGCAAATCTTTTTTTGTAGGATTTTTTTTTGCTGAATTGACTTTATAATAAACTCTTGTTTAAATTACATTTTTTTCTCTTTTAAAATCAAGGCTCTTTTTTTCAAAATCATTTTGCTGTTGTTGTTTGGGGTCTTTTTTTCAAAATCATTTTGCTGTTGTTTGGGTTTTTTTTTCTTTAGGTTTACATTTAAGCCCCCTTTTTGTGATCTCTACGGTTGGATATTCAGATATTTTACTGGTATGTGTAACATCTAAAACAAAGAGGAGGAAAAAATTAAAGGCAGTGAATTCGGAAAGATGCCTGCGAACAGCAAGTAAAGGTAAACTCTCAGAGATCTGTTAGCAGCATTCCTTCACTCCTCCGGGCATTTGGACACATCTCTTTCTTCCCTTCCTTCCTTCCATCCATCCTTCCTTCCTTCCTCCTTCCCTTCCTTCCTTCTTTCCTTCTTTCCTTCCTTCCTTAACTGTTCGTTTCCCTTTCTCTCTCTCTTTTCCCCTCGAGGAAAAATACTCTTTTTTATTTTTTTTTTTTTCAGTGGAATGACCAGAAAACAAGCGACTGTGGAGGAAAGATGAGAGATTGTGAATTATTCACCATATGCTTCACACGTGGACATCTACCTTGGATTCATCGCCAGCGCCTTTTTTTGTCTGCGTTTTTGTTCTCGCCTCGCACACTGCCACATTTTTAGAGGAGCCCGTGGCCCGCCGGGGGGGGGCATTCGGCCGATTACAACCTTAGCGTTAGGTGGCCCAGAGCCGTTCCTGAGATTGCTTTTGCACAACGAGGGCTCGAGTTTGTACTTTTATTTTTTTCTATTTTTGATTCGAAGCGATAGTAAAGCTGAGGTCCGATTTGGGCTGCGCGCCGCTGCCTGTTTGGTAACATTTGGCAAATAAAACACAAAAAATAAAGGGAGAACGCTTCCACAGTCCTACATGGGTGTTTCACCATCATCAGCCACCACCACCACCATCATCATCATCAACCACAGAAAAGCACAACGTCCCCAAAGCAACGGATGGACACTTCCTCTATAGATCCAGCACATGGAGAGGGTGTGGGTGTGAGTGTGCTCGCCCCCCTAGAAAGGCAGCCAGGTCACTAGCGCGGCCCACAGAGCCGCCAGGAGCAGGGGCAAAGCCGGCGGGAGGAGGGACGGTGCCGCGCCGCTGCCGCCTCCGCACAGTTCAAATAAGCTGCCTTGGAAATCGAGGTTTTTGGATTCCCGTCTCAATTTCTCCCAGAGGTCTCTCGCTCCTTCCTGGCAATCGGTGAGCGCTGTGAGGGTGCAGGCGTGGAAATCATCCCAGTACCTGCAGGAGGGGAGAGCAGCCGGCATCAAAACAGGCACACACCCACCTTCCCGGGGGAGATCCCCCCTCGGGCCCGCCGCCCCCGACCCCCGATGGCGGAGC
>NW_008795259.1:1918928-1920982 GCF_000699145.1 Aptenodytes forsteri | reverse complement strand
CCCACGGGCTCGTCCCGAGGGTTTTTTCGTCACCGGTGGGAGCGGGCAGATGGGGCTGGGAAAAGCATCGCTTTTCCCAGGCGGGAGGCGGTATCCTGGAGGGTCCCGGGGCGGCGTTAGAAACCCTCGGGAGGGATCCCCCGGGGCGGGAGCGGGGCCTGACTGCAGGGGCAGGAAGGGAGGAAGCGGAGGAGAAGAGGAAGAGGAGAAAGAGGAAGGAGCATCTTCCCCTCCTGGGCGCCCCGCACCGGCCCGCGGCGCGGGGAGCGGCGGGAGGGACTCCTCATCCGTGGCCAGGGGTCTGTAGGCGGCGAAGGGTTTCTCCTTCCCCAGGATAATTTCCAGCTGTCCCCACAGGTTTTTCCTTTTTCTTTTAATTCCCTTCTTCACGGGGACTGGACCGGGGTTTGCCGCCGGGACGGGACCTGTCCCACTGCCCCACCCTGGGGGGACGGGAGGACCTTTCCTCTCCGCGTCTGGGTTATCGAAAGTCACCCCGAATCTGCCCTCTGCCTCCTATTTCCCCCTTGCCTCAAAGGGGGCACCTGCAAATTTGGATCTTGATTTTCTTTTTTTTTAAAGTAGTCCTACAGCCTCTAATTTATGAGCACTCTAAGCTGGTTGTAGACTCCCAATGTTTGCTACATTTGTAATAAATAATGAGATACTGAGAAGCCAGAGTCTGAGAGTGTGCCTCTCCTGCAGTATTTCTGCTGTAATTGCATCTCCCAAAGGAAAATTAAATCTTTCCCCATCTTCTTTCAATACACATCCCGGCATAGGGCGAAGGCAATCGGGTGGTGGGAAGTGGTCGGGAAAAGGGTCTTGCTTGGAAAAGAGGTACTTTTTACAGGTCGGGACCACCTCTGGTCCGGCACGCCAGGGCCAAAGGACATCATATTAGGACGCTGCTGCCCCTGGGTATTTATTCCTCATGCAGGACACAAGGTAAACCGCAACCCAGCATTTACAGCGAGGTGCCAGCCTTAGTAGGTGCTTGGCTCAGAAATCTCTAGGTAGAAAGAGAAAAGAGGAGGGTTACAGGGCCTCTCCTTTTCCTCCTTTTCCTTTTCCTTTTCCTTTTCCTTTTCCTTCTTTTCCTTTTCCTTTTCCTTTTCCTTCTCCTTCTCCTTCTCCTTTCTCTCATTTTCTTTTCTCTTCTCTCCTTTTCTCTTCTCTCCTCTCCTTTTCTCTTCTCTTTTCTTCTTTCTTCTTCCCCTTTCCTTTCCTTGCCTTTCCTTTCCTTTCCTTTCCTTGCCTTTCCTTTCCTTTCCTTTCCTTGCCTTTCCTTTCCTTTCCTTTCCTTTCCGTTCCTTTCCTTTCCTTTCCTTTCCGTTCCTTTCCTTTCCTTTCCTTTCCGTTCCTTTCCTTTCCTTTCCTTTCCTTTCCTCTCACCTTCCCATGTCCTTCGTTTTCTGATTTTCGCGGAGTAAAATCAGAGAAAAACTATTCCGAACATATTTATGTCTAAGGACCTTATCTCGTTTCTAAATATTAATTTCTCCCTTTTTTTGCTTTGTTTTGGTTTGGTTTTTTTCGGCGGGGGGAGTTTGTGCCGGAAAACAGCAACGGGGAGACGGGATAATACCCTGTGCAGCCGGACTTTTTTTTTTCCCCGGAAGTATCGAAAATGCCCGTTTCTACCGCCCTGCCCGGGACGCGAGACCCCGAGGCAGGGCGGGCGAGGCCGGAGGTGGCGGCTCCCCGGCCCCCGGCAGCCGCCCCAGGTTTCCCTCCCCCTGGTAACATCCGCTGCCCTGAGCTCTGGGGAGAACTACCCCAAATTTAGGGCTCCTCCAGCTGTCCCAGTTCCTCCAGCTTCGGAGAGTAATTGGGAAGGAGAGGAGCAGGAGCCGATTTTGCAAGGCGAGCTCTTTTTCTCCCTTTATTATTTTTTGCTGATGTTTTCCTTTCTATTATTATTAATTTTCCCCTTTATGGTTGCCCCTTCCTTCTCCTCCCCTCTGTGCCAGGAGCGGGGCGAAACTGGGGGGAAATGGGCTTTCTTCGGAGGCCACGGGGGCCCGAGCGGCGCAGGGGGGTGGAGAAGAGCT
>NW_008795259.1:1918536-1918744 GCF_000699145.1 Aptenodytes forsteri | reverse complement strand
GGGGGGGGGGGGGGGGGGAAAGAAAGAAAAAAAAAAAAACCCACCCAGATTCACGGAGGGAAAAACTAAAAAAGACATTCTAAAAACTCCCTCCAGACCTCACTGTTCCCCAAGCCCGGCCTGTCCCCGTGGCAGTGCGCTTGGAGGGACCCTGGAGCAGAGAATCCAACCCCAAACCACCAAACCCCGCGTTACTTCTGTTGCTTCC
>NW_008795259.1:1916151-1917005 GCF_000699145.1 Aptenodytes forsteri | reverse complement strand
GGTGGGGGTCCCCTCACGATCCGTATCCCCAGGACATGGCTGTGGCGGGGGGTGCGTGTGCGTGTGTTTCCTTGCCGGGCACCAGTTAGAAGCTAAATGGCTGACTCCGAAAGAGACTGTTTCAACCCAGATCCCCCTCTTGCCGTTTGATTCATCGCTAACACGACTTGGTGGCCACTCCCCTCTACACACACACCAGCACCAGCCGTCACATCAAAACCCCAGCAGGCTACAGGCATTGGCTACGGTAGGAAAAAAAGCCAGGCAAACAAATAGAGAAGAACCGAGGACCATCCCGAGGGTAAAACCATGTCCTATAAAACCCGCGCCATCCCGCTCCGGCAGCTACAGGGGGAGAGGGGAGGGGAAGTTGCCACGAATTTCTCCAAAAACGTGACGGGCTGCACTGAAAATACGGGGTCCGAAGCGGAGCCCTGCCCCGGGCCCGGGGAGTGAGGGTGGTAGAGGGTCAGGTTTGGGACCAGCGGGGCTCAGAGCATCCTTCCCCTCCGAGGGGCGACCTGGCCCCGTGTGCTTCCTCCGCACAGTGTACCCCCGGTCCAAAGCCGCCCTAAACCCCACCGATAAAAAAAAAGCAAAAGCGGAGAGACGAGAGTCCCGCCCGGTTAAACGACAGCGGGATTTCACTTGAACTAGGTCGCTTGAGCTTTGCCGTGGCCCCGACCTTCCCCCCTCCCCGTCCTTCAAAGGCAAGAGCGTGCAGCAATTTGCAATGCAGCAGGACCGCAGGAGCCATCCATAACGGATCCTGCCCCCTCCCGAACCCCGCTCCCCGTCCTCTCAGTCCGCCCGCCCTTCAGCTGCGCCTGGTCCACCCCTCCTGTCCCTGGGCT
>NW_008795259.1:1915320-1916067 GCF_000699145.1 Aptenodytes forsteri | reverse complement strand
TTTTTTTTAAGCCCTGGTGCTGCTGCGGGAAACATAGACATTTTGGGAACGAGCCGAACATCCATTTCATACAAGCCGTTACCGGGGACGGGGCAAAGGCAAATGGCCC
The DNA here is from genome assembly GCF_000699145.1 of Aptenodytes forsteri. NCBI lineage: Eukaryota > Metazoa > Chordata > Aves > Sphenisciformes > Spheniscidae > Aptenodytes > Aptenodytes forsteri. The sequence continues at coordinate 1,915,958 of NW_008795259.1, read as the reverse complement.
TTTGCAACCCCCACACCGACAACCAGAAGCTGATTTCGGGGGAGGGGGGGCGTGGGGGGGAGGTTACCCGAAATACCGAAGGAGGAGCGGAGAGGAGAAAAGCCCTCCACGAGCTTCAAAGCCGTCCTCTCCCAGGGCACCGCAAAGCGACCGCACCGCCACCATCTCCGCGGTGTGCAGCAATATTTGGGGGTAACTTTCCAAATGACTGCTCATGCTCACGCCAGCCCGGGGACGGCGATTCCCAGCGACTCTAGCTACCTTTTGAAATTTCACGGTGAATAAAATCCTCCCTCGGTTGAATCAAATAAACGCAAATGAGAGAAAATCATCCTCCTCCAAACGAACAAACAAAAAACCGCAAGGACTGAAATTAAGGAAAACATCCAAATAACGCCTTCCCCCGTCTTTCTCTGACAGTACAGAAAATGGCCTTCTGAAGAGTTCAGCCTCATTTAAAATGGAATGGTAATACGAATGGAGGGGGTTGCATCGTATATCCACATTTTCCAGAGGTCAACATTTCATCGCAATATTTCTTATTTTTTTCTTTTCTCGATGAGGAAATGTTCAAGGCATTTTGCCTCCTTCTTTCCTCCCTTTCTTGTTCTCCCCCCCCTCAGCTTTTTTTTTTTTTT
>NW_008795259.1:1913780-1915302 GCF_000699145.1 Aptenodytes forsteri | reverse complement strand
CCCTCTTTCTTTTGAAACCCACAAAATGCTGCAGAGATTGTCTGGAGACGAGGGTGACCGAGCAAAATGATCTCTAATTAGCAATGCCGAGCATTTTTTCTATTGTAGCAGAATTCCTTTGCAGGCAAATATTTTCAAAGGTCTCCTCACACCTGACAACCTGGATAATAAAAGACGCGCTTTAATCGCCCTTTCCTTGAAGCCCAGTTTTGGATCATGCTCGGGAATATACATATTCAATAAATAATATTTAAAATTTGCCTGTACAGGACCAAAGTGGTCATTAACTTGGAGATTGTTTAATGTCTGTAACTCAAAAAATTTTCACCAAAGAAATGTTGAATAAAATGAACCTGAGAGCAAACCATCAAGAAGAACCAGCGAAAAACCCAAGGTATTAAACAAAACCAGCAACGAGCACACAAAAACGCATACCGGAGTGGAGGGAAACCTGTTCTATTTTAAGTAACTTAACATATATAGACATTTTTTGGACCCGCTCGTTTTTTGACGGCGGTTCTCCGAGCACAAAATTAACGATCGGGCGGTGGGACTTCGTGATTTCTTAATAATTTTTATTTGTTTAATCCCCGCATTCGGGTGGATTTTTTTTTTTTTAAGTTAGCGTTGGGTTTTGTTTGTTTTTAGGCTGCTCTGCAAATGGGAAAGCCTCCAAGTTCCCGAAGGGAGCCCTTCGCTTGTCCCCCTGATTTTCTGCAAAAAAAAAACTTTCCAGCTAGATCTCTCGCAAGCCATTTTGTGCGGGTTCTTATTTCTCTGTCCCTCGGGGAAGGGGGGGGATTTCTTAGCACTGGAGTCCCCAAATTGTCGGTGATGCAGGGGATATCCGAAAAGCAAATACAAATGCAGTCGGTTCGTGGGGACGGCGAGAACAGGGCGGGAAAAAGGAGGGAGAATAAGAGAGGGGGGAAAAAGCGAAGTACGAATGAGCATGCACTGACTTACGAAAACGAACAACAAAAGTGATTTAAGAGGAATAAGAAATCGGCTCCCTTTCCTGCGGACCCCCCTGCCTTGACAGCGTGAAGAACCGCGAAGATGCCACCGGGGAGGAGGCAGAGGGAGCGGGGAGCGGGGAGCGGGGGTCCCTCCGCCGCCCCAAACCGCGGCCGTCACCGCAGGTTATTCCGACATTCCGCTTCTGCATGCATCAGCCGGGCTTTGGTGCACACAACTTGATACCGAATTTGGCAGTCCACTTACCTATCTGTACAGCAAGGATCAGAGAAATATATCTGCCGTTCAACTTAAGTCCCATCCTACATTTAGTAAAACCATTTGCGGCTGCAGATCTTTAAATAGTTACTTTGGAGAACGTGGGGGAAAGCTGAAAAATAGGCATTGCCAACAAGTTCCGAGCAGCGGAGGACTTTGCAGACAAGGGGGGGAGACAAGAGGAGAAGGAGAGAAAGAGGGAGGCAGAGGGAGAGGGCGAGGAGGACTAGCTGGGAATGGTTCGCTCCATTAGGAGGGGGCGGAGGAAGTACAGCCTCACGCCCAC
>NW_008795259.1:1887991-1913386 GCF_000699145.1 Aptenodytes forsteri | reverse complement strand
CGTGTTTATATATACCTTTCCACACACACACACACACACACACACACACACAGGCTGAGGTGGGGGGGAGCGGGGGGAGCCGGTCTCTCCCGGCCCTGCCGCCTGTTCTCAATCCCGGTGGCAGCAGCCCTGCTGCGGGACTGCAGAGGGTGGCGTGGGTAAAGGGGTTACACGTGGGGTAGCCCTGGGGAGCCGCAGTGGGGCCGGCCTGAGGCTGGGGGCCAGCGCACCCCATCCTCTGGGGACAGGCTACAGGTATGGCAGGGCTGGGTGGAGGGGATGGTGCCGGCCGAGGCTACATGGAGCACTGCCCGGGACAGGGCTTGGTCTGGGATACTCCTGCAGCCTGATTTCCTCCTGGGACCGTCCTCAAGGCCATCCCCACCTGGAGAGCAGCGTGGGAGGAACCTAAACGTGCTGGCATGGGCTTCTCCCGGTGCAAAGTAACTAACCAAAACTCCATCTTACAGCCTTCCCCCTGGGCTCTTCCACTGCAAAGTTATTCCCTCCACCTCATCCCTGGCCTTCACCAGCCATTTATAGCATCTCCAGGAGCCAAAGGGGGACTGGTCGGAGGGAGAACTACTGTTGATCTTCGCTCCTCCTGGTCCCAGGTCCCTGACTCTTCGCAATCCCACTGTGCTGGCAGTGCTGCAGCGGCCTGGACCAGCTGGGCTCCCAGTTGGTCCCTCTCTTTTACAAACCACTCGTGACAATCTTTAGACCTCAATGACAGAGGGACAGCAGCTGTCAGGCTGAAGCCCACCAGGCAAGGGCAGGGATTGCATGGGGTTAAATGAATCAGTGCAACTGGAAGTAAGGGAACTGGAGGGCAAGATGAAAAACTTCCTTGCGAAGAGCTCCATTCACAAACTAGTGCTGGTGAATGCCATTGCCTCTTTAGGTCTACCTAATGTGTGTAGAGGCAGCCTGCACGCGCATCCTCCTAAAGCCATCATGAAACCCCAACCTCTTTTTCTTCAACTGGAAAGCAGGTATAATGTTGGGTAACTACGCTAGCAGTCAGCTGGGGCCTGCAGATGAAAAATGCTGGCTTGTCTCCTCTGCACCTTCCCACTATTCCTTTTTGTTCCACCTTTTCTTCCTATTTATGGACATCCACTATGGACGCTGAGCCAGATTAGAGAACAGAGCTGGCTGAAAACTAATCTGAGGAATTAAAAAAAAAAGGTTCATTTTCAGCCAGCACCCAGAGCCAGCTCAGCATGTGGACACATGGTAGTGAATGCAGCACAAAGCACAGGCAGTGGGTGCTGCGTGCCCTGGCAGCTTGCCCTTCCATTCACCCATCCATGAAACTGCAGCCCAGAGTAGAGTTGTCTTTTACACACTCCTGAAGACATTGGTGGCAGCAAGGAGGCTAAGGCTAAGCTTCGGATTGTGCACCATGTTCTCTTTCAAAGGAATGAAAGGTTTGAGTTTAAGCTAGGGCTAAGGTAAAACACTTTTACCTGGCTGTTTGCTGCTGTGGTAATGGGTGCTTTTGTAATGCAACAGAGAGACTGAAGTGGATATCAAAATGTAGAGCCCCGTCCTTTTCCCGGGAACGATAGGTTAGGTAGCCCAAAAGATCTTTTATGTCTCACAGTCAATGTATTAGCATAAAAAAGGAACAGGATTAAAGGGGTGTGGGTTGAGGTACATGGATATAAACATTGAACCTACCAGCTCTTGGCAGCTTGGCCACTTGTGGCTGTGTTTGCTGTTAAGAAGGACAAGGCACCTCTGCAGGAGCACCAGGTTGTGGAGGCTGCAGCAAGAGGAATTTCTCATTTCACTCCTCTGCCCTATTGATAACTGTATTGGTTTATTTATACATTCATATCTGCTATGGTTTTGTCTGCTCCTTTTTTTCTGAGGGCAGACAAGCTATAGCTTCAGGTTAAAGGTTAGGCTGGCTCCAAAAGGCTTGCATTGAATGTGATTTTGACATTACACTATGTAAATCTGCTTTGGAATGAACTTCAGGGCAGTTTCCAACGCATAATCAGGAAGAGTTTAATATCTGGCTTTTGGTATGTCCATCACCACCTAAATGACTGGAGCCTCTGGCAACCTGGCCACAAATCTCATAAGAACAGGCATTTCTGGGGGATTTCTGGCCAAACAACAACAACAAAAGATCTAACAGCTAGAGGCATCAATTACGGAGGCAAAAAGGGTCTGGCCAAATTCCTGTAAATGTTCTTGACTGTTGGGGCATTCCAGCTCTGTCTGAAATTCAAGCCCGGCTCCAGCCTTACCACCTTCTCTGCCCCGTGAAGGGGCCTGTCACGCTATAGATTCTGAACAAAAGCCAGCGGTTTCAGCCCATCTCAAATAGCAGCACTCTCAGCTCTGCTGGGAGCAGGGGAGCAGGATGTAGTGGGGACAGTTGTTTATCAAACTATCCTTTTTTTTCTTTTTTTTTTCCCCAACTTGGTATTGGAAGGTGCTTGAATATCAGCCTGTCTGTAAGACACATCTGTGTATGTTTTTAGGAGAGGAGCATCTGACAGTGCCTTACTCAGTCCCTGTTAGGACAGTTTGCTCATCAGCACGATTTTGCCCTTGTTTTTAAGAAAAAGGGCTCCGTCCTGGCGGCAGCCTCATGCTCCACTTGTTAGGGTTGGCGGCAGTGTCATCCCACAGCCGCGTGTGATCGCTGCCGTGGCGGAGGCAGACGGACAGAGCCCACGACTGCTGGCCAGATATAGCTCTGCCAGAGATAGCGAAACTGCCTTGCTCGGCGCGGCGAAGCCTGTAGCCACCGCGGCGGCGTGGGCTGCACTGTGTGCCGGAGTGGCTGGGTAAGCATTTGGGTGGGCAGCCCTGCGCTCTCACCACCGGGTGGAGAGCAGCGTGCTGGGCAGCTGGTATAACGGGAGCTCAGCTCCATCTAAACCATCTACCACAAGGGGACCCACCGCGTTTAGCGGATGTGTTTCTCATTTAGCTTTCAGCTGACTGTCATGGCTGAACCTCAAAAGAGGCAGCCGGCTCAAGGTAGCAGAGAGAGCTGCTTTCCCTGGCATAGCTGGCTGCATCTCTACATTTCTTTTTCCCTTCATCCTTTTTTTTTTTAAATGCAAAATATATCTTCAAACAGCTTACACCATGGGCTCCTCAGTTCACGGTTGTGGGCTAGTAATAGGGATAAAAAGCTGAATCTTTGATGCTGTCAGTCAGAGACTGATTTATTCTGAGCATCGGTTTAGGTTGGAGGGGAGGGTACAGTGATCACTGTGATATTTAAAAGTCCCTCCTATGGGTGTGTGAGAAATGTATTCGCTCTTAGCTCATCCTGCAGTAACATCGCCTCTACCAGGAGGTGACTGCTTTTACTCTCCCTCACCATCAGCCTGAGATCCAGCCCTAGTGAAGCTGAGATGAAACAGGAGCCAGTGACTTGTGTCTCTGTACCCGCCTGTCTCACAGGTCCCCCGAGAAGGGGGGGGGGCAGACTGACAGCTTTACAGTCCTGCAGAGGTGGCTGTCCTTGCTTGTGCTGTGGCTCCCAGCCCTCAGCTGCTACTTTCCCTAGAGGAAGGTGGCCAGCCAGAAAAATACAGGCAAATATCAAACCTAGCTGATAAATGAATAGCTGTTCACAGTATGATCCTCTAAGATTTTATTTAAGTAGAAAAATAATGAGAACACACTGAAAATGTGACAGGTAGGATTAAAGAAATACCTTTTGATAATGGCCAGTCTTATAAAGCTTTTTTGGGTGGCCTCATTCATTAGACATCTGGCTTCATTACTGGCTGGATGTGTCTGACTTTAGCTAAGCAAAAAAAAATTGAAGTTACGCACCTGAGACCAGAATTTGCCTCACATCTGCCTAGAAATTAGTACTAAAATAGTGCTTGTCGTTCACCATGAAAATCATTGTCATTTGATGTCTGTGAAAATGTATTTCTGAAAATCTAAACTGTTGCTGTGGTTCCAAATATAAAACTGGGAAAGAAAAAAGTATATGGCTGAGTGGATGTAAAAGGGATGGGATTGCTTGATATCGAATCTTTAAAAAATGGAAAATGCTGGGTATGGTATTTGTAACCTATTTGATACAGAAAACAATGATCTGATGTAAACAGAGAAAGTGATTAGGATAATGCAATCTTCAGTCTCAGCTTCTGGGATTTTCAAAGGCAAAAACCAGAATGCCAGACTTCACTAGGTTTGTTTGAAAAGCTCAGCCTCTATGTTCATTCTTCAGTAATTTTCTCGTTTAAAAAGCAGTCTTAAAAAAACAAGATGTCACTTGACCATGATCAGCTTGTGCCAGCCAATCCAGTAAGGAAAGCACTATCTATTACAGAAACAGTAGTGTTTGCATTTAACTGCACTCCTCAGGGATATATTTTTAGGAGGGTGCCTGTGTGTGCACTTGAAATTCTGCATCTTATTAGCATGACCCCTTTATATCGGATTGTGACATTGGCATTGCTGCTGAGCCCAGGCAAGCTGCGGGGAGGTATGCGAGCCTGCGCTGCTCTAGCCAGATGGAGTTCACACCCACTACAATTATGTTTGCAACACATGATTTGCTTAAGGTGCCTGTGGATGTTTCAAAGAGTAGGATGGTTTCAGTAAAGCAGTCTCAGAAGAAAGCAGTATCAATCCTTAGCATCTTTACCGCTGAAATTTTCCACCAAGAAACATAATCCTAAGGCCAGTCTGTACACTTTTCATCATAGGCTGGAGGGAAGCATATAGACCTGGAGAATGGCTGTGAAAAGGCTGGTATCAGTGGATTTCCTGGCATCCAGGCTTACTATTGCCATAGAACACAGAACCATAGAACAGCCCAGGTTGGAAGGGACCTCCAGAGACCATCTGGTCCAACCTTTCGTGTAAATGGGAGCCTAGATGAGATTATCTAGCACCCTGTCTAGTCGCGTCTTGAAAACCTCCAGTGCTGGGAACTCCACCACATCCCTGCGGAGGTTGTTCCAGTGATTGCTTCATTATGGTGAAATCCACACTGCGTAAAGAATTGGAAGGTTTGTGATGAGCTGTATGTATCATGCCAGAGCTGTTGATCACTCTCTGACATCCTTAACAGACACCTTCGTCCAGATACCAGTCATCCTGAGTGTGTGGGAATAACCTTGAATGCACTCCCATGGTATTAAGATAATTTCAGTTTCTCTGGTTGCAAATGCCAGTAACTGAGTTCTGGATCCTGGTTCAGAACGAAGCTCCGAGTCTGGAATAACAATGCCATTGCCAGAACACAAACTGGCTGCACAAAACCTTTATTCTCAGTATGTATCAATAACTAGTCCTAAAAGTTGCTGGCACGTGAATGTTTCCTGCTTCCATGGACATCGGCACCACAACTTCTATTGACCACGGTGAGATGGGATGTTCCTCAGTGGGGTGATATTCTGATTCATGTGTTTCTTCCATTGATTTATGCAGTATCTACTGCTACAGCAGCTATTAACCTTCAGTTACAATAGGACTTCAATAACTGAAATACCACTCTGAGTTTTCTTTATAACAGTCAATATGATTCGTTCTAAAAAACCCCATAGATATATATTTAAAGAACCAGCCATATCAGATTTCCAGCTATCATGGAGAGATACTGCTTCTACATTTAACATTTTTCTTCATCAATCCTTAGTCATGAAAACCAAAGTTTCAGGGGAACTTGGGGATTTAGGGAGCAGGAAAACAATGTGTTAATTAATTGTGGGCTGATGAGAACATTGCCAGGACAGATGTTCTGCCAGTCACACGTGCATTGCACGAACTTCAAGTGCGATCTCACTTTCCTAGGAAGGATGAAATCTGGGAGGAAGAATGTATACAAAGGTGAAAAGGGCTCTGTGACAAGGAGAAGCATGATGGATCTGTACATGCATCTGCAATCTGATTTGCAGAGATGCTGAGGACATGCAACTTCTTCATCCCTCTCATTCTCCAGTATTAGCTTTAGGAACATATTTATGACACTGGAAACTGGGAAAGGTCAGAGATAAGTCCTGTGAATCTGAGTAGAAAGCTTCTTCTTGATGTGAACTGGGAACTAGTTTCACAAAGGCATGACTTGAGCAGATACTACATTCATTAAAAACCATCCTTCTTCAGAACCCGCATTTGGGCCACATTTGTCTTGTGTGTGCCGCAATTGGCATAATTAACTCAAATATCATTGTCATGTGTCAGCTGCCATGCAGGTGACTGCAGCTGGAAGAGTCAAGAGCAGTTCCACAGCTGCTGTTCATAGGTGCATGGAGCAACTAAACAGCTGGCAGCCTCCTTGGGGACTTGTCTTGCTCCTCAGTATGATCTAGCAGTGCAATAAAGAAGCTGGAAAGTGATGTAGATAGCTGTGGACTAAGATGTTTCATGCACTGCTTATCCATTGTCATTAGCTAACACACATCCAGGATCTAAAACCACCTTTCTGAGCATCAAAGGTCTTTGCCTAGTAACATTAAGGAGTTACGTCTCTTTCTCATGTTGTTCTTTGCCTGTGCCATCCCTGATCATTCTTGCCTTTGGGTTTTGTAATGAACTGTTTGCTCTGCTAGACCCTAGTAATTTGGGACTGAACCCCAAGGGCCTTGGACAAGCCCCCTCCACCTGGGGAGCAGGCAGCAGCCATTAAAGGCAGACTGGAAAGTGGCAGGCTGTTGTAGTTTGTCTGTCCCGTCACTAGAGTGAGACATGCTCACAAGCATCCTGGGCTCCTCTTCTGAGAGGTGCTGAGCAGGCCTGTGGGGTGCTGGTGCTGGTGCTGGTGCTGGCACTGAGGAGGCACCGTGCACCACGGTAGACCTTGGCATCCTCAGCAGACTGAGCCTCAGGATCAGAAACTCCCCAGGTTACCCCATTCTACTGCACGTGCATATTTTTTTTTGTTTTACAATTGCCATAGTACAGCTAAAGTGGGCGAGGGGGTGGGAGTGACCCTAAAAATCCTTTGTCATGACCTCTTGATAGCCGTGACTACTAACCCCTGATTCCTGGGCATATGGGTGTCTGATCTGATCTGTAGTCCAGCAGAGTCCGCCAGCATCTTTCTATTGACTTCCAAAAGACTTTGAGTCAGATCATCACACTGCTTAGCCTGAGCGAGACCAAGCAGTAACATATGTATTGCAGATATTTCTCATCGAGGCAGCAAGGAGAGCGAACTTTTTACTGAAGGGTAAAAAGACAGCGGTAGTTCTGACATCTAAATAAAATGACTCATTGAGGAAACTGCCCTCTCTCCCCGTCCGTGACATGCTCACCTGAAGACCCATGATTTATGACAATGTATTTCAGAGGGTCCTGTAAGGAGGGTTTTTTTTTTTCCCATTCTTTCTTTTTCTCAGAGCAAAGTGTAATGCCCTGCCAGTGAATGGCTTGGGCAGGTCCAGACGGAGAAAGCAAGCTGCTAAAAGGTAGTGATTGCAGCACTGATCTCTTGCAGGCTCTGCAGTGTGAGGAGGTGGTTCTGAATCACAATGAACTTAATTGAACAAGAAATGGCATTGATTTTTCCTTTTCAGCCCTCCCCATTGCTCACAGCAACAGTGCACTGCACCCTCTGCCCATGCCAAGTAGCAGAATTGCACAGCGCAGTAGAATGGAGATTTTTTTATTTTTGTCCTATAATTAGCATGTATTTATTTTTAAATAGTATAAAAAACAAAGCTCTCTAGGCTTTGAATTGTCATCAGGGAAAAGCATTGCCTGTGCAGTATGAGTTTCAGGATCACAAGGAAGCAGGTTATGTGAGGAACCATAGCTTACTTTATACTTCCCTGGCCAGGAAATAACATTGTTCTTGAGTTTATCTGATTGCTGAAAAGAATTAGAATGACACAATTGCCAAGCTGCTCAAGGGTTCCTAAAAGGTCTTTTTTTTTTTTTTTTAACTTAGACAGATAAAGGTGCACAAGCTGCCTCCAATCTGCAGGGAAACAAGGAGGAAAAGCATTCCATACTCCAATTATTGAATCATTGCTATTTTTTTCCCTGTTAGGCAGGCATGTTAACACATAATTACATGTTTGAACAGCTAGCGATTTCCTACATAACCCATCAAACATATCAGTGAACATACCTGGGTGTTTACTCTTACTTAGAACTGTATGAGGGGTGTGTGTATTTTCCAGTGTCTCTCCCCCTACTTATCCCAAAATGTTGAAAAAATAATTTACAAAGGTATCTGGGAAATTCTCTAGCAAATCCATGCTAGCAGTCTTAGGCAGTGACCAGATCCCAGCTCCGGTATCATAATTGGGTTCCCTGCAATGCACAGCTTGTTTTGTTCTTGAGGGGAATTCTTCAGCTGAGATTGCCAGGCTGAGCAGCGGAGGGAAGGATGGCTAAAGGAAATTTAGGTGCACGGCACTAGGTAGAGCAGTGCATGCCATATATCGTGGTGAGATCAGCTTCTACCCTTAATAAACATATATCCCTGGTAGCAGGTGCTGGACACCAGAGCAGTTTGATCTTATGTTGGAAATGGGAGGGGAGGATGAACGGAGTTGGCCCGTGTAACTCAGCTGGCTGGCGGTGACTTCTTACTACCTGTTAAGCTGGCTGCGTGCGTGTTGTGAGCTGTGCCTCGGAGCAAGGGGACGGCAAAGCTGACCTCCTGGCTGAAATCCCTCGTGGTGTGGAAAGAGTGACCCCTCGCAGGGAGCTGCCAGGGGTTCCCGGGGGAAGGGAGCACAGCCACCGCACCCCCACCACGCTGTCAATCCCGGCTGCCAAAACAGCGTTTTGGGGCTGTGATCAGCTTTAATGCTGATCTCAAGAACTGGCCGCTGCAGAGTCAGCGCAAAGCGTTTCTCTCGCCTGCCTCCTGCCACTTCGTATTTTCATTGCTTTCTGAGGAGCGATTAAATGGATAGTGAGCATGTATTGGGTTTCATGGAAGTCCTGTCATTGACTTCAATAAGAGCAGGATCAGACTCTTCCAGAATCGATATAATTCATGAAAGCGCTGAACGTTGTACAAGAACTAAAGCAGTGTGTTGTGTTGCAATATGATACATATAACGAAATTATGGCATCCAAGCACTCTGTCTAATGGGGAAAAATGCATCCAAGAATTGCTGTTACCAAAAGCAGCGGCTGAGCTGGGTAGCCTAAGAAACGAAACTCAAGGAAATGACAATATTGTGGGTTAGCATGCCTGTGACCTGCTTGGGCAAACCTTCAACACACCTCTCCTGCTAACCGTCCACACTTTGCAAACTCACCTCCGAGTTCAGCAGGGAAGGCCGTGGATTTCACCTCCGCCAAGCCTGCACCAGAGTAGCAAGAAGCTGGTTTTGACATTGGAAGGGAACAGGTGATATTTCTGCACTTCTGATAAGGGAAGGCTCTAACCAGCTGAGTAGGTTGAAGAAGCCAGCCAAGACCAGAAGCACCAGGGCAACACTCACAAACTATTGGGAAGAACTGGGTGGGACTGGGCTTCTCTCTGCGAAAACAAAAGCAGAGCCATTTGCCACAGCTCATAGCCGTGGTTGTGGCTCGATGTATCTTTTGCCAGCAAGACCTTCAGGCCAGCAGGTGAAGGCTATTACAGGTCCAGCCCAGTCCCACAGCTAATGCCCTTGTCCCCCAAAGATGAAGCTGCTGAGAGATTGGAGGTTGGATGTGAACACCTGGGGAATATCTTGCATCAGTCAGCACTGAGCGTGTTAGAGGATAGAGCCACACCGTGCATCTCAAAAGTGAGACAGCTGTTCACCTATTGCAGCTGTATTGGTTTTGGATTCTGCTGTTCTTCAAAAGAAGGTCTCAAAACAGAAAAGAAGTATCAGGAAAAACAATAGGAAGTCTAGCAGTCTGATAGTCTATAAATACAATACAGTAAGACTATGAGGTATAGAGCTTAAAACCAAAAATATTTCATATATTAAAAACCCTCCAGTGATTCCACTGTGAAGATTATGCCTAACTTTACATGCTAAGCCTCATTTTTCTGACTTTCTGTGAAAAAGCTACTTTCTCCTTGCAATTTTTCAATTATTTTCTCTAGCCAGAGGAGGACTTTTATGTGTGTAAAATCTGAGGTTAATCTGACAAGGAATCTTAGAGATATGGCCTGAAAATTGAGACTAGGGTTTTCTGTTGGTACAGGATTTTCAGGGTTTTTTTAAATTTTATTTTAAAGCATCCTATCTCAAAACTCAAGGTGTGGAAGCCTTTAATGTGATTATTTAGCTTTCTTCCCTGAAAAATTATTCTCCTATAAATATTTTAACAAGGGCATTGTTTAATTCGAAGAATTCTGCAGTGTAATCATTTTAACACATCCTTCTGCTTTTAATCGGCGGCATGTCAGCAACAACCTATGCTCACATTTAAACAAAAAGTCTACCTACCTGCTAAGGTGCTGTGCCTTTACAAGCAAAGTGGGCTGGGAAACCCTCTTCTGCCTATGCTACAATTTTATGAATGAGAAAACCTTAGGCAAATTAGGGGAAGCTGGGCAAGCAGCTTAAAACCTCCTGGAAGATCCATATTTGTTTCTTTCTCTTACTACTTTCTGTAGTTTATTGCTAGTTAAACAGGTTGCTAGATGTGCTTGTATGGCTGCTGTTGCTAGATGTGGTGGTACAGGTAGCCACTGACGGCTGGGAGCCTCGGTGGTGTATGCCCGGTTAGGGGGTGTCCCCCACGCCAGGACTGTGTCAGTTGAGAGGTGCAGGGGAGCTGCTGGTGTTTTTAGTGTTGCTGATGGTGGGACGATGCCAGCCAGCAAGGGCTGCTGGGGCTGTTATCATCAGATTGTCGTGAGGTCCTGTGTCACATGCAGCCAGGCCGCCCCGTGAACAAACCACAGAGGAAATGTCATTGCCTCCTCTCTGTGGATGACTAAGGAAACTCTCCCTCCCCTCAAACCTGTGAGGAACATGAGATGTGTCTTGGTACTTCTGGGACATGGCTGAGAAGGGGAGTTGACCTTCCCTGCTCCTTTGGACAGTCAAATTCATGTGCATGCTGGAGTTCCTAGTTCACTGCCCTGGTTTCGGCAGGGATAGAGTTAATTTCCTTTCTAGTAGCTGGTACAGTGTTTTGGATTTAGGATGAGAACAAAGTTGATAACGCACCGATGTTTTAGTTGTTGCTAGGTAGTGCTTACACTAGTCAAGGACTTTTCGGCTTCCCATGCTCTACCGACTGAGAAGGCTGGAGGTGCACAAGAAGCTGGGAGGGGGCACAGCCAAACTGGCCAAAGGGATGTTCTATACCATGTGACGTCATGCTCAGTACATAAACTGGGGAAAGCTGGCCGGGGGGGCTGCTGCTTGGGGACTGGCTGGGCATCTGTTGGCAGGTGGTGAGCAATTGCATTGTGCATCACTTGCTTTGTGTATTATTATTATTATCATCATTTTATTTCAATTATTAAACTGTTTTTATCTCAACCCACGACTTTTTCTCACTTGTGCTCTTCCAATTCTCTCCCCCATCCCACCAGGGGGGAGAGGGGAGTGAGCGAGCGGCTGTGTGGTGCTTAGTTGCTGACTGAGATTAACCCACGACATTCACAAATAAGACAATTATATATTTTATAGAATAAATTATATAGTTTATCTATTACTTATATTATCTAAATAATTTAGTTATAAATTTTATTGATTGCCATACCTGTTGCTAGAAGCCTTTGATGCAGGCACAGTGCTGGGCTGGAGACGGCCTGGCGCTATTAGCACCAGCATCACCTTATGGCTTGTTTCATCTCAGTGCCTGCCCAGGTGACCACACTCCTAACAGCTCTGGTGTGACTCAGGTCTGGCATTGCAAGTATATTCAGGCTCAAGAGCTGTAAGTGGTAGGAGGTTTGCAGGTGCTATCCAAGCAGAGAAGTCCCAGATAAAATGAAAACCTAGCTGGCCTTTCCTTCTCGGTGTTCAGCTATTGTCTAACTGGCAGCTTCCAAAGGCTACCAACAGATTACTTCAGACTGGGTTTTGGAGTTGGATTTTTTCTTCTTCTTTTTTTTTTTTTTTTTTTATTTGAGGACCTTGGAAAAAAAGAGTTTCTTTAGATTTGACACTTATGTGATAACTCATCACCCAACTGATATACAGCAAACCATACCAGTATCACCAGAGTGCTAAATTACTTTATTTCTCATTGCTTACTCTGGTAGGTGGGAAAGAGCTCTATTTCACCACGGTGGGACTAAAACACAGCACAGTGAAGTGGAAGATAAATCTGAAGTGCTATCAGATTTCTCGAATCCTAGCCCATGCACTGCTCACTGGGGACCTCTCCAGCTCTGCAGCTGGCCTACATTTAACCTTGTATTTCTTGCCCTTGCAGCTCCTGGGCTTTAAAAAACAGATCTCCCTGGATATCACCCTGGTTCTTTCTGTTACCTGCTTCATCCCAGATTTCAGCCTGTTAGAAGAATGGTTGATGGAGCTGGTTGTTTCTCTCATGATCCAACAGATATCCACTGTGGGAATACACCTTGTTTTTCCTTGAACAGTAAGAATCCACCAACAGGAAATAATATTTTTGGTTTTCTGCTCTGTGTTGTTTTTCTGCTCCCCCCCCTCAGAATTTTATTTTAATATAGTGGTTTTTGCTTACTTATGCCCTTTTCTTTCCCATGCTTCTCTTCCAACACTTATGATATTTTCTTCCTTTCTTCTTCCTATTTTCTTACTGCTTCTGTTCACAGACATGTACTTCATCAAAATGCACTTTATAAAGCATTGCCAGCCATACCATGTGGCTTTTCACTGGCCACAGTGTGCAGTCTATATTTTGGGTGATAGTCCAGGTTGTGTCAGCCATCTTTCTCCAAGATGGAGTTTAAACTCTGCTCTGCTAAACCCAATGTGACTTTCAGGCCAAGAGACTCCAATCTCACATCAATCATAGCAATATTTTTTAAATTATTAGGGTTGAAATTTGTGACTGTATTTATGATTTATTCATTTTTTTTTAACACATAGGTTTTTAAGGAACCATCTTCAGCTTCACTTACTGTATTACGCTTCCTTATGGCAGCAGCTACTACCTACCAGGGGTCCCTCATGCCCTTTCACATGTGGGCTGACTGGACCAGAACAGGGCATCTGCTACCATTCACAGGGGTCCATGTGGGATCTCTCTCCACCCTGGGCTTCATTTGATTAAAAGTTCCCCTGACAGCTCTTCCGACACGATCTGTTTTCCCGCCATAGATCTGGAAGCATCACACAGAAAGGACAGTAGTGCGAGCAGCAGGACATTCACTTCGTTATAGGAAAGGTGAAACAATTAACGTAATGAGCTCCGCAAAGTGTGTAAGGGTGAATACACTGTAGATGCAGAGACTTAGAAGACAGCAGTGTAACAAACCCCAGAAACAGTTTCACAAACTTAAGAAAATTCTGAGGCTATCATCATGGCACTCGCCACGAGAGGCAACCCCCCCCAACAAACCCAAACCAAACATCTCTCCTGTGTATCCTGTTCCAGGTCCTTGACTGTAGAGGACTTCTAGGCACAGAACTATTAGTCTTATTAGCTTGAAATTGTACCCCGAGAAAGTGACTGAACTTGGAAAGCTGGAGAGAAGAATTCCACTGAGGAGCCACAGAGCTGGTGGGGGACATAAAGCTGTTCATTATTCTTCAGGTCTGGGGAAAATTAGGCAGAAGTAAAGAATTTATTTTGAAATACATTCTGGATATTTCAGACACTAAGTGAAATTTGCACCAGCTGAATTGTTAACATACTGTTTTTTCTTAAAGGGGAGAAAATTGTGTAAAGACATGGCACATAGGGGTGCTTTTTTTTTTTTAACGTGATCTAAATTAGCGTGATCTAAGTTAGTCTGATAAACTTAGGAGAAAACTAGTCTGGACTTTGTAACTGGGAGCTGTACCGCTATACAATGCAGTAGACAACACATACGCCACCTCTCAGGAGTTGTGGTTAAGGAGTTGGGTAGTGGCTCATTCCTGCCCCAGAGCTGAGCCCACCAGGAGCACAGAGACTTAGGAAGGAAATGCTCTTCCTTCATCCTGGGTTTCCAACAAGCTGGTTCAATCCCTTGAGCTGAGAATTGCTCTAACTTTGTCTCTAATTTCTTCAGGATATCTGGATGGCCCTGGGGGATAGAAGAGTAATACTTGTGGGGAAGATCATAAAAGAAGAGCGACTTCAGGCTAAATTTTGCCTTTTGACACATACGCGTTGATGATAAAGGAGTGTCTTGGGCTAAAGAAGGAATCAGGTTTACATCTCATGTAAAGGCTTGGGTTTACTGTTACAAGATTAAACAATCAACTTTGATTCAGGGTTTTATAGCAAGTGATTGTTGGCTTGCTTTTGTAGTAACAGCCACCATTAAAGAACTTTTCAGCTTCTTATTGAAGACACAAAAAGGGAGGGGCAAGTGGTTAAAGCACTTGAAATATAAGGCAGTAAATTTTATTGTATCAACATCTTTTTTCCTGCTCCCTTACCAATTAGAGGGAAAATTGTAATTTTATTACATTGTTGATGATTTTAGGGGTGGTCTTGCACTGTCCTGCTTTGGAGGAGAGGAAGAGTTGGGAATCCTTCCTGACCTATGGAAGTGGCTCATCATTCTGATTACTCTTTTAAAGAGACAACATGCAAACCACATACAAAGTGAGAAAAAACAGAGTAAATCCCATCACAGAGGATACTGTCTTCAGCACTGATTTTTTTTTCTAACAACCTGTCTGGAGAAACACGGATTCATAACAGCTGCTCCAGGATCTGGCAAGCTGCATGTTTCACCGCTCTGGGTATTACTTTTAGGATGTTTTTTGGATCACATATGACAAAAGATGACTTCGTCTTAGCTGGTTATTAGCTAACAAGCACAAAAAGCAATATATAAAAAAAGAGAAATAAGGCAGTGAATGAAAATGACGTAAGAGGGAGAGAGTGGCTGCAGGAATCATTGAGCCATATTCTAGCTGCTGCTGCAGGTGGTGCTGCCAACCTGATGTACTCATGTCTTGATGACTGCTGGAAATTGCAGCCAGGGTGGTGATGTTTGCCTCTTGGAGAAAGCCACACTGTACCTTTCAGTGGCCTTGAAATAAACAATGCTCCTCCAAGAAGTGTTTCAGCTTCATCCCATTAATGTAGTCAATCCATACACTCAGAGTTTCTGACTCATGTGAAGCCCTGATGTTGGCAAGCCCAGGAGGGTGTTGTCTGATCTGTGGTGTCTTTAGAAGTCCACTTTACACTGGTGCATTTTATCTCCACTGATTTTTTTAAAACATTGTCATGTATCGGACTCAATTTAACTTTCATTACTTTGAGAACTGGCTTCTTCATAAGCATGTACGCACACACAGAGAGCTCACTGAGGACAGTGTTGGACACCGGCATACATTAAGGCCCAGACTAAAACCAAAGATGCAGCATTTTAAGATGAGTTATGCCTCCGCAGCCTCCCCTCTTCAATGACAAAGTTCTTTTCTGCAGATAGTCTTGATCTCTGCAGGTAATGTCAGTCCTCCATGACCTGAGGTTTCATCCAATTTGTGTCCAACCAGTCAGTGTTGCTTTTTCCCAAAGCTGGGGTCTCAGCCGTCTCCCTTGTGGTTTATGGTGATAAGCACATTAGCGAGTTTGCCCTCAAACATAGCAATATCACGAGTAACCCAGAGAGAGAACATAGGCAGCTCCATGGCAAGCTTTGCCATAAAAAAAGCCTTGGACAACTTCCATGCAAAAGTAATTGCCACCTCTGTATGTGCCACTGCCTTGAGTCTTTGTGGAAGCTCATGCAGCTGGACCAACAGGACATCATCAGAGTCTGAATTTGCAGCTACAAGTTAGCTGCTTCACCTCTCATTGACAAGACCAATTGGTGGCTATTCCAGCCATGGGTCCAGTAGGTGTCATGGTGGTGCTTTGCAACTGCAGCTTGGCTAATACCTAATCCTCTGTTCCCTCAGGGGCTACAAAACAGCCTTCTCATCATAACATCTGTCAACCACTGCTTTATTAGGTGTGAACACGGGGCAGGAAGACCTAAGAGAGCTGCAAGTCCCCTCACACAGCTCAGGGCATTTCTGAAGGAATAACAAAACTTACAATTCCTTCATATAATGTTATAATAAATTAAAGTTTTGGAGGAAACATTCTCTTAAGCAGCTGTCTAAAGTCTGTTCCCACGAAGATTCCCATTTGGGAACTAGCCTCCTTACTTATCTTACAGAAAATAATTTTCCAGTGTTTCAAATTTTCAAGGGGTCTTGAGAAGGTGAGGAGCAATTTTGCTGGTACACAAGCTGTGGGAGAGCATTTGGCATTTCTCTTCACACCAGTGTGTTTCTGTCTCCAGCTGGGATCCATCAGAGTCCCTCCACTTGGCTGCTGCCCTGCTGTCCTCCATGCACAAGCAGCAAGACAAGCATCAAGATTTTCACTCTTTACTCCAGTTCAGATGATCTTGTCATCTGATAAAATAGGCCATTATGGGGACTGAAAAACCATAAAAATTGGCACGTCTTGTCTCCTCCTGACTTTCCTGACATTACCTTTCACCCAAGCTGCCAGAAAGCAGCATCTGCTTCCCTTGTTGCCCTGGCGTTTCCTCCATGTGACAAAGGAGAATCCTATTCCTCATTACCAGCCACGCTTTGCCTCCTGCTTTGCACCTGCGTCCTGTTTTCCCCAATTATTTTCTTCACTTCAGTTTACAAGTCTTAATTTAGAAAGGAGTGAGCAAATGTAATTCTTCCCAGACACAGTTATTCTCCTCCTTACTGATCCACTGAAATGCCGTAATAACTGGCTCATGTCCTTCCTGTCATGGTTTAACCTCAGTCGGCAACTGAACACCACCCAGCTGCTCGCTCACTCCCCCCCCAGCCCTGGTGGGATGGGGGAGAGAATCAGAAGAGCAAAAGTGAGAAAAGTCGTGGGTTGAGATAAAAACAGTTTAATAATTGAAATATAATAATAATAATAATAATAACAACAACAACAACAACAACAACAATAATATACAAAACAAGTGATGCACAATGCAAGTGCTCACCACCTGCGGACCGATGCCCAGCCAGTCCCCGAGCAGCAGCCCCCCCGGCCAGCTTTCCCCAGTTTATGTACTGAGCATGACGTCACATGGTATGGAATGTCCCTTTGGCCAGTTTGGGTCAGCTGTCCTGGCTGTGCCCCCTCCCAGCTTCTTGTGCACCTCCAGCCTTCTCAGTCGGTAGAGCATGGGAAGCTGAAAAGCCCTTGACTAGAGTAAGCACCGCTTAGCAACAACTAGAACATCGGTGTGTTATCAACATTGTTCTCATCCTAAATCCAAAACACAGCACTGTACCAGCTACTAGGAAGGAAATTAACTCTATCCCTGCCAAAACCAGGACACTTCCTTATTCCTTTCCTTCCTCTCCTCTTTCTCTCTCCTCAGATTCACTCCTTTTCCCAGCCTTTGCTGTTTCACCTCTCCTCCCTTCTCTCCTTAAGGCTTGTTGCCTCTGCTTTGTGGTCAGCAGTGGGATGATCAGCCCTGTTGTGTGGTGCAAGCAGGGCTTGAACCAGTGGCTCTGCTCTGCACCGGGAGCTCGGGGTGCCACAGGTGGCAGTTGGGGATGCCAGCCAGCCCCAGGCAGTGTTTGGTATTGCAGCTGGTGTCCCCTTTGGGACCAACTTCTTTGTATCCCAGAAGGACCCAGCTGGCGACAGCTCAGAGGTTTGGTAGTGGTGGTGGTGGAGCAGAGCCCAATGCAAATGATCTGCTCTATTTTTAATTCCTAAAATCTGGAGGAAAGGAGCTTTGCAAAGATTGCCTTTGGATCGCCTGGAGAATGCTGTAAATTCTGGGTGGATCCCAAGCAATCTGAAATGCCTCCAACCCCTCACTCCTTGTAGCTCTTCATAACACCCCTGTGACACACAGCTGTTGTGTGACGGTGGTCCATTCCCTGTAACAGCTTGTCCAGGCCCTAATAACTGAGATCAAACTGGCTCAGAGCCCAAGGCAAATATTTTCTTCAACATACACTGGTGTAGCTTAATACAGATAAGCTACCTGTGAAACATATAACCTTGAAGGAGTTGCCATTTCTAACTCAAAATTTCCCTTCAGTTGACGAAATTAGCTAGTGTCAAGTAGGGCCTGCTGCGATTAACAGTGTTGTTTGAGGAACAGGCGCTAGGGTTCAACACAAGTGAAGGTGGTGGGGTCTGACCTGCAGCTTCTATCAAGTGCTCAGATTCATCTCCACAGTCTTTGGCCTCTAAGTAGACAACAGCATGATGCAGCTGTAATTTAGCCCTGGCGAGCATTGAATGCAAATGTGCCTTCCTATCAATTAAGCAGGAAGAAACATTCATTTGGCTGCAAATATCCTGACTGTTAAAGAAGGCAGTTTAATTATTGAATCTTGGTGAAATTCAGCTTCCTTGAGAAATGAAGCCTAGTTCTCTTCCCATGGGGGTGACTGCACTTCTGTTCCCTCAAGGAGTGTGGTAATTTCTTTCTGTGGTCCTCATGGTTGGTTAAAAATCCATTTTCTTTATACTAATTCTATCTACATAAAATCCTGCTGTGCGCTAACTACAGCCACCCCTTTGAGCCCAAATGGCTACGCATGTTGACTCTTCTTAGGTGAACTTTATCTCATAAGCATTGTGTCATTATTTAACGTGATGAGAAGCTATTATAATGGGTCTATATAATTAAAGTAATTAATTTAACTAAATACCTTTTTTTTCATAAGGAAAACAGCTATACATAATAAAGTAGTGCTCTCATCTTAATCTTCCATCTTATTTCTATACAAATTCAGCCTCCAACATGTAGACCTTTTTCTCATTTAGTAAAAATAGAATCAAGCAATTTAACAGGATCTAGAAATTCTCCAGGACAGGTAATTAAGGGCTTGGTCTATTTGTCTTTCATAATCTGCCAAATACACTTATATTACTGCTTCTGGTCTAAAAGCTGGGGGATATGCTCTACTAGAAGATCTGTGCTAGATTGTGTTCCTTTCAGATTAGCACACACTGAAATGTCTCATATGAAAATATTTGGGATTTTGACACTTAACATAAAAGAATAACAGAGGTGGAACTATTTATTAAGAAAAAATATTCACTTGGTTTTTGTTATTCACCCCACCTGCTGCCCCAAACAGCTCAAATCCAAATGTTTTGACACCAAAATCCTGATATCAGCCTGTGATTGTAGAGCGGTTGAGGAACAATATGTTGCCAGTTCCTCACATGCTGTAAATTGGCACATCTTTATTGAAGCCAGTTGTGCTCTGTTGACTTCACGCTAAATGAATAGCTGGTCCATTGTATTCTGAGTCTTTATCCAATTCTCATTAAAATCAAAGAATGCTCTTGCCAGCTTCCTGGCAGATCAGACGCTGGGAAACAATGGGCAAAACTGTAATTTGTGTGATTTTTTAATATTATACCCAAGGAAGATATTTATGCAAATGTCCTTGGCTAAAATCCAACAAGCAGAGCTGGTGACTTCAAAGGACCTTCATTTCCCCACCTTGAGGGTCCCAGAACCAATGCAAAGAACTCTATAAAATATTTAAATTTCAGGTCTGAGGCCACTAATACTAAACGGCACTCCTCAGCTCCAAATGCCAACCAGCTGACCTGAGGGAAAAATTTAATGATGTTCCTGATCTCTGATAGGATAAGAAAAATCTTAAAGTTTAAAATTTGTCCTTTCATCTTATCAGCAAGCCACAATGGATGAAAGTAATGTGCTACATGATTCTAGTTCAGTGAGAAGAGGGAAAAGAAGTGTGACAATGAGTCATCTGGTACAAAGCACCAGAATTCAATAAATAAAGCAATTTTCTTTTTTTTTTTGCAGGCAAACTGCCTTTTATCTGATAAGTTCTGCATGACAGCTGTGTATTTCCAAGAGTGCCACTCTCTAGAGGGAAGAGAGCATAAGAATACCAGTAACTCGTGGGCAACCTACTTCTCTTGTGTATTGGCTCGCATGCTCTTTTTATTGGAGCTTCTATCTCAGTAAACCAGGGGAATCACGGGAAGCACACATACTTATAAAGCTGTTCTCCTCCGAGACTGACCCCCGGACTCTAACTCAAGTCCTTGAACTGCTCACTTACAGATTTACAGTGCCCTCAATCAGTCCTACAAATAAAAACAAGGAACAGGGACTGTTGTTAATAAGAGGCTCTGAATTAGAAACCTTGTGATTTGCTGCTGGCACAGACAGACCGGCACAACCTTGTCAGCCCTGCTAATAAACTTCAGTCACAGTGCTGACCTGCTGACAGGCTCCACAAGCTGATGATATCTTGCAGCTTTTGAGCAAAGATTGTTTCGCATGTCAATGTAGAAGGCTTCTTTATTATATTATTTTTAGATTAATGTTTTTATTAGGGAGCTAGAGTGAAAACAGAACCTGAGGGGGGGGGGGCTGGGACATCAATATTTTCAAATGCTTCTCCCTCCCCCCTGCCCCTTAATCTATGCTGAGTTACCATGCAGTGATAGAGCCTTGCACCTCCACTCGTCTCCCAGCAAGAAGTCAAGGACCACAACATGGCAGTGCTGGATATTGAACAAAACACAGTTCATGAAGGGGGTCCCAACCCCAGGAACCTGCTGTCTCAATAGAGGATGAGAGATAATGCATGGTTGTCGGCAGGCAGGGAACAGTGAACTAAATGACTACAGGGGTCAACATAACCATCTTGGCACTGCTCT
Source organism: Aptenodytes forsteri (assembly GCF_000699145.1). Classification (NCBI taxonomy): domain Eukaryota; kingdom Metazoa; phylum Chordata; class Aves; order Sphenisciformes; family Spheniscidae; genus Aptenodytes; species Aptenodytes forsteri. The sequence continues at coordinate 1,892,692 of NW_008795259.1, read as the reverse complement.
GCCCGTGGCTGCCCACTGAGGTCACTCTGCCCGTGTCCTCACCCCCATGAGCTGCCTGCCCCAAGTACAGACACACTGCGCATCACAAGATACATATGCTGAGGAGGCCCCTGCCCTATGCTACACCACCTCTGGGAAGCTCCCTATAGTACGAGGCCTGGATGCTGCCCCTCAGCACACCCACTGCTACCACTGCATTAGCATGTGGCATCTGGATGGTGTCTGCTTGGCACCAGGTGACTGACGCCCACCGTGCCTTGACAGCTTTGTGCATGCATAATGCAAACCCCACCTGGGAGATGTGAGGGGGCACAAATGAAGCAGGTGGGAAGCAGGGTCAAACCAAACAGCAGGGGCAGTTCTTCATGCAGCAGTGATTAGACCTGGGGGACTCTTTGCCAAAGGAGGCTGAAGCTCCTTATGGTTTACATGAGTTCATGAGGGATTGAGGTAACCGTTTAATAACTGTTGGAGGTTGCTAAATATACACAGAAACCTCCTCCATCTCAGAAAGTCCATGAGAAAATGTAGTTGAATCCCGGGGAAGTGTCAGTAGAAAATATCACATACTTTTGCCCTGGCCATATGTATTCCTTAGGCATCTGTGGGTCACTGCTGGAGATAGGATGTGGGGGCATCTAGACCTTTTTTATCACCTGCTACACCATCCTGATGTCCAGTAATGAGCACCTTGTATCCATAAGAGCATGCATCCTAACAGTGGCCCACTGATGCCTGGACGTGGAAGCTTACCTTCAGAGGTTCTTGTGGTCTCCACTTTGGGAAGTAAGTATGTGTATTCATGTCTTCTTCTGGGTCCAAGGGCAGGTGAACTTTGCAGAGATCTGCAAAGCCATGCACTGGCTGGTCAAGCCACAAGTTGTGGCTGTTAAAGATATCTAAAGTGACACTATAGCATGCAGGACGTATGACATACCCCATTGTGCTGGGACCACCAGTGGGGCACACTATCCTCTCCAGTGGTGATCGCTGCTCCGTTACCCAGCGGGACACCACTGATGGGCGCAGACAATTTATGCACCTTGGCCATACTGGCCATGTACATGGTACCCTTGGTGTATCTCAGTGCTGCCTACCTTGATGGTGGGCTTGATGCTAGGTTGGAAGAGGCCAGTAGTACTCCTGAGGCCATCCAGGCCCTTCACCCAATCTGTGCCAAGGTAGTAGGGGGCCTGAAAACCCAAGCAGCAGAAGCCAGCAGGCCCTTGCTCTTGGTGAATGTGATTCCCACAAGGGACAAGCAGCACATGATGTTATCTGTGCATATACTGGCAGAGTTCTCTGTCTCCATAACCTTCTATATCACTCTGCACCACGACTAGTAACACCTATGCTACTGCCTACCCCTGAGATGCCTCTCTCTCTCTTTCCATCACTTCCAACTCCATCCCTTCTAATAGTTTTCCCTTCTCTGCCCCCTTTCTTTTCACGTCTCCTGTCCCTGTCCCACCAACCTGGCTGGATTCCCCAGCCTCCCTCACTGAAATCCTCTCTCTATGAGAAAAAAATGTTAATTCTTTTTCAGACTCTTCATTGTCTGAAGCAGGAGGAGTAGCTCCACGCTATGAGGACGAGCTGCCCTCTCCTCCCTCACGCTCCCTCAAAAAAGGCTCCATGGTACCCATCCTGGAGGACACACATGACAGTTTGCCATGATCTGGATGTGTTTCCCTGCCACATAAAGGTCCATGTCCAGAGTGACAGAATGTGCTTGAATCATCCAAACACAGTCAAATGTGATGTGACCTTCTACGTCAGGCTAGTATAATCAGGTCACAACTGAGCTTTTGGCTCGGAATGTGGTGAGGGGAGGGACTAGCCCAGCACCAGTATAACAGAATATAAATTCTTGCCTCACATACCTCCCAGATTTGAAGGCCTGCTCAACAGCCCTAGTTAATGTGTTTTTCTACTTTCTACCATCTTCTGCGCATCATCTGGAGACAGGTGTGAGTTGTAGCAGAGTCTTCACAGCTTAACTCAAGTAGCAGCCTTGTAAATCTCATGTCCCCCTGCCAGTCACAGCCTGACTGCTGTATAGTGCCTCAGGGTCCCTTGATTGCACCACGGTCCAACAACACTCAGAGAGTAGGTCTTTATGCTACACAACGTTGGTTGTGCCCAGCATATAGATGATGTTGTTCAAAGGATCGTTTGTTGAACTGGACATAGCTGGACATTGACACAGCTATGCACAATGTTTTGGAGAATACAGTGGTGCTGGAACTCATGTGAAGGCTGTGACAAAAATCTATTCCCTTGAATTATCACAGAACTCCAAAGTAATAAAACTTGTTTGTCATCAAGGCCTGCAGGGATGCAACGATGAGGGGAGGAGTGAGATATTTCTAAAGATCTGTGCACTTGCTGCAGGAGGAAGGTCCATCTGGCAGTTGCAGGCCACAAAGGAAATGTTAGCTGCAGCTTTCTTGTCAGCAAGCTCATTGTGCCAAGGTTAGGGGATCACACACCACCTCACCTTTAGAAAGTTCTTGCTGTTGACTAACTGGGATGTCCAAAGAGCTCTCTCCCCAGCCAGCACTTGCAAATGTAGGTTTGGTCTTCTTCATGTAGATAGTCCAGCATAAGGATGAGCAGGAAACTGGGCAGTTTAGCTCCTTCACATGGCCACTATCACTGGTGGGTAGCTGATTAGACAATTGCGTGACTTTCTGTATATGTATTTGTACAGATGTTTCTGGAAACCTAGTTAGATTTACATGTAATTTGCTCCCTTGGATCTTTGTCCAAGCTGTTCTTGCTTTGCTCCAAGCTCATGTCATGGGAGGAGTTCTTGCAAGGCCACCCCGTGCTTCAGTGTAGAAGTCCTTAAAATGGACCCTCCATGGGCTATGATGCCTACATGTCCTCTAGTCTGTGGGTAGCTGGTAGATGGGTGCCCTTCTTCCACCACTGGAATGAGGTGTATGGTGTGCCCAGCCAGAATGGCTGAGCACCGTCAGTTTGGGTGGTGGTGAAGTATCCTTTTCATTAAAGGCAATACTGTGGTTTCAATCCTCGTGTGACCATTTAGGCTTTGTGCCAGCAAATGCCTCACCTCCCTCACTCCCCCAGAGCTTGAAGACTGTCCTGTGCAGGTGACTGGTGACTGCTATGGCTGACCAACGTGGCCGGACCGGGGCCTGACTGAGAGCAACAGGGAGGCTCTCCTGCCTGTTTAAAACAGTGAAACAGGGAATGGTGGCTTGGGGCGCCCAGCTGGCATTTGCCAGGCAAGGATCTAGCCCTGCAGATTTTCACAGGTGTAGCAAGACAAGATGTTGTGCCAGTGATAGAATGAGGAAGGCCGAAAAGAAATATTTACCTGACAGCAGCCCTTTAAACCCGTGACTCATCATCACAAGCGCATTTCTGATTCTCTTTCCATTCATGTCTCAAGGACCAATATCTCAGTTCATGAAAATTTTAGGCAGTTGCTTTTCTGCCTGGTGTTACAAACTCTGTCTAATGGATGTGGGTAGTACAGGTGACTTTGTTATGAATGAACAGTGCTCTGTTGAGGAAGTCCGTGCACTTTCTCCAGCTCTTCACCAGAACATGTGAGGCTGCGTGTGGGTCTGACAGGGGGCTGGACTTCAACATCTGAAATGGAGCAGCGATGGAGGAACTGCTGCTTCACATGCTTATCAGCCATAGCCTCAGAAAGCAAAACAGCCTGGATTTCAGGGCTCTGCTTTAGAGAGAAAATCCTTTGAATCAAGGTGCAGGTCTAGTTATAATACAAGGTCTCATCCCACATTATTGCATTGATTATTGTAATTATGCCCTTTCAGGACTTTTTCAAGCTACACTATACCCAATTATAGCTGTTTTAAATACCTTGTACTCTACTGGTGTTGGAGAAAGGAGGTAGTAGATGTATTTTATTTAGCTTCCTGTTCTTACAGTAAGGCTTTTTATGGATAAGAGAGTTGGCATTATTAATAGTCTTTATTTCACTGATGGCTCTATCTGAAGATATCTTTTTGAGCACCATGCCAAAAATGTACTTTTCTGTGTTTCTGCAGTGAGAGTGTCCAGTTTTAAGGAGGGATGAGGAATAAGCCCTCCGTACTCTTGGACCATTCTTTTGTGGTAGGATTTATACACTGAATTTTTACGCATTTCATTTGCAAGAGAACACATGAAATTGTGGCATCACTGAAGTTGAAAGCAGCAGTGAAGTTGACTTCGGTGGGAACAGGATTTCTCCTTGAGTATCTCTTTATGTTGATCAGTACTGCTTAGAGGAGCTAAACCTTCTGGGCTCCCTGTGCAAGGGAGCAGCTTTCCTAGGAGAGTGACTCTAGATTTCTCTCCTCCTTTTTTCTTTTCCTCCTCCACAGCTTTACTATTTGGGTTGGTTGGGTTTTTTTTAAATTGTTTTGGTGTTTTTCTTGCCTAAACTTGAAGACAAACTGCACCTAGGTTTTAATTTGCCAGGCTATGCATCCCCTGTTTCCTCTGTGCAGAGGGTAAGTGCAATACTGTGTGGCTTACTTCCACCACCTTTAATAGATTTAAACAATGTGTTTGCCTTCTTTTGATTCCTTCATGGGAAATGATCTCAGACTGGGAGAACCTCCACAAAAGCCGTTCTCAGATGAAAGTCGCACTGTTTCCAGTTCTTGAAACTGCTTTTCCACCCCAAAGGATCTTTCTTTCTTTTTCTTTCTTTCT
>NW_008795259.1:1852126-1887142 GCF_000699145.1 Aptenodytes forsteri | reverse complement strand
TATTATCATTTTATTTCAATTATTAAACTGTTTTTATCTCAACCCACGACTTTTTCTCACTTGTGCTCTTCCAATTCTCTCCCCCATCCCACCGGGTGGGGGGAGTGAGCGAGCGGCTGCGTGGTGCTTAGTTGCCGACTGAAGTTAAACCACGACAACCTGGCATGATGAACATGCTTCACCCTGTTAGCACACATGTGATTGATTGATTACTTCATATGTAGACATCATCAAGTGCTCTCATGCTTTGCTGAACCAGAACTAGGTGTAGTTTTACAACTGAAGCATCAAGCGTCCCTATGAGATGTAGATTTTCCTGTGCTACAGTACCAGCAAGCTGATTCTGGGTGCTGCAAATTACTCTCCCCTGCTCTGATCTGTCATCCCTCCTTCCTAGACTGAGACCCTCTGCCCCTTCTGCCCTGATCCTGCCAGTCTCCGGCAACTCTGCCAGCTTCTCCAAATCAGGCCCTTTGGTTGTGAATGCCTGCAACTTCCCAGCTGCTGAGCAGCTGACTTGCCAGACAGGGCTCCCACCACGGTACAGTTTGAGGTATTGATGATTCCCGCTGGGGTGGAGAGAGAAGAGGAAAAGCACGCCAGTACTGTTTGGCAGCCTGCTGGGTCAAGCCTGTTGGTTTAAAAAGGAAAAGAAAGGGAAAGAGATTATTATCCATTTTTTTCTCCCAGTTCTCCCTCTGTGCTTTCAAACAGTGAAGGTCAAATCTGAATGCCGGAGTTTCCTGTGTGTGTTATCAAGTGTCACCAGGGAAAGGAACCCCAGGTGAGAGTTTGTAGATGTCCCATGCACCCTGCCGGTCCCACTGCTCAACATCCAGAAGTGCTGGCCTGCCACGGCTAGTTTATGTAATGAATTCTCCCAGCCACCCCAGGCTTCAAATTGCATTTGGGAGCATCAGCCTCATGGTTTGCATTGTTATGAGTTAATGTCCTCTGGTCTCTGAGTCACTGCTGATGAGTATTCGGATGTTTGGAGCCTCATCCCCTTGCATGCATGAACATTTTCCGGCAATGTAAATGAGCTTCACAAGCAATTGCTGTGAAGAGCAACCCAGCGCTAAGCAGTGCAAACCAAGCAGGAGCAAAGTAGCACGCTGCCATAATCCAAACATCCTGATAGCCAAATTTTGACCTCCTGACCATAACACTTCTAGAGTCAAATACTTCAAAAATTACCTGTACCTTTGCTTTATCCTGTTTCAAAATACTAATTTCTAGTCAAAAACAGAAAACTGAAAAGCCCTACAAAGTCCAAAAACTATCTCTGTAATATGTCTGAAAAATACTGACTTGAGTTAGGACTTCCTACGTAGAAAGAATATAAAGTTTCTGTAATTCAAGAGGGGATATATGATGCTAAAATGTTCTAAATCCCCTGAATATGTATTAAAAAAAAAGGTGACCAGAATCATGACAGATTTTATGTCTGTGCTCATGCAGACCTACTAGTCTCTATAGTTGCTTTTCTTATAGTAGCAGGCACTGAGATCCTGTACGTAAATCATGTTGCAGACTCATTAGTGTTACTGCTGCTTGGTTGCTAGCTGAGACACCAGTTCTGATTTAGGGTATTTTGACACTTAGCAACAAACTAAGCTTTGGTGAGCAGGTGGCTGAGCCAAAATAGTAGCAGAGTTCGCAGTTAGCTGAAATAATAACAAGGAATTGCTGGTCAGAATATGCTTTCTTTCTTGATTTATTAAAACAGCCTAGGAAAAACTCATTTGTGAAGGATCCACTCCCACAAGACACCTGCTTCAAAACCACCATGGTACAGGTGTGTTGCTTTGCATGCATAGGAACAGTTCCCACCCTAGGATTTTCCAACCAGTAGACCCACTCACCTGTGGTGACCAAAGCAATCAACAGTGTGTGTGTCTTGCCTATTCAGGAGATCTTTAACAGGTTGGTTCTAGGCTCTCCCAGCAGCTTACGGCTGCTTCTTGTGCCTGTAACTCTAAATCCACTCTCCTCTCCAGCCCTGAGTTGCTGTGCTCTCTACTTGAAGAAATAGGAGATGTCTCAGATGGTCTGTAGGACAGTCTCTCCCAGCTCTGGTGTGGCATTGCCCCTTCTCTTGCCCCACTCAGGCTGTACAGAGAGGCTAAGGACATCCACCTTTCTTCTGAGGGTCTCAGTGATACCTTGGTTTGAGGACCTCCTCTTACTGGTTTCCGACCTCGCTGTCAGAGTTGACCATCACCTGCCCAACTCCACACACAAAATAACTTTCCAAGCAATGGAGACAGCATGAAGCTGTCACTCTGCTGTGCAGCGCCCAAAACCTTTCCCTTTCTGAGGGGGAAGGATACCACTGCTCCTGCCAGCAAGACCTTCTCAATGTGTCAGAGAGCCAGATTAAAACAAAAGAAAAGCCTGAAAATCTGAGGAGAACCCAACTCTCCACTTCAGACAACACATATTCGGTTGTACGCTCCGGTCACTCTATTCCTTTATGCTGCCTGTTTATGATGTAATACAGGGATATGAAACCCAGGGCTGAAGGTCAGACACAACCTGAAAATTCATTGCATATGGCCTGTGGCCACTCAACTTTTTAAGGCATGACCGTTGGCTTGCCTGAAGCCCTGCGCTCCTGGGGTGGCTGGCTAGCAGTGGCTGAAAGAGCAGCAGTGCTCTTGGCAAGAAGGCAGGTCCCACTCTGGCCTCGAGGCCGGAGGAAGGCACTCGGGAGGTCTGAGCATCCGGCTGCTCATTGCAGCTCTGTGATTTCATTGCGAGGCCGTAAGCAAGCCTCTCCCAGAGTTTTTGTGTTCTGCAAATGGGGCTAGAAATAGAAATTTTTCTCATGTGCAAGACTTGCCATCTGTTTGGGAACCTTGCTGGCAGGTTCACCAGCTGAAAGTTAAGTGTTAAAGGTTTTGTATGGGAGGATGAGAAGGGGTGTGTGTGGGAGGGTTGGAGTGGTACCTGGCAAAACCTTGCAAGGGCTCATGCAGCAATTGTGCCAGCAGCGGAGGGGACTGGGGGCACAGCCTTGGTAGAGACTGCTGTGAGTATTTCCAGCGTGCTGAGTTGGACACGAGGCTCCATGCTTAGGCCCATAGGCCAGTGAGTGGTAGTCACTTGGTAGCAGGCATCCATTTCCTTGGCCACCTCATTATGGGCATCCAACCTGAACCACTTTAGAGAGGCAAAACTTATTTTCAGAAGGCAGAGGAACGTTCTCTGGAAAAACAAGCTTTCTTGCAGCGTTTCAGTTTGAACTTGCAAAAATCACTAGTCACTTTCGAAAATCTTGGCAGTTTACATTTACAGATCATTATGTATAAAGAACTAAGTTTTATTAACATTTCCAGAAGAAATCGATGAAGATATCGCAGAAAATTATGATCCCAATGAGGAAATAAGCTGGTTAATAAGCAAGGAGCTTTTCCTGGAAAAATACCATTGCCATTATTAGGAAAGCATGAAGAAAAGTGATATATATAACTCATGACATGAGTGAATTGTCTGGCTTAAGGGAGAAGGCAAAGGAGAATTTTTTTTCTAAAAAATTATTTTTAAGATGTAAGCGGGTCTTTAAAACACAGGCAAGCATTCTGCATATTACATTCACTAGCACAGGGAATCCAGCAAATGAGCACTGAACCCGAAGGGCTCCATCCCAGATGATAATTCTCATGCAAGGGGTATTTAAGTGTGCCCCTGGGGCTGCATGGAGAGATTGGACAGGGACCTCTGTGACAATTGCATTGCAGAGAAAGAGGAGGAGTGATCAGCAAAGCCCGTGGTATAGACTGGAGTTAACAGAATAAATTTAACCCTGCAGTAAGTGGTCAGATCCTGGTATTGCTTGTATGAGCACATAACCTGATTATTGCTGTGTGTTAGATTATTTCTTAGCAGTAGCACTTGAGTAGCTCTTTACACGTTCAATAAGAGACATAAAAAAATGTAAGCTGCTTTCTTACCAACTTGAGACATCCTAAAGGGCCAGGGCTCAACACAGTCGGACAGATGAGTGCTTCAGAGATGCTTGAAGATGAGCGTGCATGTATGTGTGTGTAATGCATGTGTGTCTGGAGACCCTGAGGGCATTTTGGTAGATGGTGTCCAAACATTTAACCAGAATGACTTGAAAGACTGCCCAAGATAAAATGAATGCAGGGAAAGAATTTTGGCAACGGACAGACGGCGAGTGAGAAGCACGAACCCTCAGGCTACTGATGCTCTTACCCTCACATCTCAGTGCCTGATTTCCGAGTTGTTTGGGAACTCAGTAACGTACTCAAGGCTATTGAGTCAGAGCCGGGCTCAGAGCTCAAAGGTATTACAAATCTTCCTGTCAAACCTCCAGGGGACCAGGCTAACATTCAAGCTACAGGATATATAATGTACTTTAGCACAAAGTTGATCCATTTTCACATCAACAGTCTGTATATGTGTTAGTATTTCAAAAATCAGTAGGTCAGTTTAAAGGGAGAACAATTGGTAATGCTTTAGAATCAATATCGACTGAACTGACTGACTCAAAGGCAGTAGAAAACCATCAAGGCTGTAGCAATACAATGAAACAGGCTTTTATGGAGATATAGCTGTGGCTAATTTTGAATGAATGGCATCAAAACATCACTGGATGTTCTTCCAGGGTGCCAAAAAAGTTGCATCAGTGAGTTGTTCCGTATCACTCTGAGCCACTCTGGACCAGCCTTCAGTGTAGCGAGACACTTAAGACAACTTACACATGCATTGAGGGAGGAAACACAGGTGAAAAGTGTTTCCAAGGCTGACACAGTAGTAAAATTTTTGATTTCTGATGAAAAAAGAAAACCTGGTTGGAGTATGGAGATGACGTTTCACTGTGCTTGCCACACAGCAATGCTCAGTTGATGTACTTCTCAAGAGAAATTTCTGACTCAAAGATGACACAACCATGTCAAGTTTAGTGTTTGCACTAGTATCAAATTAAATTTATCAAAGACTCAGGATACAAGCATCCAACCTGGGCTAATTAAAAGTAGATCTCTCTGTTGCAATCAAATACTACCTCTTAGTCGATAAAGAGCACAAAGCCAAACCAAGACCTGATGTAAACTAGTCCAGCTCTGACACAACAGCTGCTTTTGGTATTACTTTTACCTGTCTTTATAACGCAACAAAACATAGTTAATATTGATTCTTTTAAAAGCTGGCACATTATCAATGCTCTTGTATGTGTTCTGGTAAGACACAACTCTTCCTGAGAGGAGCCATGTGCTTTCATTGAAGTCAGTCAGAACCAAGCACTTTTTACTCATTACCTTTCAAAAAGAGCCTTGTACCTCTCTGAAAATCAACCCTCACCAAAAGCAACCATCTGGGGCATTTGTTGCTGAGATGTTACATACAGGATAACTTTAACTCCTCTACCTACCTCTACATTATATACAGAATTTATAATAATCTAGTGTAATGATACCATGTTTCTAAAACTTTTTAAAATCCACAGCCCGTGTAAGTCTTTGGGGAAAAAAAACCTTCCTGACCATCACACAGTTTTTCATTTGAAGCCAAGTAAGAATTAGCCCATGCTTTCAAAGATTGTTTATTCTTATTATTTCCCCCCACTTTTTTGTTTCCCTGCAAGTGTGAAGTTTTTGTAAAAGAAAAACCAAAAACCAGCAGTGGTTATTCTGAGGATGACTTTCTGAAGTCTGTGGCTCAGCATTGGTCCTTGGCTCCAGGCCAGGCTTGCAAGCAGTGTCATCCCTTTCCAGCCGTAAAAACCAAACAAACAGAGAACTGACTTGCACAAGGATGTCCAAAAATCAGCTGCAGAGCTAATTTATCCTGAATCACCCTCCCGCCCTGTCTTGTTGGCCTCATTGCCTCCCTTGGCAAATGATTTATCAGCAAAAATGTTTCCCCCTTTCTCCGGATTCAGCAGTGGGTTCAGTTCTTTCCTATAGGATGGAGCCATGGTCCCTGTTCAGATTCTTTGATTTTCTTCCTGTTAATCCCCTTGATTTTCCTGTAAATTTTTGGGAATCACCTAAAGCCAGTAAATGTGACAACAAGACAAGCAACAGCCAGACTTCTGAAGAAGAAGATTTACCCGCTCTTCTTTGTGTTATTGTCTATCTTTTCTGGTGTGCACTAGAAAGACTAGTGCTGCTCCTGGAGCTGACTTCATTGCCCCATATCCTTCACCAGGAGCCTATTAGTGTGGATTGCAAGAGTGAATGGATCTACTGTAACCCAGCCAGACATCAACAATATGCCTCAAAATTCATGAAGCACAAGAAATAAAAAAGGAAGAGGAAAAACACGGTTGTCTTTTAATTATTTGGTGTTCTCACATGTTTCTTATTTTATTTTCAAGGGACAGAGAGGGAAGCACAAAAGCAAATCTCTCTCTCCCCCCTCACCGATCACTGTGATGGGTCTTTATGGCCAAAGTGGAGGGCAATGGATTTTCTCATCTCTGCTGCTACAGGCACTTGCCAAACTAATCTCAGTTACCTCCCATCCACATCAACCTTTAAATCCAGGCTTCCACTCCATCACCCTGGATTTGTGTTGCACCCCAGCCCCAAGCTGGTAGGCTCACTGTGGGCCTGAAGGGCTGACAGTCTCTGGTCTGTGTCACACACGCTGATCCAGACTGTACAAGTCCAGCAGCCTTGTTGATGGTGACTGTCCCTAGGGAAGCTCACCAGGCTGGGATTTGCCTGAAAGCCCTGATCCTACTGGAAGATAAAAATGGTCAACCATCTGGATACGTAACATCAATTAATACAATAAATCATTAAAATAAAAAAAATATAAGAATTGGACAATGAAGTCTTTGTAAAGTTAGTTTTTGCAGTGGCCCATCATTTCAGCCACTATTGTCCCACCGAAAGCAGTGTGGGATACTCCCACTCTCAAGCTGTAGTCTACCCCAAACATGTGTCACCGCAGATGTTCAGGGCTGAAAAGGGGGATCCTACCACCGGTACAATGTCCACACATACTCTGCACCTTGGCCAGGAATTTTGCCTTCTGCCCTTCAGCTCTCTGACACTCCCTCCATTTGTTTTTTGTGGGTAGTGCAACGTGTCTGAAGTTTCTGCCCTAAATTCAGAAAGGCAAAGGAAGGAGAGAGGGAGCCTCAGCAAGGGCTGGGGGAAGGGGTCACGGAGCACCACAAGCCCCAGCTTGCCCTGCTTTTCCTCCCCACTGGCTATTCAAGCACTGCTCGGAAAGCAGAGTTACTCTTTCTTCATGGGCTTTCTGTTGTACACCATGACTGCCTTTTCCCAATAAGCCCCATAACACACAGAGTGGTGAGAAGCCAAAAGCTACCTGGAAAATTTGGATGCTCAGTTAACAGCTGATTTTTGAGAGGAGTTAGACTTCCTGACGTATTTTATGGATTCAGCGTGTGACCCTCATTAACCTCTGCAGCAATGAGTATGCTACCTCTGCACACCTTGTCTTGTGCCTGCAATCAATCATCCAGAGCTGCAAACACCTAATCACTCATCCCAGATGGACCCACCAGTCCACCACCAGACGAGCGCTGTGCCAGTGAGGGCACACACAACCTAAACAGCATGACCCTCGTCTTGTTCTTCTGCTAATCCCTTCCCTTATCCACTGCGTTTTCCCCCACTCCTGCAGGAGATGAAACTGGGATCCAGCAGGCAGAGGTTGCACTCAGTTCACAGTCCTTCTTCCTGACCCACCGCCCACTCATCCTGGCCAAGGGAGGGACTATTCCTGCAGAAAGTGTGTAATTGGTATATACAATGGTGATGACTGCCCTGCAGAGGGGCTGACTTAGGATCAGTCGTGCACTCCTGTTTCTGAGCACTTGACTTTGTGACCTATTAATGTCTTCTATGTAGACCCAGCAAGAGTAGGGGAAGGCAAGCACCTAGGGCGGGCAAATTCCCCAGATTCTCTTTACGTGGCTGGACCTGTCAGGTCAGAGCTGCCAACCGTGCACAAAGCAGACAGAATCAGGGGGAACACAGCTGCTAAAATCTTGGCAAGGTTGCAGCTTTAGCCTGCAGCTGAATGGGCAGCATGCAGCCCACCAGCACTATTATTTTAGCCCATGGTTTGTTCCTAAGCACCCCTTTTCTAGGGACAAGTTTTGTGCAAGAGACCTGCAGGCTGAACAAATTGTAGTGTCTGAAAGCCTCTTTAAATATCACCTTTTTCAAGGCCTTTCAGTTCTGGCACTAAGCTCATGTGAAGTACCTCTGAGGCAGTGGAGAGGACAGAAAGCTTTTGGGTGATGTGGGAAGGAGAGGGACCACCTGATACCCAGCCCTCCTCTGGCACTGCAAGGAGATGTGTCACCTTCCCAGCTTGGCCACCACTACTCTAAGTTGCTACGAGCATGTTCAGGGAGAACACTTTTCCCAAGGCTTGCAGTCCAGCTTGGAAAAATACTGTTAATTGTGCTTCTGTTGAACGTTCCTAGCATCAGGCCCTTTGGGACAGCAGGAGATACACAGATGTGAGCGACGTTGCAGACAACAGTGCCACCAAAGCAGATAAGTGAAACGCAACACTCTTCCACCACCACACTCATTTTTTTCTGAGGTCTTAGCTCATTCTTTCTTCAAATACCATTAAATGCCGCTTTTCATAATTGCGTAATTGTTCAAGATCCAATCAAGCAGCACCCTATTTGACAAATCAACCCACTGAGTAAATTGCACAGTGGCATCTGGATCAGCAGGTACAAGTTGGGCTCTCATCAGTTTCTTTGACACAGTGGCAAAACCAAATCAGAAGCAGAAAGCCCAGAAAAAAATCAGAAGCAGAAATTATACAATCTGTTACAGGAGTTCCCAAACACAGGCCTGCTTAGAATCATGAAAAGTAGCTAAAGAAAAGCTATGTAAAATTATTGTTGCCAAGGAAAGGCATTCACTTAGACAAGAGAAGAAAAATAAACCCCACTTTCTTTTCAATCCAGACTGGCCTACTGAGATCTGATACCGTAGGTACTGCTGTGTGTGCTTCTTATTAACTGTATAGTGCTGCGCTTGCTCTAAAAGTCAGAGTCGCCTCTCTTGGTAGTTTTTGCTTAGAGACTGGGTAATATCCATTCCATGTTCAATACAGAAGATGTTCTAGAACAAATTCACACTGCTCTAACACGCTAAAAGACTCAAGCTATTGTTAATGGTATCTGGCCAAGAACTTACAGCTGATCTGCTTGAAAGCAAAGCAAGCCCATTCCATGGGGTTTGTTACTCTGCTGCAATATTGTCACTGTTATGACATTGGTTCTGCACAAAGTACAAGAAACCTAAAATAAAATGAAACAGCATTCACCTTAATACAATTAGTCCCCATACAAGTCACTTAGAGAAAATTGTTCTTAAAAGATTTTGCGTTTAATTTAGGATGGCTAGAAGTTGCATCTTCTGAAATGGGCAAAATAGGATTTCTGCATCTGTCCCAAACATTGCATGGCCGGCAACTTGGATGCCTGAGTTGGGACTTCCCAAAACATAGCTCACTTCTGGCTGCAATAAACCTAAACCAGCCCTTCCCAGGAGAGGAAGATATCTCTGTAGAGGAGTCTGGGCAGCTCCAGTGACTGTAGAGCCATTGAAGCTAATCCCCACACCTATCTCCAGAAATATGAATCCAATAAATTCCTAATATCAGAACTTTTGTCCAGGCAGCTGCCTAGTACCTCTCCTTAGAGGGGAGCTCCAGCTTTGTCCAAGGAGAAGAATGATACTGCCAAGGTGGAAAAATTCCTAGGCATTTCCAGAAGACTGGAGGGAAAGACAGAGTTTCTCATCATTTCCAGTCCAAACCCATAATGTCATCTGTATAAAGCACTTATTACAGCATTTTGAAGAAAGGAGGGAATTAATGGGGCAGAAGGCAAGAGAGATGTTCTTGCTACACAAGAAGGGGTGTGAGCCATAAAGTCCCTTTCCTGCTCCAGGGAGACAGGTATTTGACCACTCTTTGTTCGAGCAGTGACATAAAGGAACCAAGACTCACTTGGTGACAGGAATTACAGACGTCAGAAAGAAAACTGCATAAACAGTTTGCCTGCTGGCATTTCTGTGTTCTTGATACAGCCTCTTCTGCCCCTCTCCCTCATTATTGTCCCTAGTTGTCTTATTTTTTCTCTGGCAATCACTGTCTAATATTCAAAAATCACATGCAGGGACCTTTCAGCATTCTGTGCCCTATAGGAAGTAACAGCCAAACTGCTGAGTATAAGAAACATACAGATCAACAGCTAGCTTACAATGAAAGCTATTTTCTTGGGACTTTAAAAATTGACCAGTCATGGGGGGATCTGGTTGGGACTATAGGTTAGTGTATGGTGACAGTCAGAAATTTATTACTGACAAAAAGGCAATGAGAAGGATCTCCTCCTCCTACAAAGCATTGAGGTCATACTTCTTTAAGAAGAGCTGTAATATATTTCAACTGGCGTGAGGCAGTGGAGGTAGGTGCACTAGCACCCTGGACACCCCCAGCCCACCGTGCTCCAGGGCAAACACGGCACAGCGTGCGTAATACTGGAGTGGCCTCAGGGCCACACTGAAGAGGCAGACTAGGGATGGAGGGAGCTGTGGTAAACATGATGATGGAGAGAGAAGAAGCTGGTATCTTTGTCTGCACTAGTAAGGAGCTGAAGTACAGCAAAGATGAATGCAGTGTCTTTACCTGGTCCATTAGCTCAGTGGGGTTTTAGAAGTCCGGCTAACACAATGCTGAACAAACTAAATGCTGTTCCTCAGAAAAACTGATGTCTTACAAGAACATCCTGATGTCACACAGCTTCACTAGGAAGACAGCAATAAGACACTTTATTTTACTTTCTTATATTCCTGAGCCCCCCACAGTCTGAAGTCTGCTTTTTTATTTTCCCTTTTCCTCAAAATGATGGCTTTTCCCATTTGCCTAACCTTACACCTTCAGTTGTAACCACAGCTGGATGCAAGTTAATTTGCAGTTTGATGATGACACTTCCCCAGTGCTAAGTGTCTCTGAACGCAAAGGCATTTTTTTTCTTGGGCACCAGTAACGCTGATGAGGCCAACAGAGCTTTGGGAATAGGTTTTATTAGTTAAAAGCTCTTCCAGAGCTAGCTGATTGGAACACAAGTTATTGTTTTATAATGCAAAAACTGTGGCTACCTTACTTAACCAGTTGAAAGGCAGAAAATAATTCACTAGCATGTTGCAGTGGGGTTTATAATGGCCCTGTGCAAAGCTTATCTTAGTACATAAAAATGTCTTCCTATAAACTAAACTGTTTAGGCAGCAGAGGCTTTGGAACATCATTTTTATAACAGTCCCTAAATTAGCTCAAGTTGTTTGCTTTATAAAGGACAACAAACCCAACAAACTTTTAAGCAAACAGCAGGGTTAACTTTTACAGCTGCAAAGGGGATTTGGAGCCAGTGTACATGACCGATGATGTACATTGCATTTGGTTAAAAGGGGACAAGTTCCCAAAACATGGATCTTGGTACAATCACAAGCACAGATACAGCTAGATTAGTGTAAAGCTACTTTCAATGATCAAACCGGATCAGAGTGTGGCACTCTGTAGAGGGCACCAGGAATTTCTGCTGATAAGACACCAGACCTGTGGGAGACTAGAGATTTTTTCCTTCAAGTTGGACTATTAAGAGTTCATACCTTTACTTCTGAAGGTGCATTTTGACTGTTGCTTACAGTGTACAGTCTATTTGTGCCTCCTATAGGAGCGAGCGGTAGTGGTGTGAATACTTTTGTACCAGTACACCTACACAGGGAAATATCGAATGCTTCGGTGCTCCCAGATCGCACTGCCCAGGCGGGTCTTTGCCATGCAGCTGTCACAGATGCTGAGTTCTTGACCATCCCTCAGATCTTCTGACTAGGAACATGTTTTTGAAACAACAGCTTACAGTGCTTTGGTTCGCATCAGAGTGGTCTTGGAGCACAGATTTTTTTGGCTCAGTTTTGTCTGAAAGAGGGGATTGAAGAGTGCACCAAATGCTCTCCAAATGCTCATAACCCTTCAGACCACACGAACCCTCTAAAATACAGTGTAGCTATTGGGTACTCAACACCAGCTGTTTCACTCTACAGATCTGCTCCTGTTAAACTTACTAATGCAAATATAGCTTAAGAGTATTAAAACTGAGTTACAGCTCACTGGATTTACCCCTTACTCCACAAGGTTTTGGCTGTTCAGTTGTCTGAAGTTCACAGCAGCATTTCACTATTATTCTGCTGTTTCCAAACAGAAGAATTTTGTAATCAGATAAAACAACCTGAAGGGCACCACATAACCACTGTGATATTGAGACATATTTAATTTGAAGAAGACCAGAATGCAGATAACATTTAAGAGCATCTCAGAACCCTATGAATCTACATAGTGATGAAAAAATCAGCTGGTTTTCAAATGTTAATGCCCTACTCCTTATCAGCAAGTTGTTGCAGAAAGCTGACCCATGGTCTTTTCAAGGGCAGTCACACTGGTGGTTGTATGAGACAGTGGGGAATTTCATGAAACACCCCATGCAAAAGAATAAAATGTGTTCAACCTTGGCTGTACAGAGCTTGCAACCAGGGCAGGTTTTGAATCTATTTGTTTCAGCCACAGCTGGGTCCAGGTTTAACCTAACGAACCTGGATCCCAACAGACCCACATTCTCCCTGCACAGGTAGGCCATTCACTCATTAGCACTGTCCTTTCAAAATACAGCTGCTTAAAACAGCTGTCTTGTTTTTAAATGGTACTTAAAATGATATAATATTGGGAGAAGTTCAGAGGAGAGAAACAAGAATGATCACAGGCATGGAACAGTTTCCACACCCAAAGTGACTAACGTAGGACTCCTAAGTCTGAAAAAGACGTGATTTGGGGGAAATACAGTATAGAAGTCTATGAAATTATAGACCGCATGTTGGAGAGGGAAGAAGTTTTCCCTGACTCTTCCAGTACCAGAGATATATGGCATCAAAGGAGGTCAGTAGGGGAGTGAGGTTCAAAGTAAATATGAGATGGTTCTTCATATCTGTTGGTAGCACACCTGGGGAGCTCCTTTCCCAAACATCTGGTAGATGCTAAAAGCTAACAAAGCTGCAAAATCTCACAAAACAAAAAGCCACCAAAGCTACCAAAACAGGGAGACCACGTTGCATTTGTACCCAATAAGGAGGCTACTGTAGCATAAGCAAAATACCTGCATCTGCAATGCCACTCATTGCTACTACAGTTTTCACTAGACCAGACATTTCCTATTTCTCATGATCAGGGGTGTTATGATCCATTTGGATCGCTCAAATTTACAGGACAACATACTCTGTAAATTGAACTTTATTTTATGAACATGCTAGGAAAGAAAACAAACACTTCAAATAAGGGCTAGATCCCCTTTGTACAGACTAATCTAACATGTGAATTCACTGATTCATCACTTAATTCATGATGTTTCTAACTCACAAGTTCTCTAATCATAACTTGCAACTCGTGCCTATGAGCAAAATAGCTACCTAGTCGACAGCGAGAGCGCTCATTCTTCCTCCTCCATCACCTTGTGGGTGTCCCCTGTATCACACCTGGAAGTAAGAAAGCCTCACCAGTCTGGCTGCCATTGGATCTGCTTCAAAAGATTTTTGGGTAAGCTGATCTATTTATACCTTCCAGCTTGGAAGTTTGATCTACAGCATTTCCATAAGTTAGTGTGTTCTGAAGAAACTGTCATACAATCAATATGCAAGGATTATGGCTGCAGGAGACAGCAAGCTGCAGGTGATAACAGCTGCATAATGACCTCTAGCCCTCCCTGTCCGTAGCATCCTGCCTATGTGTTGCTCTCACTTTGACGTAATGGCGCTGCTCCCAGCATACATCAGACCCTAGTAGGAGCTGTGTATTAGCCAAAACCGGAGCAGGAGTTGAGTGAGCAGTTGCGAGTCCCTTTTATTCCCAGACTAATACTGCAGAGGACAGATAAACACAACCACATTTGCGCTGGGCTTCAGGAAAATGCCGAGCCCAGCCTGGATCTCCTCATAGTGCCCACTCAGCTGGTTTGCAACTGCTGACTGCCTCGCAGTGCCCAGGCTTCCAGCACCCAACCCACCTTCTGACTTTCCCTTCCCCATGATTTGCCAGCCTTGCAGACAAAGCTTGCTCCGGAGCCTAGCCATGGCCCTCAGCATAGGCTTAGACCTACCTGCAGAGGGGGTGAATCCCTGTGCTGCCAGCCCACATCCAGTTCCAGTGACTGCCAGGAGGTCTGCCTTCTGCCACTGCTGCCAGTATCTCCTGTTGATTCCCTGCATTAGGCAACACAGTCTTGGGGCCTTCCTCTCTTCCAGCTTGCTCTTCCTGACACCTGTCCCCACCAGAATCTTCCCTTTGCATTATTTTGGCCGTATTTTCCCTCTTTAGCATGAAGTCCTTGTTTTCTTTCCTCAATACTCAACTCAATTTTTTCAACCTTGCCTTTAAGCACTGAGTAAATCCCTCTCATCTGCATGTCAAAACCTGCTAGCTTCTCTCAGGAACTGTCTTGCACTGGAGGTGCTACTCCAATGTACATATCATTTCCCTACTCAGCACCAGCTATCACACCAGCTCCAATACATGGGACAATCCCTCTCCTTTCATCAACACTCACAGTATACTTTGACTTTCCTCTTTCATAATGGGGCTATTAGTTTTGGTTTAAACAAGCGCAGATGCTTTTCCCACCCCCTCTGACCTGGTCATCTTCCACCATCACCCAAGTTCAGAAGCTAGCACCAGCAGCCTCCACCTCCTCTGGGGAAACAAGGACAAACATGAAAGCAATATTTTGAGGAAAGGGTGGTATATAAGTCCCCAGCAGGAGAAAGGGGCAGGGGGTGTCACCCATTTGGCAGAGCATTTATCGATTAGTTTCAGTTCAAACCAATTATCACTGGCAGCACTAGTCATTAGAAAAGCTAATGCTGAGTCACATTCTCTGATTTTTTTTCTGCAGATAAGATGCTGCTATTGCTTGTGAAAGGTCACAGCCTGGTGTTACGCTAGCAACACAGGCATCAGGACTTGTCAAACTTTTTCTGTGCTTTGTTTAGCTGTAAGAGCAATTATCTAATGACCTGATGTCTACTACTTTGTTTTAGCTTTTGCTTTGCTTTATCCAATTGCATGGTGAAATGTTTGTCATTATATGTACATTTTGTAACTAGTAGACAGTAATAGCAGGTAGTTATTCTGTGTAGAATGAACTATTTATGACCCCAAAATAAAACGCAGCATAAAGGATCAGTAGCATGGGGTGATAACAGGGGCCCTGGTAGTACGGGTGTAGGACGATGTTGGAGGCCCCAGGCTACAAATAGCTCACCAGTGGTTAATTACTGGTCATCAAAGGGTGCAACCTTAGCAGGTGGGTAAGACAAATTTTAGGTGTAACAAAGGAGAACAAACAACGAGTACCAAACAAATGTAAAATGCATCATATATAGCAAATTTGGATCTACTGTGGAGTTGTGAACCAATGAAGAAAGAATAAGATGTGGTGTGTTTTAGTAAGCATGTAAAAATGACCTCGGGTGGATCATACGGTGAAAAGGAAGAAATTTTCAGTTGTGCTTATCCCAGCAAAGAGGAAGAGAAACTCTCCCCACTAATGTCAGACTCTGCTTGGTGGAGGACCTAGGACACTCATGACTTGCTGTTACACTTGCCACCACCTCAGACTGAGGACATCAGAGAGGCAGTGTAGTGGTGCCTATAAAAGCAAAGAAAGGGGACTATGCTAGAAAGTTTGTATCAATTTTACTTGATATAATCTGGACTATAACGGTTAGTATCATTGTAATAAAAATACAAAAATATAATTCCATCACCTAATTATCTCAGCTAACAATAATTCTTTGATTAGACTATTTTTAACAAGACTAGCAATATATTCTTCCTAGATCTGCAGGTAAGGTGTGTTTCCTTTTGCTCATAACAAGAGTTTGAATGTGACAAATTGATGGCAATTGAAGCAACCTGCTCCATAGCTTGGATGTAACAAGTTGATAACAAATGAGGTGTGCTTTCAGGAGTGTGCAGACTTGTGTTTGTACTTGGCTTCTCTGAGCTGCTGGAGTGTGGGATCTGTGGAGGCAGGGGTTTGATTTTGGACTTTTTCCTCCCCGGTCCACCTCCGAGATGTGATGTTTGTGTTGAGGACACAAGTTCAGCCCACTCAAAAGAGACCCTCCAACTCTTTTCAGGTTCAAAGATCCTCCAGATCTGGGGTTGCCAATCTGATCTTATTATTGATTGATTATTTCCTATGCATACATACAGTGCTATCACAGCACTCACTGCATCTTCAGTCAGATTTTACCCATGATTCATGTGACAGCCCATCCACAGGGTGATGAGTGGCTGAAATCCTAGAGGCCATCCTTGTTTTGTCCTTAGTTTTTTGTGAGCAGCTCTGTACAGAGCGACCTGGCTGGTAATGCCCAGGGCTGTTGACATCCTTGGCCTCTATTCCCAGGCGTCCTTCACAGTCATCACTGAACTTCTCTTTGCTTCAATATACCCCTCTATAAACTGTCAATAAAAATACTTCCTGTCTCGTGGTGAACGTCATTCAGCTTAACGACTGTTAGTAAAATGCCTTGGAATATTTAGCTGAGAAGCACACTTTAGAAGTGGGATGTAGGTAAGGTTTCATTAGGAGCATACTGGCCACTTAATGGACCGTGACACGTGAAAGCAATTTCCAGGGGAATCTGAGGATTCTCTTTGCTGGCACTGTGATGTGCTCTGGAAATTGTCACCTTCTCCAGTGCATTAGGTAGTCAGTTGTTAAAACAGAAGGAAAAACAAAGGCAAATAGTTAAACTGAACCTGTAATTTTTTTTTTTTTGTTCGTTTAAATAAAGATAGAGCTTTCTCCTCAGCACCAAAAAAAGGCACCTTTATTAACATGGCTCAGAAGGAAATTTTTTAACTTTTAAGATGCAGCAAGTGGTGTCTATAGTGCTACTATGTAGAAGTAGATCAAAATACAGAACACAAGACACAAGTGCAATCAGACATGCTTTATTTTAAATTCTTATTATACTGCAGTTATAAAAAGTCTGGAATGGAAAGCAGGTTTATATGCAAGAGCAAAAAATGGATAATTTTATTAGAAGATGTGGACTCTGGTAGGACTGCTTAATTACTTAACAGAGATTGTCACCTTGTGTTTGCAACACACTGTTCAGTCCCTTGTACCCCAGAGGACTTATATGGAAGACTTTGATGTTGCAGAGTTTCTAATGTGGTCACATAAGCTGTACAAAATGAGTGGGTGCCCATGCCTGAAATGAAAGCCCCCAAAAGTCTGGTGTTCCTGGATCCAGGGATATTCATTGAGCGTATGACGTGGTATGAACCTTTGCTTTGTTCCACATAATTTAGCAAAAGAGTAGCCTGCATTTCTCCCCCCCCCAGGACTTGCTTGTTTTTAACAGCTGGTCACAGGTTTTGCAGGAGGCAGTGTGTGGCAAGAAGAGGAGCAGAAGGCAAGTGATGTCCCTTGCTTTGTCACTAATGAGACCACAAAATGACACGGCCATACACAGTACAATAAAGCCCCAGTGTTTAATGAGCATGAGGCTCCTTTTAACTTCTTTGGAAGCTCAGTTAGCTCACCTGTGCTGTTTATACAGGACATGCTCTTACACACTGCGGCCAGGGGAGAGGAGTTGCCACAGCTTGTGGCACATGCATCTTTGCCTCGTGGAAAAAGATCCCAAGAAGGATTTCAGGGGAGATGAGAAATGAATACACACACACCCACCCCTGCTGCCCTAGCACAATGGGGTACATGGCTTAGGATGGAGCAGTACCTTGCATGGAAGACTAATGGAAACCACAGATTCAGACCAGCCAGAAGGTCCTCAAGGGAGGAGCGATGCCTTGGGAGGCCCCATTGCACCTCACAGAGGAATATACTGCGAGAAAGGCAGGAAGCAGACCCAGCTTGTGGAGTTTCTGACTCTCAGGATACATCTTTATTCCTTTTCCAGCTGAGCTTCCGTCCCTGTATATTCCTGGGGTTTCTCATGTAACAGGACTTCATTCTGCAGTAGCTGTGATTCCCGGGAACTTTCAGGCATGGTTTAATCTAAACTGATCCCCAGGTGGCAGCTCCAGTGCAGGATATTTGCTAGGCTTGTGGGGCTGGCAGGAGAAGACCCTCAGGCTGCCCCCTCCACTACTCTCTCCTTCACCCCATTTACCAGCTGGCAGATCCTGGAGTGCTCTGGGGCAGCGAACCCCACTGACACACACATGGGTGGGAAATGGGGCTACAGGGTGGGTTCAGGAGAGAAGAAAAGGCAGAAAAGGAGGAAGAGAGAACACATCATACACAGGAGATGTGACCAGGAAATGCAAGTTTGGTGTGATGAACTCTGAGCAGGAGCATAAAAAACTCTGGAATTTCATCAAGCAAAGGATGGGAACAGTGTATCAACAGCATATGGGGTGGGATGAGGGCATGAAATACAGGAATGAGTATGTGTGGGTGCCTGCACGCAGGAAAGAGTAAGAGAAAAAACATAGGGAAGCAGCAAGAGGAAACAAGGAGCGGGGAACATTCTGGAGATAACACATCCTGAGAGATGCTCCCAGCAAAGCGAGCTCTCCATGAACTGGAAAATTATAACATTGTAAGATAAAGCAGTCCCTTTAGCTAGAAATACCTGTTTTTATTGCAGCCTGAATGATCTACCATAAGGTTGTGTAATTCAGTCTAAGAATTTATAACACTGGGTTCTTTTTCTTTTCCTTTTCTGTGAAATATCAGGCCTTAATTAAAACTAAAGTTCAGACTTCTTTGGTGAATGGAGCTTTTCAGATTCCCCTGCAGCACTAATGCAAAAGACCTTAAATACAAGTGAACTATAGTAATAATATGGCCTAGAATTGCCTTTGATTACATGTATCTAATTTTAAGTCATTCTTTATCCAGGTGTTTTTTCATGCTCTCCCCAGTCTTACCACTTAGTTTTCCTTATCAAATGTTGTTCAGCACAAAGATGACCAAAATAACAATAAACAGATTTCAACTTTTTCCTCCTCCACTCCCCCAACGTGATATTTTGAAATATAGCTAAATGAGAGATGAAGGCAGCACATTGGTTCATGGTTTCTGAATCTGGACGTTCAGCTCACCATACACATGCCTCAAAGCATCACAATTCAGGCTTGCAATCAGCTTTCGTAACCCTGGTCGTTCTGGGATGCATTTTACTTCCCAGATCAAGGTAGAGTTCATTGGGATTTGCCTGTAGGGAAAAAGGAAAGTAACAATATTGTGATCAGTCAGCCAATGCTCTCAACCTGACCCACAACTGGAGAAACTGAAGATGGACAGTACAACACATCTCAAATTTTTTATGTTTCACTCAATCTCATAAGTGCGCTATAAATTATTCCCTCCATCTTCTATTCCTCTCAGAACTGACTCTGACAAAACCTTTTCTAGCTTTTCCTCCAGGCTAATTTTAAATTTCCAAAATGAATCCATTTTCTTCTGCCTCCTGTCACTTACTCTCACAATCACTTTCAGAATGATCTTTTTTATAGCTAACATATTTTTCTACTTTATGTTTCACTCAATCTCATAAGTGCGCTATAAATTATTCCCTCCATCTTCTATTCCTCTCAGAACTGACTCTGACAAAACCTTTTCTAGCTTTTCCTCCAGGCTAATTTTAAATTTCCAAAATGAATCCATTTTCTTCTGCCTCCTGTCACTTCCTCTCACAATCACTTTCAGAATGATCTTTTTTATAGCTAACATTTTTTCTACTTTATAATTCCATTTTACCTGTTTATTATAGTCTATAGCCTGTTGGTGATTCCTTAAATGGTTAAATAAGTCTTTGTTATGGAGTGTCCAGGGCATTCCCATGCAAACCTGATGCAGTGCTGAGGAGATGCTGAGACCCTCGGCGAGCTCCTACCCTGAGCCACCCTGCCACGGTCGTAACATCAACAAATCTCCTCACTGGCCACTTCAGATGACTTCTTCATGTCCATACAAATAAGTCAAAGTGTTCTTGGGAGTTAGCAGTTACTCTTTTACATTATGTATGACTCTTGATAACTCATACTATAAAGCAACTCTATTCTGTGCTGCTCTTGATTTTCAATTTTTGCTACAATTAAGGTGCATGGAGAGCCTTGAGTATTAGGTTTCTGTGTTTTCTCAGTGCTTTCACTACATTCTGTGTGCAGATTTTGAAGGCTGATATTGTTTGATTGATTATGTTTGGGGGATGTCAGGATACAGCTGCTCCAAAGGAACCAATGGAGAAGGTAGTGTAGTGGGGAGCTGTTTGTAAAAATGAATGTTCTTTTCCTCACCATTAAGTAAGAGGATTATCAATTTAGCCAGTGTTCTCATCTCACGTCTATGGTATTCTGCAAGCAACTGAATAAAGTGAGAGTAAAGTAAGCCTAAACTTTAGTCACTATTTCAAATTTTCATCTGGTAGGATTTGGCTCTCAGATGCCATATCCTATGCCAGGGTCAGGACAGAAATGACTGCCCAGGCTTAGCACAAGCTGCCACAAGACAAGAAACCTTAATTAGCTCTAAATGAGCTTTGACACGTAGAAACACCTGAAGTGACTTACCTGCTAGTGTGAATGCATGCTTGGCTGAAATCCTTTTAACACTATCCATCACTGCCTGGTTAATTCTCATTTGTCATGCAAAGACTATGCCCCACGTAGGAACTGATGCTGCCAAAGGCTTTTCCATAAGTCATGCTCCTCATCTGTCTGAGGCTAATAGCTAAATCTCTCTCTCTCTCTCGTGTCTTTATGAATGGTCAAGACTGAAGCCCCCAAGCAACATCATTCC
Organism: Aptenodytes forsteri; assembly: GCF_000699145.1. Lineage (NCBI taxonomy): Eukaryota > Metazoa > Chordata > Aves > Sphenisciformes > Spheniscidae > Aptenodytes > Aptenodytes forsteri. Next base: position 1,866,273 of record NW_008795259.1, on the reverse strand, counting down.
CAGAATAATGTTGTATCAGCTGGATCACACATACCTGTTTTGTGGAGTCACCCAAGTGATACAGAAAAGCTAGCTTAAAAATACAGGGAGGTCAAAAGTCTCATCCCCACAAAGAATTGCAAAAGCCACATCCCATATGTGACAGTCCCTGATGGACAGGGAAGCAGTGGAAGGGTGGGGAAAGCCTAGAATAGGTTTAATTCTCTTTGCAAATGGAGTAAAGCAACCCTAATCTGATTTTTCCTGGGAAAAAATTCAGTGATAAATGGTTCTACGTAATATGCTGAGCCATCACTGCACCAGAACCATTTATCACTCTGAATGCATGGAGGAAAATGTGATTATTATTTAAATAAACTACAACTGCCCCCTGCTCTGTCCTCTGTGTGTATAACCTGCAGCCCTCAATCATCTCAGAGAAGTTAAATCTTAAAATGACTAAGCTGATCCATTTCCATTTTAAATGATGCCAAGAGCACTACTGAAAAGGGGAAAACATGGTGACTTGACGGAAAATGACGTCTGTTCCGTGAGTCATTTTTCTCCCTAACTTCTGTGCCTTTGATGCACCTGACAACTTCTTCATCCTTGAAGGTGAGAGCAGCCCACGGCAGCTTTTGGATCGAGATGGATGCAGAACAACAGGGGACGCTGGCACGGCTGGACAGCAACGAGGGCTATTACTGCAACTTGTGTAACTCCTGTGGACCATGCTGAGTCATGTTCCACAGCGTCTGTGACATACCACATGCACAAAGCAAGCACAGTATGATGCCCTTTCACAGTCATTTTTCTATCCAGCTCCACTCTGGAGACTGGTTTTGATCTTTTTATCCCCGGCCCAGATGCAATCAGGCTCAGACCTCCTGGCTGCAGATAATGCTGACAATTTATGCAGCTGCTGAAGCACAGGCAATTTTTCAAACTGCTTTTGCACACACCTGGGGACCATCAGCTCAGGTAATGATACATAACATTGCTTTGGCTGCCCAAGACTAAGCAATGGCTGCAAAATTTTCCAAGGATCCCAGATATATATCCTGGAACTGGCTAATGCTGAGCTTATAACACTGAACTCAAATGGAAAGAGGGTTTAGGAAACAACTTGCTTAGCATACGGGTACCACTGTGTTGGCATGAGGTGCAACTCTGAGTATGATGAAGGTGGCTTTCCTTTTCCTCAAACTTGGGAGCACCCTGTGTTAGGAACACACCTCTGTGCCGGGGCAGCCCTCTGCAGTGGTGCTACCAGGGGGAGCTGTGTGCTCGCACACCCACTGTAGCCATCCCAGCGGGCTCTGCTGCATCCAACACACATTTCATGTCTTGACATAAGCTTGCAAAGATCATCTGAGGTACCTGAATGTCTTGTATAATCATGATTAACATGAATGGAGAAAAGCCCTTTTTGAAAAACAGCACAGGACTTGATTTGCACATGCTGAGCGAATGGCAGTAAACACTTCATGTGTAGGATAAATCTGTCTTTCTTTCTGTGATAGCGGCTCGTAGGTGCTATTGTCAAGCGCTAAAAATAATGTAATACAGTGAAAAAGTAAACTCAGGCTGCATTAGCAACTACCCACAACCACTACCCCTTCCTCCAACACTGGTATTGAACGGATGAAATGCTCTCAGTCTCTCTCCACAGTCTCTCTGGACAGCCTGACTTCTTCTGACTATTGAGACCTATAGCTCCCCTGTGTATTGAATTTTAAAGTAAGGAGAGTGTGTCTGAATTGAATTACTCAGCGCAGCATTAGTTAAGTGTCTCTTGCAAGCTTCCTCCTGTGAGCAAGCAGGGGATGAACTCCCAGCTAGTTGTGCTTTCTTCCCTACCTGAACTCCTTTTTCATTGTTCTCAGCACACCGGGTCCCTCGAGGCGGAGCGTGACATTGTCCAGGGTTTTTTTCAGAGGATTGGTGAATTTCACAGTCACAGACATTTCTTTACCAGCTACCGTCTCACCTTGGGTCTGCAAGACAAGGAAAGGACAATGCTCCACAAGCCGATAATAATAAAATGCTCCATGGTGAAATCTGTAGGGTTAAATACACAGTACTTGCAAAGAAGGAGAGGAGGGGGAATGGAGCACACAGCAAAACAGCATGAGGCAGAGAAAGCCTGGTCAGAAGAAAATTGTTGGATGGGCCCATGGGTACCACTGCAGATTTTTCTACCCATTGCAACTTTCCGTCAAACCACATGGCAGGTCAAGAGGCACGCCCTCATTTCCATAGAAAAAACAGAAATCTGTATACACAGTCCTGGAGCTGAGTGTCCAACTAAGGGCAAGTCCAGCTGAGGGGGCCTCTCTCCCAGATTCTGTCCCCCTCCCCAGGCTCCCCACCAGCACTGAAGTGCATGGCCTGCTCAGGACGTAAGCTCTAGAAGAGAAGGGCAGGTCTTATTACCTTAAATTAGAAACACCTTGTCACATTGCTTGCACCCCCCAAAATTGTTGTGCCCATCTTCCCCTGCCTTGCAACCACCTCTTGTGCTCTGAAGGGTTTCTAGCCCTGCGAATGCGCTCTACATAGACCTGAGAGCCAGTTGTCCTCCAAAACCCTTACATAGCAAAAAATCAATACATTTTGCACTGGAAAATATTAAACTGCGAGACTAATGAGCAGCGATCTCATTGACCTCCACGTGTATTACAGTACACAGCTGAAGGGATCTGTCTGTCCCTTCAGATCAGTGCTGGTAGTACAGCTGCCTGGAAAACACCTCCAAATGAACGTGTTTTTAAACAGAGACTACATGCATGGGGATGTTGGTTTCTTTCCTCTAGAAACACAACACTTCTCTCAGAATATAAAAGGCTCAGGCAAGGGTTTTCAACTTATGGCTGGCAGATCCCAGCTGGTCCATGGACTACTTTAAAGGGCCTTGAGAAAGGTAACTAAGAAAAACAAGTATCTTGTCGATAAATTTAAAGTGCTACGCTGGGGTATGCAGCCCTACTGCAAATTTTTAAGGAGTATGACAGTTGCAAAAAGCTGGAACGACTCTGGTCTAAGGGATCACTCTGCACCCAATACCGATATATTGACTGGAGTAAAGAATGAGATACTCACAGGTAAGCTCTCGACAGTATTTGGCCACCTGAATTTGCAAAAAGACATCAGTGACATTTTCAGAAGTCCTAGCCCAATTAGAGGTCTTATGTCCTCCTTATTTTAATTGCCCATTTAAGATCACTGTTACATGGGAGGATTCAAAATCATGCTGAACTCCCACACATAAAACTGAGACCATGATCTGTATTTGCCGAGCTTATTTTTGTAACCTGGTCTCAAGCTAAATTAGAATAAGGTGTAATTTCCTACACTGTTAACTCTGACAATCTCCTTAGACCAACAGAGAAAGATCAAAGGTGTATCTGAAGACGTAAAGGTGTATCTGAAGACGTGAGGGGAAATAAGTTTTTTCATTCTTCTCCCTTACTCTCACATTAAGAACTCCAGTCTGCCAGTCAAATTCAATGAAGAAATCTGACAAGAAATCTAGGGAGATAAGATTCTTCGGATTTCTTAAAAAAACAATAAAGCAAAGTTTCCTATATAAATACATCGGTATATGCACATGCACACATACACACACACTCTCTTAAAAAAATCCAGCTATTAAAATTTCAGCTTATTTTTACGCATCACAAAGAAGCAGAGAAGAGACAAACTCAGTTTTACTAGAAGGCATGGTTATTGGACAACAACCTCTCTTATATACTAAACATCCTTTCTTCATAACAGCAGGGAGGATAAACTATTTTGAAGCTGAAATTTGGGATCCTGTATAAGATGTTCTGTTTAAGTATTGAATTGAAAGAACTCTCTACTTTCAAAATTTGATTATTGAAGACAGGTATTTGAAGTAGATTTTATCTGTCTTGTTTACCTCCTCTCTAGAATGCTCAGTAAACCAAAAAACTTTTATTTGAAAATACCAATAATCTGATCAGATCATAGTGACATTTCTGTAGACCATGAAATATTTTGCAAACTTCACTGTAGTTTTGATCTACATTTTTTAAAAAGCTTTCTCTGCAGAAGACTGCTGTTTCAGATTGCTACATATATTATTATATGGAAACATGAACATTGGTTCAAATAGATGTACAAGGAGGAAAAGGTCTATAAACTTAGATTTCTTTCGAAGTCCTGAATTTTAGGGAGCTGCATTCATGTTTATGTAAAGCTTCCTCAACAGGTGTTCTGTTTTGGGGTTTTTTTAGTATTAGGAAGAAAAGCAGATCCAAATGACATCATTCAAAGCAGATGAAGGCTCAGCGCTTTTGAAAATAAGGCAATTTATTTGGATGCCCAGTTATGAATTGAGAACTCTAAATCTCAGCCCTGCCTTTGCCATATGACATAGGGTTCTTGTCCTATCACGAACATTACACTTCTGCATTTTCATAGGTACCATGCCACCGTCTGCAAAAATGCTTGAACTTTCAGGAAACTCCACTGACAGTACATTCACACAGTGGCAGCAAAACACTGAAATCCTGAAAGCATCATCCTCAATAGATGCTGCCCATCCAAGTTTGGAGGAACTTTCCACAACAACTGCAGAAGCTTTCCAAGCGAATTCACCTCAATAGCAGCGTCCTTCATTCTTCAGCCAGAGGCCTCTGTACTGTGTTGCTTTAAATACAGTAGGCTTCTGAAGTAAAGACTTGAGTGACTTGAGTGAGTAATCTCTCTTACCCTTTGAGTTTCTCCAGCTTTCTCAGATCTTTTCCCCTCCTTCCTCCACTGAGATCACTACGGCTCTCTACTACCAGTGATGCTGTCAGCTTCAGACTTCAATGTAGGGATACTCAGTACAATATATAACATACCTATACACCCTCGTACACTCCAGGCAGCTGCTGCTCTATAAGGTCCATATTAGACTGAAGGTCTAATGTGTGCGCACGCACACACACACACATCCCAGAAGTCAATGTGACAGCCTTGTAGAGAACAGCCCATGTGCAGCATGGTGGTTGCTCCCCTCCACCCCAGCCCTGAGCTACCTTGATCTTCAGGGTGGGAATTTCCAGGACTGTTGCCTTCTGTGTGGCCAGAGTCTTCCCTGTTTCATTGATCCGCGCCGTCACAAAGAAATGAAAGGAGGCTTGGTCCAGCAGGTCACTCAGGTACTCGCTTGATTTGATCACAACATCGAAAGCGCTAGCTGAGGGGAGAAGCAGGAAAGAAAAAAAGGTATCTGAAGCAATCTAATAGCTAATTGCTCCTCCCATCATGGCCAGTGCCAGTTACATGCGTGCCTTGGAAAAAAAGGTGGCCCACCACCAAAGAACGACTTTCATTTTTTTGCCCAAACTATCTTCATTTCTTTACCTCACCATTCCCCCTCTTATCTTGCCCTCTTTCCATTTAGGCTGTGAGCTCCCTGGGGCAAGGGCTGGGTTTGTGCACAGCCTCTGCCCAGTGCCCGTCAGCACGGGCCCAGGTCACTGTTGAAGGTTTCTAGGCATTACCACAAAATAAGCGAGAAGCAAGACTAGCAATAAATAGCCAGGTCCAAAGCTATGCTTTTGGACCAAAAGGTCCAAACCTTTTGAGTGTCACCCCTGTAAACATTTGCTCTTTCACTTTATTCCTGTGCTTTCTCTGCCCCTCTTCCTGGCAGAGGGATGCCACCAGGGATGTCACCAGAGCAGCCACTGGGGGCTGTGAGTCCATGCAGGCTACCTGGGAGACCACCTGCTCTCCAGGACATGTCTGGATATCTGCCTTTGTCCTACACTGGACTTGCCTGCAAAATTTAGCAAGAAGGTCCTCCTGTCACCAGCATGCCCTCCAGAGAGCTTTCACATGCTCCCTGACAATAATTATTGGAAGGAACAAGTCCCCCTAAGCTAGATGGTTGAGATGCAGGGAATCGTTAATTTTAACCATATTGAACTGCAATTCCCAGGCCAACAATGGTGTGAGAATGTGATGCAGAGAAGCAAACCTGCTAACTAAGTGACCGGGCAGAATATATAGATCTGGAGCTCTTGCTTCTATAAACATTCATTATAACCCTAGTAAACATATCAAGATCTCCCATCTGTTAACTATGATTATTACTGTTATCCATTATTTGTATTTTACCTGTGACACACACCGTACACATTGAGATAACTGAACTCAGTTGGGTAAATGACATTCACCCCTTATCACTCTTTTGATCTGCCCACATCAAAACCAGTTCCTTGATTTGGTTTCAAAGCTATTCCCTTGGTGACCACCTGACCTGGATTTACCAGGCCAGCCTTAAATTTACTTGATGTGCTCCCCCTCCCTCCCTCTCACTCTGCATCTCTTGTAAAAGAATTTCCCATAATGCCCCAAACTGTAAATTATAAATCAGGCAAGGTATTTCTCATCTGTGTAAAATAAGTAAGTAAATAAATAAATAAATTAGTTCCAATTGAAGAGAAATTTACTTTACAGTGGAAGGAAAGATGAACTTTTCTGTTTAAATTTAATCACCACAGGAAAATAAAGAATAATAGACTTCCATTTCCTTAGCACTGGCTGTGCTGGTAAGCTGCCAGAACCACTTACTGCACCTGGGAAAGCCAAGGGAGACACAACACCGAGCTGCCTTACAGCCTTTTAAAAGAAAATAGAAAACTAAATATAACCGAGTAGATGTGAGAGCACCTTTGAAGACACTGGAAGGTTTAAGCTATTCAAATCCTCAAAGATGTTTTCAACCCACACAATTCCTTTAATCATTATTCTGAAAATCATGCATTCGCTTTCTGTTTGAAAATTTAGTTTGCGTCATTCTTTCAGTAGCATGAGCTTGAAAGATGCTTGTGACACATCTTTGTTATATTGTAATTTTTTGTTACCTCCAGATATATATATACACACTTCTTGCCATGAACGAAGCCTACAAATTCTGCCTGAGTGCCTTGGAAGGTATCCTACCATCACACCCCTGACAGAGCATTCTCACACAGTTACAAATCATCACGCTGCCTCCCTTCATACACCGTTCCCGATTGTATGCGTACTCCTTTCCAAGGCAAAGCCAAAAGAATTCATGTTCAAGTTTTATGTATCACCTTCATAGATGGCATAACTGGTCAGGTTTTTTTTGTCCTGTTGTGGGACAATGTGCTCCACAAGTCAATGACTGTAGCTCAGCTATAAGCTAATTTCCACCTTGAAAGGTGGTAATACCTTAAAACATGTCTCATCACAGAGACAGTGATGGGGACATACTTTTGGTACACATGCAAAAAAATTCATGTTCTGTTCTCTCTCATCCCTATCTCTAGTCTGTGTTCACTTGCCATAGGTCAATTCAGAGTTTCCAGCACAGTTTCAAGAAGCTTTTTACAAACCATTTACTTAACTTAGAAAAAAAGAATTATGAGCTTCAGTGATGCTTATACATCATCTGTTCATTTCATTTCTTGCACAGAGGAGGTAGATGAGCCTCAAAGCACTGCAGAAGCTGTGTTTCAGGTAATAATACCTTACACAGACCTTTGATGCAAGAGCAAGACATAAGACTGAAATTTCCCCTGTCAAAGAAGTGGCACAGAATTTATACTGAGCAGTTGAAATTGATTTTTTTACTGTACCTAGCCAAGTCTCCAAAAATTTTTGCAGTATTTCAGATCAAATATTTAGTAACTGATGCAAGCCAATATAAAACCCCACACTGTGTTTTGATAGACTGTGTTGGAACAACCCAATGCAACCCAGAGTCAGCCAATTTCCAGACCCCTTGCAAATGAGTCAGGGGGTTAGAAAGAACCAGCAAGCAGCTGTCAGGGCTTTGTTATTGACCGGAGATAGAATTTTTATTAACCTTCACCTGTAGATCCATCTAAGTGGACTCCTACTTTATGGAGATTAATCAGCCCCAAATCAAAATGTGCAGTTTTAGATGATGGTCTAAGAGGAGGATTTTTTTTCACGGCACAGCAGGAACCATGATTCCACAGACGCTTCTCACTAAGACAAAACCCGTCCTCTTTGAGGAGAGAGGGCTCACAGTGTCTCCTGAGCTGGGATGAGATAGACAAGATAGATGAGAAAGCTCAGAGGTCAGCTAGGGTTGCTGTGATCCAGCACCAGACCCAGATCAGGAGGCCCATTCTTTGGCCTCCCAAAGTCCTGCCACTCCTGCTGCACTCAGCAGAGATTGTTTTTGCCCAGTAGCAGCGTCAAGAAGGCAAAATCATTGCTCCTGACTTTCTCAGCAGGGAACTCAAGTAGAGGACCCTCTGACTTAGCCTCCGTAAGAGCACGTTCTCATCACTTTTGCTGAGCTGGAGGCACTGACCCAAGAGCACAGGCCTGTCAGAAGAACAAGTGATTGGCAGTCACTTCTTGCTGGAGAAGCCAGGGATCTACAACCAGCCTGCTCCATAGTGCTTTGGAGTACAACAGGTCCTCAACACTCGCTGACTGTTTTCCGAATGGGGCTGCCATGGCTGACAGGAAATAAATTGGCTATGTCCAAAATAAAAAAGAGGAACATCCCTTTTCCCTGCTTTGAGCAGTGCAAAATCCTGCCTTCAGGTGGATGAGCTAGGCTGCCAGGAACTGCTCTTCTCATGAGGGAGGCAGGATCTCTCTACCGCATTCCAGAGGGCACTAGGAAAAGCAAACACTGTTAAGATAACTCACCTTTGGGGTGCCTGCCCAGCTGACAAATGCCCCTGCTCCATAGCGGCACATTCTAGTTACAGATCAACTTTTTAGATCACTGTAAATATAAAATCCTGAACCACCCAGTCCTCTAAAGCCAGATGTGCACTTGGACCCACTCAGAGCTTGTCAGCTTCTTTCAGGTAAGACAAGATACTCACCTTTTTGTCCCTGTAAACGACACCCTGGGGACCAGAACTTTCCCTCACTTGCTGAGATACTGCTAGGAGACTAAAGGTATGAAAAATGATACCTTGCAGCTTAATACCTGCACTCCTTTGCTTTCTTTTGTACTAAGTAAGAAAAATTAACAATTCCCAGACATGCAGCTTGGTGTAAGAGAGCATTATGCAGGGAGCAACAGCCTGAAGAAAACAGCCTCAGCTCTAAACAACACTGGTGGCAGGGCCAGAGTTGGGAGTGGAGCCTCCTGATACTCAATACAGTACCCTTCCCCTAGCTACTAGAATTGGTTGTACCCATGGGTAGAGACACTGGTGACAGTTAATGACACAGAGAAAAAAAGCTAGCAGGTTTGAAAACAACTATGCAAGTCTTACATGAAGAGGGTTCCAGTTTTGCACTGAAAGAGTGTTTCTTGAATTCATTTTTTGTGACTCCTGTATAAAACACTATGTTGCCTGAAAGGTATGTCGTAGCAGTGTAGTAGTTGTGACTTTTGTTCCTGAAAGTTATAGTGACTTTAAAGTCACTGCCAAGGACTGCTTTTTGCACTTGGAAGTCCATGTCAACATCCGTCTGTGGCTGATACATGGTATCTTGTGTAGTTTGCTTTTTAACACCGTACATCACAGCAGTCTCAAGAGCCAGTCTCTCCTCCTCTGAGCCTAGAAATGAATGAAAATCAAATTTAGAAGAGAAACAGGGGTACTGCATTAGCCCACTCACCGATCACAAGGGTGCATCTTCCATAGTTTGTGGTAGCTGAAATGAATGGATGAGGACAGTGAACCTTCCTGTGGTGAAGTTATTATTACAGCTTCACAACTTCCAAGTAAACTGGTCTTAAAGATTCAAGCCATATCAGATAAATTGACCTAGCTTAATTGATATTAATGGAGCAACACTGATTTACTCTGTGCAAACATCTGGCCTGAGTAAGAAATGTCTAAACAGCTGCACAGAAAGCTTTGAATTGTTTTGAATGCTTTGAGTTACTCCATGACCACCCTTTGTTTTCACTACAGCTTACTCAGTCCAAAGCATTTCTGAGTAGCAAAGTCTGTGCTGTTATTAAGTCATCTGCAGTGTTTCTGGGATGGAGTTACAAATAAAGAGTTCCAGAGGGCACCTTGGCAGCTTTTCATGCAGGTCCTTCAGTGCCAGAGGTCTGTAAATCCACCATCCAAGATCTGACTGAGGTAAATCTACATCGGTACGGTCCCACCCCATTTCAGGTTACCTTCTTGGAACTTGTACTCTTCAGTAATCTCCATCATTCCATCACCCCCGACTTCCTTGGTCACAATCAACTGCCCAACATGGGTTGTGTCAATTTTTTCTATCACTTGGGTTCCATTTTTCTCCCTTCTCAAGTAAACAATATCACTATTCACCTATAAAATTAAATGAAAAAGGACTGAGATACATGGAAGTAGAGAGAGGAAAAGAAGCCAGCCTATCTCCCCTCAAAACAATGACACGTTGACTTGAAGTCCCACTCGCATTGGAGTCCCATGTTTAAAATTAGTCATATGCTACGATAATGACTAGATTAATTTTAATACTTGCAGCTCCAGAACAACAGACAGTGTAAACTTGAGTAAGCTACAGAGATACTGTTCAGACTTGGGGAGCGTGATTACACATTCCTTGCACCAAAAAGCTTTAGACCATAGAGCTATAGACAATTCAATTAGAGAGAGAATTGCTCTACAGCTGCTGCAATTCTGGGCACACCAGCTCTGGTGGTGCGAGAGGTTAAAACTCCAGACCAGGCCCTCGCACTCCTCATGGAGATATTGCCCTCTCAGATTTGCCAGTCAAATCACCGATGTGAGCTCTCCTTGACCACTGCAGCCAAAATGAACATGGTGAGCAAAGACCTCTTTAAAATCACTGCGTCCGTTTTGACTGAAATAAGCAAGGGAGCCTTAACATAAGCAGCTTTGCTGGCAAGCCTGAGAAGCAGGTAACAGCTAACAAGGGATGAAGATGAGCAGCTAGAGCTAGTGACTCATTTGCCAGCATAGCTGAAATCTGGGAAGGATAAATGACCACAGCCTGAAGTTTCATCGGAGCCAGAGTAGCTTTTACTGCTTATTACATTGGTGAGCGGAGATCAGAGAAATCTCTGTCATTCATTAGAGCCATATCACACCTACAGGCCTGCATGTCAAAACATAATTATGAGATTTTTCTTTGACGTGGAGTATACGTGGAGTAACTTCTCAATCCACAAATTGTAGTGGAGCCTTATCTTCTGTCTCACCTATAGTCCCACCGATACCACACAATGCACTAAAAATTTTCAGGTATGTACCTCAGCATAGACAAAAGGAGCGTCAAATTGGAAGCAAACATGACCATGTTTAATGGCTTGAACTGAGGCTGGGCCACACCTGTACATACCTATGGGGAGAAGAGAGATAAAATGAGAAAATAAATTAATTAAAAAACATGTGAAAATGTTCTATTTTCTCAAAGAAAAAGAATTATTGGGGTTTGGTGAACTCTTTTAATAGTTTACAGGAACTCCTGACCAAGAAGTGAAAAGCTTACTTTCTGTTACCAGCTCTCTAAACAACACAGACTCAAGTCTGAAGCAACCTAACGGTTCGGTACCTTAATGGCACCGTATAGTCCACTGTAAGTCTCAAGTGCTTGAAACGCAGTTACAGCTGGTTTTGGTTAAAGCAGATAATTTTGGGAGGGCTCAGTTATACCACAGACTGAGAAAGATCTCACTGCAAATTTGCTAAGAATGTGTTTTAAGAACTGGAAAATTAGGGACTGGAAAGAAATAGCAGTGGCTTTTCACTTTTTCTCTCCTGCCTACTGCCTGCTCAGGAAGTTTAGTAAGGGCTGCAGACATAAAATGAAGGAGAATTAATTTGATCAGGCTCCTGTATAGGTTACCTAAAATTTTAGAAGCCATCTTTTGGCAACAGGGCTACATCTCTTCTGTACCAAGCAGGGCCTTTCTCATGCAGGATTTTGTGCATGTGCATCATGAGCAGTGTTATAAAAAGGACAGATTTATTTTAGAGCTTAAAACAAATCAGGAGAAGGCCCTGAGCACAGGTGAGTGTGGTTATCTGGTGCAAGAAGTTGTCACTGGCCATATGGTGCCACTGGCTCAGCTATCGTCAGCTCATTGTTTGCTATAAAGAACCCAAGCGCTAGAAAGAGAGCTAAGGAGGACTTCAAGAAATATTACCATCACTGGTTTCTTGGGGTGTCCCATCAACAGCCTGCCATCCTCCAAAACCAACAGGAAGATCAGGTCTGGTCATCCAAGCTTCATTCCAGCAATGATAGTTCCTTAGACAAGAGATGAGACCAGAATATTAAATTCTTGGAAAGAAGCATACAGACCAAAACAAACCTGTGTATTTATGTCCTGCCATTGCTTCAATAACAACATTTGTCAATTTAGGGGTGAAAAAGTTTGCTCTTTTTAGAGAATAGATTTTTAGGTCTAAAAGTTTGGTACCTATCTGTTAAAACCTGAAGGCCACAATCCTTCATTGTAGTTTCTTGACTGCAAGTTGAAGAAGCTTTTTGATTCTTCTAATGTGTTCTGAATGCAAATGTCTCAGAAAACTTTCCAGTGTTTGGAGATTGTTGGGGTATATGAAGAACTACATAAACTACAATCCCTTTCCAGCCAGACACCTCCACTTCAGTGTGCCTGCTAAAGCAAGCTTTGAATCTTCTTCAAGCCATTGAAGCATGGTCTGCTTTATAACTATGAAGACTGAAGCTTTGGCACCTCTTCTCAAGAGATTTCAGGATCAACTCCATAACATACAGTGTGTAGCTTTGTTTTCACGGCTCAAAACAAACATGTTTAGCTGGTTTCCATGTTGGTTGAGAAGAAGACCCTGCATAGGCTTTAGAAGACTATCCTCATTGTGGATTCCTTATAAGGTCTTCTCAGTGTGTCATGTCAATGGAGGAGGTCAGATCTCCTAAAACATACAGCTTTCCATAAAACCCACCTACAACCACTGTGGGCCAAGTCTTGCCTTTAGGGCCCAGAACAGTATGCCAAAAGGTGAATTTCTGAGTGGTTCATCTAGGTGCTCAGGGTTGAAATGCCCTCACTTGGCTGGATACTCATGAAAAGAAAAAAACACTACAGCACCATCACAGTCTGCCCAGAATATTTCAAAGATGAGCAGAAAAGAAAGACAGATCTTGTAACTTCCTGCAATGCTACTGGCGCTCAAGGGAGAGCACAAGCAAGAACAAAAGACAATCTAGGAAGAGGGTCTTGCAGTAAAGCCAGCAAAGTGTTTGAATTTCATTACTGCAAAAAATAAAAGAAGGAAGGAGTAGAGAAAGAGGCAATTTTGCTTGCAAATTATACATATCCTACAGCAGATATGAATAAAATTACATCTGTGTAGCTGCTGATACAGCCCCTAGTACACGTAATGATATTAGCAACCAAAATGGGGATTGTTAAACTCTGACCATTTCATTAATAATAGGTGAAAACCAGCCATGGAGCAGAGTCGGAAGGATCTGAGGCTTGTCTAACAAGACATTTCAAAGTGGAAATGAGGGCTTGGATCAGGGTATGAAATGAAATACCATTTCATTTGAAAGCTTGTCCGTTAGGAGAGTTAATGAAGCAGCACTACAGAAAAAGGAATTATTCAAGGAAAATGATGCACACTCAAAAAATTTTTGATGCTGCTGAGAGTAGTCAATGCTGAATCATGCTCGCAGAGCTTTGCTGAGGGCTACCAGAGAATGAGGATGCACTTTATGGTAGGTGGGTTTTTGAAAACTGTTATGCCGACATGTGAGAGAGACAATCCCTGCCCTGAAACCTTCACTGGTTCACTTTGAATCAAACTCAGATGTGTCACTGGCTTTGTGTTCTGCGAAAGAAGAACCTGAAGAGCAGGCAGGAAGGGAGGATGATAAAACCAAGCGGGGGATAACAGTGCGGAAAATGGCAGCTCTGCTTCAATTCTGTAATTAGGTAATGCAGTTTTTTCTATATTTTTTTCTATATTCATCCTAGGGGACAGGACCTTTCTTACTGGTTTCTATTGGTGTAGTGTTGGGAGCAACAGGACGGCAATTTTTTTAGGTCTGCTGCCATGCAAATAACAAATACACTTAAAGATATTGAATGAGTATCCTGGTTTCAGCAGGGATAGAGTTAATTTCCTTCCTAGTAGCTGGTACAGTGCTGTGTTTTGGATTTAGGATGAGAAAAATGTTGATAACACACCGATGTTTTAGTTGTTGCTAGGTAGTGCTTACAC
>NW_008795259.1:1845721-1851587 GCF_000699145.1 Aptenodytes forsteri | reverse complement strand
GAGGGGAGTGAGCAAGCGGCTGTGTGGTGCTCAGTTACCGACTGAGGTTAAACCACGACAATGAGAATGGACAGAAAGACATTGCTTGTAAAGCACGTGAGCATTAATGAAAGGAGGATGAGGGGAACACTTCCCTCTCCAAAATGTAGCAGAAACTTCTTTCAGGTAGAAGTGAGCACAGCTGAGGTGCTGGCTTCCCAGCCATAATTTGTTAAACTGATTCTGTAGTTCTTGTATTCTACAGCAAGCCTGAGACATTAAAGAAAGCAAGAATGGCTATACAGATCAATGTAGTGACCATTAAATATTTACAGAGATAATTACAAATAGACTAAACAAAGCAATGGGGAAATTAATAAAAGATGACCAGGTGGGTTTTATGCCTGGAAGACAATTTAAGAAGGGTACTTCATACTGCTTATGAGACAGGCACATGCTGGAAACAGCTGCTGCCCTTTCATTAGCTAATAAGCTCAGGCATTGGGGTTGAGAAAGACACTGATAACATTATTGAGAAATTAGAGAACAGTGAGCTGGAAGTGAATGGGAAAGCAGAGGTCTCAGAAGGGCTTTCTCCATGTGCCTAGACAGGGATGAACCCCCTGGGGCCAGGTGACTTCGAGCAAGTTTCTGCTGAAGTACTGACATCAGTCTGCTTGGATCTCACAGTAGGAGTGAGTCTTGATTCCCATCCAAGAGAAATATTCTTTAAGTGTCTTTATATCATCATTAAGAAAGACAAGAAGAACAAACTAAGGGGACAGAGGCAGTACTGATGGGCCCAAATCCGGCCAGCTTTATAAAAATAACTTTTTGCAAAGTCTGTGTAATTTTGCATATGCGTTCTGTTGTTGTAGTTGTTTCCTATCCTGAGGGAGAAGATGATCTTTAATAAAAATAAATAAATGTCAGATAACATTCAGAGAGCTTGATTGGACTAAAAATCCTGGCTCCAAGTATCCCTGAAGTCTGGGAGTATTTAAAACCTGAAGACAGATCAGCTCCAGCAGTACAAGGCAATAGAAATGATATATTAATAAAGAAAAAGGGCTTTGCTTCCAGTTTTCGGGAGATTATAAATAAAAGTGAGAAATACATTTTAAAAAATCATTATAAATACCTTGAGCTTGTCCTCTGACAAAAAAAAAAAAAAAGAAAAGAAATAAAAGAGACATTAAAAATAAAATCAAGGTTAAGACACAAGACATTTAAAGTCGGCATGTGGGCTACCATGGAGTGTTACAGAGTAATGAAGAGAAAGGACACAGAGGAGAAATGAAAAGAGTGTGTAATATATTAAGTCATGCCCAAAGGGTTATGTGCACCATGTACTAATAAATGCACCAGGAGGATAAAAGGATGAACAAGGCAGTTCAAAAAGTAATCAAGCCAAAGAAAAGCAAATGTAGGATGGGAGGATGAAATGCTAGTGTGAAGTTGCATATGGATTTCAGCGGAGCAAGGATGATTTTGGATGATCTGGCCCTGTCCCAAAAGAATGGAAAAAAACCAAGGCTGAATTAAAAAGTCTTGGGAAACAGCTGGGAAAAGGAGAGGTAGGGAAGTAAAAGGAAATGTCAAAAGCAGGTGAAAGTTGTTTCATAGATCAGGTTAGGGGAAGGAGAGAAGAAGAGATGTGACAGTGAAAAGTCTGAAGCATGGCAATGATCCATTACTGGGTGTATATGGACTGAGCAGTGAGGTGGCCTGTCGCTGGGTCTTGTTTCACACCATTTATAGGCCGAGGAGGTTTCAGAAGAGTGACTGTTCCTTTACCGCACTGTGAGCCATAGAAGGACCAGCCCCATGAGACGTACTGAGGTCCTGCTGTCACATAGACCGGATGCAGCTTAGCAAACTGGGAACCCCCAAGGATCCTGACAGGAGGGAACAGGCAAACAGCAGGACCACAACCCTGACTTCAGAAGAGTAGGCTTTAGCCTGTTTAAGGTCCTGCTTGGAAGAATCCCATGGGAGGCAGTTCTGGATAGAAGATGGGTCCAGGAGAGCTAGTTGTTTTTCAAGGGTCACCTCCTCCAAGCTTAAAAGTGGTCCATCCCTATGTGCAGGAAATCAACCAAAAGTAACACAAGGCCCACACGGTGAACAAGGTGGTCCCAACTAAACTCAAACATAAAAAAAAAGTGCACAAGAGGTGGAAGTAGGCACAGGTGACCAGAGGGAATATAGAGACGCTGCCTGAGCATGCAGGGACAGGTTTAGAAAAGCCAAAACCCAGCTCAAACGGAGTATCTCAAGGGACGTGAAGAGCAGTAAGAAAGGCAAGTACATCAGTATCAGGAAGGAAGACTATGGAAAATGCATCCCATGGGAGGCAGTTCTGGATAGAAGATGGGTCCAGGAGAGCTAGTTGTTTTTCAAGGGTCACCTCCTCCAAGCTTAAAAGTGGTCCATCCCTATGTGCAGGAAATCAACCAAAAGTAATACAAGGCCCACACGGTGAACAAGGTGGTCCCAACTAAACTCAAACATAAAAAAAAAGTGCACAAGAGGTGGAAGTAGGCACAGGTGACCAGAGGGAATATAGAGACGAGCATGCAGCATGCAGGGACAGGTTTAGAAAAGCCAAAACCCAGCTCAAACGGAGTAGGACGTGAAGAGCAGTAAGAAAGGCAAGTACATCAGTATCAGGAAGGAAGACTATGGAAAATGCAGGTCTGCTGCTGAATGGGGCAGGGGACCTGGTGGCAAAGGACTAAGAAAAGGCCAAAGTATTCAATGTCTTCTTTGCTTGGTTTTTACTGCTAATATTTGCCCTCAGGCATCACGGCCCCTGAGACCAGTGTGGAATTTTGGAGTAATGAAAATTTACCATCTGTAGAGGAGGAACAAGTTAGAGAATACTTAAACAAACTGGACACACAGAAGTCCAATGGATCTGATGGGATGGTCCCAAAAGTGCTGAGAGAGCTGGCCAATGTCACTGTAAAACCACTCATATCTATCTTTGAAAGGTCATGGTGACTGGGGGAGGTTCCTAAGGACTGGAAGTAAGCAAGTATCACTCCTTTCTTCAAGAAAGAGAAGAAGAAGTACCCAGGGAACTACAGGTGAGATTTGTCAGCCTCACCTTGATCCCTGGGAAGGTTATAGAGCAAATTCTTCTTGAAAACATTTCCAAACATATTAAGGACAAGGTGATTGGCAGTAGTCATCATGGATTTACAAGGGGCCAGCCATGCCTGAGCAACCTGATAGCCTTCTGTGATGAAATGAATGACTAAGTGGGCAAGGGGAGACCAGAGCATGGGGGTTGGTTTCTCTTTTGACTTTAGCACCGTCTCCCAGAACATCCTCATAGACAAACCATTGAAGTATAGACTAGATAAGTGGACAGTAAGGTTTATTGAAAACTGGCTGAACTGCTGGGATCAGAGGGTTGTGATCATTGGTGTGGACTCCAGCTGGAGCCTAGTGACTAGCTGTGTACCCCAGGGGTCGATATTGGGTCCAGTACTCTTTAACATCTTAATTAATGACCTGGATGATGAGACCTACTACACCCTCAGCAAGTTTGCTGATATAGAAAACTGGAAGGAATGGCTGATACACTAGAGGCGGTACACGAGGAGAGGCTGAGAGAGCTGGGACTGTTCAGTGTGGAGATGGGAAGGCTCAATAGGATCTTATCCATGTGTATAAATGCCTAGTTAGGGAGTCAGGGGGAAGATGACAGAGCCAGACTCTTCCCAGTGGCCCCCAATGACAGGACAAGAAGCAATGGGCACAAATTGAAACACAGGAAATTCTGTCTGAACATCAGGAAACACTTTTTTACTGTGAGAGTGGTTGAGCAGTGGCACAAGTTTCCCAGAGAGATTGTGGAGTGTCCATCCTTGGAGGTATTCAAAACCCAACTGGACACAGCCCTGAGCAACCTGCTCTAGCTGACCCTGCTTTGAGCAGGGGGGGTTGGATGACTTCCAGGGGTCCCTTCCAGTCTTGACTATTCTGTGATGCTGTGATACAAGCTTCAGTTGTAAATGAACCTAATTGTTTTCCTTAGATTCCCTCTTGGTAGCAGATTATGGAAATCACATAAAAGAGGTTACAGCAACAGGTTCGGTCATTTCCTCCACCACAGGATGGGTTTATTAGTTTTCATAGAAAGACTTCCAGAGATTAAGTTGTTAATGAAACATGCTGATGAGCAGCTATGCTGATGAGTTGAAGACATCATTGACACAAATCAGGTATATTAACACCAAATAGGACAAGTATCTCCTGAATATAGGAATATCTACAGAGGTCACATTCACTGCTTCACTCTGAGGAGGAGATGCTTGAGGCCCAATAACCCACACATAATTTCTACAGAACAGAGCATATAATCAATATATGCTACCCTTCTGTCAGACAGGAGACAGTAAGAGTTTGAGGAGGAAGTTAGAACACTGTTTTCTCCAAAAGAATACATAGACTCCATTTCTTGTTCCTAGGGAGTTTTCTTTTTATATATCTGGCGATAGCACTTCAGTAACTTGTATGATACCTTGGCTTGTTTCTTT
This sequence comes from Aptenodytes forsteri, assembly GCF_000699145.1. NCBI lineage: Eukaryota > Metazoa > Chordata > Aves > Sphenisciformes > Spheniscidae > Aptenodytes > Aptenodytes forsteri. Next base: position 1,847,058 of record NW_008795259.1, on the reverse strand, counting down.
TGCAGCTGAACTGGATTTATTTTGGAAAGTACCTATTTGCAACAGTGACTGCAGGTACACAATGTAAAACCAGCCTACAAATATGGGAACTGGGCAGAAGCAGGACAATAAGGGCGTTTTTCCATAGATATTGAGGTATCCCTTTGAGCCTGGCTCCAGACTGATGGAAGCGCCCATTCTACCCCTTTCCATTTTTAGAAATGTCCTGGTCCTAAGGAGCACAAACCCATTCCAGCTCTCCTCCAGTGTGCTTAAATGTGCACTATACCAAATGGTAACATTAGTAGTGGGATCCCCTAGGGTATGTCTCTTTACATGACAAGAACTTCATGTTAGTCAGCCTACTAACAATCCATTCATTCTGTTTTACATAAGGTAACAGTGTTCTTCAATGCACAGAGAAATAAATAAACCACAGGCATTGCTGTCATGTTTGTTACTACTTACATAGTTGACACATTAAAGGCATTTGCCAGGAGAACTCACCAGACAGAGTCTTTTGTAAGTTTGGTGTCCACTTCCCCTTTGTCATCCAGAAAGAAGTCCAACTGTAAATTGGCGTTGTTATCATGGGCAGAAGAATAGTTGGTAACGAGTCTTGCAGGTATCCCCAAGCACCTCAGAACTGTGGCAAAGAGAGAAGTGTGATGAGGGCAAATATGAAGAGTGAGCTCATGGATGACAGGATGAGTAGGGAGAAACTATTAATAACTAGAATAAAATGGAAAAACCCAGTCAAATGAACCCAAATAATTCCTCCTATCTGCCTTTATATAGAATATGTTAAATATTTTATTTGGTCCCAAAATGATGAGCATTCAAGATATGTGATGGTACAATGGTTATAACCTAAGCAGCTGATTACCAATAGTTTTAGAATAGTCTTGCATAGTGACCACACTGTAGCTTTCCAGGGCAAATCTGGATGCAATGGGTCCCCTGCATGACCAAATGCGATATAAAGAAAAATAAGTTTAAGCTTGCAAGAAATGCAAAATATATTAGGTCTCCTAGTGTCAGTAACCCAGGAGAATCATGAGACTGTGCTAAATGGAAAATTAATAGAAAGTGTCTCCTTTTAGTTGATTTGGAGTTTTCCTGTTTGACATTTGCCGTCAGAAGGGATCTGGAGAAAACAAAGAATAAAGCAGAAAATTATTGTAAACAAGGGGGAAAAGCTGCATTATTTGCAAGTGAAATGTCAGAGTTAGAGAGTCTCAACAAAATACGTTACATAATTTGTATTTATTGCTAATTAATAGTCTTTTGGAGTCAATAGTCCCTTCCCTTAAAGGATCTTACGAAAGGAGGATCAAAAAAAAAAAAAAAAGCCCCAA
>NW_008795259.1:1790548-1845522 GCF_000699145.1 Aptenodytes forsteri | reverse complement strand
GAAAGGGGGAACAAAAAAAAAAAAAAAAAGCCCCTACCCCTAAATCGCAGACCATCACAATGTAGCACTGATGGCTCTTCTTCCCATTTGACAAGTGGTAAATCTGGGATATGTGCAAACGCTATGGCTACATCTGAAGTGTAGTAGTGCATCATTAGGCATCTGTGTGTGTGGTGCACCCTGGCTGATAAATAGGCATGGAGCATGGCCCTGAGGGGGTAGTGGGGCTGCAGGGTGACACATCATTTCAGCTTCTCCAGATGAAGTATTTTGTCTCTCAGCCAGAAAAAGTTCCTGTTTTCTGATTTAGGAGCAACATGGTTCTGCAGAAAACAGAGGTTTTTTTCTGGAAAGGGAAAACATTTCTATTGAAAATCCTATTCAAAAATAGTTCTGATGCTGCAATGTTGAATGGCCCTTGCTGCTACTGCTGGGTTTTGTATATTCATTAGTGTCACTACTGTGACTCCCAATAAAGTGTAACGCTGCACATTCATTTCAAGTTCCTGGATGACAAATTACCTGGATGCATCCAATACCGTATGTACCTATTGATTAAACTTAATTCAAGTGCCCTCCCAGGCTTCCAGCACATGAGCCATCAGGGCTCATTGGAAATAATTTGTCTGACAATTTCAAGATTAATGACCATTTTTCAGAATGTTTTAGCATTTTTAACGGACGACTAGCCAGAGTATACAATATAGTAACCTTGGAAAGCTGGACTGGTCACAATGATAAAACATTGGCAGCTGAGAAAGACACAAAATGAGCTCAAAACAACCCTTGTAGTTGCACATGGCTGTTCGGACCTTTGCTGTCCTCTCTGTGCAGTGGTCAGCAGCTGGACGTGTCAGTGATTATGTATCAGATCAGCCACATTTTCATTTCATAATGCTCAACAAACTTTATACTTCAGCAATCCTTGCAGCAGTACAAAGTACCAGGTCTCTGACTTGACTAACTTAGTCAGCAAACCGAGTCTAGTTTTGCCCCAGATAAATATGCCTCTCCATTTAACACAGCAGGCTCCAGGTCTCCACTGCCTCGCCCCAGTTTCACAGTGGCCTGGAGGCAAAATACTGCGCAGTGGTGACTCAGGGCCAGTGCGGGGGGAAGGTGGGAGAACTGGTATGTGTGTCTGTGATCTAGGGAAATCCAGATGAAGCAACAGGTGGAAGCCACTGTGAGGAGCTACATCCATAGGAAACATTTGCAAGAGCCTTTTTGAACCCATTGCGTTGTGCAGAGGCTGAGAAGCATCAAGTACAGACCATGCGGCCTCAGGCAGTGAAGGAAGTAGACATCTCTCAGGTTCTTCGGGTGTGGGTGATTGCCGATTATCCCATTGCACCAGGAATAAAATGAACCATTTCATGTGTCGAAGGACAGAACACCTGCCAGCGCCTCCCCAAATCAAAACAGGAACCTCTCCAGATATATGAGAGAGAAGCAGAGAAACCTGAAACTGCTTCCCCTGCCACAGCTGTGAGAAATGTGTGCCAGCAGAGGGCTAGGTGGTCAGAAGACAGCTTTATTTCCGAGGTCCTTACTGTTTTGCATAGCTTTTGAACTACCTCAGGTAACCAAAATGAGTTATGAAATTCAATTATCCAGATTGGAGGAAAATTATGTACAAAATGAAACACACGTGTACAGAACAGGCAAAAATGAAATGAAAATGCAGACATGTCCAGGGCTGCCTGAGGGTGAAGAACCAGTCTTGTAACTTGTAATTAATTATTCAATTTCCATGTTTGCTGCAGAAGATGGGTGATTAATATCCTTCATTTTTGATAAAAGTATAACATAAAGAGAAGTGTAATGCTATTCCTTGAGACAGCAACATGTGACAGTATCGAGACAGATGAAAAAAGGAAAGGTTTCATGGAGAGTTTTTCTGTAATTTCCTTTTCACATCTTGAATACAAGGACCAAAGCTTAGACCTTCAGCTGTGGCTGAAAAGTACTTGATGCAAAGTAGGCTCCAAGCCTGCAGAAATACCCATTGTGTCCCCCTGGTCCTAAGCTGATCTTGTCCCTCCCAGTCTGATACTTAAAGGCATATGTTGTAAGTGCCTCCCAGGAAGATCATCTGGGCTTAAGACAGACACTTACTTTTAGCTTCTGTTCAGCTTCTTCTATTGGCCAGTGCCATAAGCATAGGAAATGCTTGACTGGCTCTACATTGGCACTCGACATAAGCATTGCTTCCAATGTCTGGTCCCCATTATCTGTATAATGCACATTTTTTACATTCCCAGAGTCTTTCTTGACTCCTAATACGCTGCAGTGTGTTCCAGTGTATTAGTAGTGTTCATCTGGGATGCTGTTGTTAGCAAGTGCTAGACAGTAAAAAAATAGGACCAATCCAACGCTGCTTTCCCTACTGGGTTTTACAACCTGCAACACCCCGTTCGCTGCAACATTGAAACTCTGGTTCGAGCAAGCATGTTTAGACTTAACCTTGTAGTGCTAGACAATTCATAAACCAGGCCAGCATTTTCCTCATTGTTCTCGCTCACAAACTCCATAGAAAGTGTTAACAGTGCTCAGTAGACTGGTGCTGGACAGTGCACGTCAGTCTTGCTAGGAACAATCCTCGGTAGGTGAGAATTAGCCTTTCTGGAGCAGAGACACCATCACATATCCCATATTGGGTAATAGTTTCATGTTGCAGGTCTAGATAAGAAGCCCCGTGTTCATCTCAGATTTCCTAACAGATATTTGGAGTGTGCCAAAAGACTAACTTTCTCTCTCCCAAACTTACTCTCTGTGAGTCACTGAATACATTTTACTGAACAAATAAATAGTTAACAGATTTGTATGGAAGAGCAGCCGAACTGAAGGAGATGCCAAAAGTTTATTTAAAGAGCATCTATTTTAGCCATGTATTTTTAAGTATCACTACTATTTACTCCTGAACACCACAGAGCCAGGAAGTATTTTAGCTAGTTTAACCTAAAAGCTCTCTCTGTTATGCAAGAATCATATAGCAGGGTGTAGCTTTTCTCACCGATACCTACATGTGTTGAAGACACCGGCAAAGACCCAGCACTGGCCGTATCGCACTGGTTGCTTAGAACTGTAATACTCCAAAAGAATGTCCACGCTTCCTGTCCAGGCTGAAGGTGCGACCCCGTAAGTGTATGCATTGTCCCAGGATCCAGCAATCACACCATTATCATCCCTGGAGTTGATCTAAAGACAAAGGAAATGAGCATTAGGGATGTCAGAGACTGAATAATAAAGAGCTCTTTAACCCCACAGACAAAGATAGGGTGGGAGAGACTGAATATAGCCAAGTTTAGGCTAGAAATAAGACAAAAATGTTTAATTATGAAGGTAGGAGATGAATAGAACAATCTTGCTAAGGGCCATGGATTCTCCATCACTGAACAATTTTGAATGAAGGTCAGACACTTAAAAATAATGGCAAAATTAAATCACCACACTGAGCATCCATGTTGCCAGTTTAGTAAGTTTTATTAACATTAAACATGCTTATTGCTATGTATTTATAATAAACATGATCAGTTATAAACTGATAAGCAAGCCTCAGAAATACTAAGCTGGATTCTTTCCTAACATCGTTTGTTTTTTCTGTCTATATCAGCCCAGAGATTTTAATAAAATCACTCCTGATTTACAGCAGATTGAGAGGAGAACCAGTCCACTGTTATTTTTAGAGTAGAAACTAATTTCTTCGGTCCAGCACACATGAAAACAAGAAGGAATTTGCTGCATAAGTTCTCCCCTAGTAAGATTATACAAAGCAAGGAGTTTTGCTGACTAATGGCTATACTGATAGGCATTAACGAGCAATACATCTCCTAGCTGCAATTTGAACCAAACCAGTTGAGGCTGTGCAAAAAGCTCATTCGCTCTGTACCTTTTAATTATGCTAATGTGGAACAGCTACGTGCCAGCCAAATAAATCACAATTCTCATTTAAAAGCTTTTGGCTGGATTAACTACTGTTTTATAATTAGAAAATCGACTTGCTGTGAACCCTAGGACTGAATAAAGATAAGTATTCAGAGTCATAATCAAAGGGTTAAGGGGTTGCGCCCATCTCACTGTTGTGGGAAACATGCCAAGAAACGAGGCACTTCAAGGACAGGGCAGAGTGTTGATCTTCAGGCTCTCCTCTGGATGTAAAGAGACGAAGAAGGGGGTGACTCTACCTGCTCTGCAACATCAGGAAGCCTCAGAAGCATCCCAGCATGGGGCACCTCCTCAGACAAACTCAGCACTACCATGTCACATCTTGAGCAAGAATGAGGGTAAGGAACACGGGCAGGACTTCAACACCTCTTGGCCACTTCTTACTGAGGTCCAGATTTCAGATGGCCAAAACTCCCACCCGCTATGGCCTAATCCTGCAGATTAGACCTAAAGTCCATTGACTCCTGGCTTTCCGATGGTGAACTTCTCCACCTCCCTGAAATGATTGAGTGGCTCAAAACCTAAATAATATCCAAGCCCCCTTTGGGTTCATATACTTTGTGCTATTCTGTCCATAGGGCTTCCAGTGTCCCTGCATGAGGGACCCTTTACATCTACCAGCCCAGTTATGAGGGAACCACATTCAATTCTTACTTCTGTCTGAAGGTCTGAAGCCATATTTCTAATGTCTGGGGTGAAAAAACTAACCAAACGGTTAAAAGAGAAAGAGAAGTGGGGGTGCTCTCAATTCTTCTTGCTGAAGCTGTTCTATTTAACTTGATGTTATGTAAAAATCAGCATGTGGCACTGAGAGGCTGGAGATCCCATTTCAATGTTGTCTAAGACAAAGAGCTCATTCTCTTAAAGCCTGGGCAAATGCTGTAACAAGTGGATTAAAGGATTATCCATCTCCAGCAGCCATGTTTCGTAGACAGTCTGTTTTAGTAGCTGACTTTGGAGAACATCTAATGACGCTAGGCTTGATGAATAGGGTATTCTTCTGGGAAGCAGAAGGCATCAGTTCAGACCTCTATAAGGCAGAGGAGAGGATGCAGCTTCTGCCTTCCACATCCTGGATGAGTCTTTCATCTTGCATACCAGAGATGGGGCTGCTGTTGTACCCACAGCATGACTCCTGCTGCCTAGCAGCTGGAAAGAATGGAGGTGTGGGAAGTCTTCTCCTTACTTTTTGCTTCTGGTTATTTTAGGAACCTGCATTCTGAATACAGTAAGTTTTGTGGCCCCATGTTTAAGAGCACAGCTCTCACAGTGCTTTCTTCTGGGGCCAAGGTATCTTACGTAAATGTCATCAGCTTGACTAGGCCATCTGAGGCTTAAAAATCAGACACAGTGACATCCACCATGGCAGTGTCTTAAGATCCCTTTGAGGTTAGTCCACATAAAGTCTCTCAGTTCCCCATCCCAAATTCCACCCACCATGCCACCTTACCATCCATGCCAGAAATAGCTTTCTCAGTTATCTCAGCTACCAGAAAGTGAGCACAGTGTCACAAGAAATGCTATCATGCCTGGAGTGCAATGTCTAAAAGTGGCTTTTCTACCAGTGAGGTACCATTCTCAGGAAAAGGTGATGAGCCGACATAAATATCTCACCTTTAGTGGAGCGAAATAAAATGCCAGACCCCAGAGGTCAGAATGGGCAATTGATCTGGCACCTGTGGGAGTGAGCACACTGGGGCACGAGGGCCAGTTAAACCAGCCTGGCTTTGATTTATGAGTCGCTTCTGACACATCTTAGGCATCTATTACATACCACTGCAGAGACAACACGGCAGATTTTGATTGGGTTTCCACGCCCAGAGAGCTCCAATTCTGCCTTGTCCATCAGGAACAGGCAAGCATCCAGAATATTTTCTTCAAACTAAAAAGAAAATAAAAAGGGAAACAGAAAGAAAATTGAGTCACTTTTTATTCTGGAAAGCAAAGGAAAACTTATCTTTCATTGTTGTTATAATAGCTGATCAGCTTCAAAATTAGCTGGTCAAGGCAAAGTTCTGTGTTTAAAAATACAAGTTTTCTTCTAGTATAATCACTCATGTATAGCAAAAAAATGTGAGATGCTGTGAGGGAAAAGAGTGTCATTTTCAATTCAATCTCAGTCCGGTTTCCAGAAGGTTAAAATGACAACACAGCCTTTCTGACAGGACATAAAATTTTAAGTGCTAACAAGTATATAATAGGAAGATATTATAATAATAACTACAAAAAGCTAGTCTGCTTGCGAAGGACTTCATGTCCTTCACAGATTCCAGACCTGTTAATTTTAGGACCTCTGTGACACAGCCAATGCAATGCTGGGAAGCTGAACAATAAATGGTTTGCCAAAGTTAATTTGAAGACACTTACATTTTAAAATTAATTTTTAAATATGTTTAAAATTGACAAGCCAAAAGCTGATTATATAGATTAAGCCTGGTCTACGAAACTTAGACATCAAAAATACCAAGTGACCTAAAGTAGTCTTCTTCAAAAATAGAGTGAAAAGGTACAGTTTCTTCGATCCAGCATGAACAAGCACAAGAATGAATTGAGGGCAGAGGTGCCTAAATAGACCAGAAACTATTTGTCACAGAACTTGCCCTGTGATGTATTTCATTTTCCTTAGGAGAAACTGCATAGCAAAGGAAAATAACTGTCCCTTGAAAACAGTAGGAGACAGGGAAATGCACATTAATGAAACAAATATCTTCCAGATACACAATCTTATATTAATACTCAAGGCTGATACAGAAACTCCACAGACCTCATCCCATTGCCATGTTAGGCTTTATGTTCAACGTTTGCATCCTTAAATATGATTCACACTAAGAGGATTTTTGCTCTCATGCTGCTACTATAGCTGGATTGATTTTGCAACTGTCTCCAGCCTGGCTTAGGGCTTCTTGGCAGATAAGGGTGATCTGAGTTTTGCCTCCCGAAGAAAGTGAGCAAGAGCCCAGGCCAAGGTGCTGCTTCGGCAGCCCAGGGAGAGGCAGAGGAGAAGGAAGAATGAGGCCAGAGAGCTGAAAAGGAAGCCCCAAAGAGTCAAGACTGCTGCTGATGCTGCAGGGAAGATGGGATGGATGGGGGTGACATCCCAGGCAGCAGCCGAGCTCTGGCATAAGCCAAGAAAGCAGAGGCACCACCGTGTTTCACCACCCTCAGCCATTTCCTGGCCAAGGAAAATCCTGTTCTTTGCCTCTGCCTCGAGCCTGCCTGGCTCTCATTGCTCAGAGTACCACCACCATATGGATCCTTTTCAGCAAACATCCACCAAGGCAGCACACCTCTCTCATCATCACCCACGCCTGCATTGAATTACCTTCTCTGGAGCAGACATTCACTAGTGAGTAACATCTTATAGTCTGAGCAAAGCTGAGTTCATGGTGTTTGCGCAAATAGGGAAAGAGGGATCAGTGTTTCCCAGGGACCTACTCCTAATATTGTATCATCCCTGGGAAGCTGAATAATTGCATGATAGACTCTCCAGTCCACTCCACTGGTATGTGATGTAAATAATCTTGGGTGAATGACTGTGCTGTAGAGACCCTCCTTCCTAAGGAGTATCCTCACAACAGATAATGTAAACTTGGGGCTTCATAGCCGTCCTTCCTGCTTCAAGTTCACTTTTCTTCTGGTCTGGCCCAATGATTTATCACTTTCACCAGGATCAAAATCTGCTTTCTGCACTTCAAGTCATCAGCAGTGCCTAAGACTGGAGTTAAATCAATAAGAAGTTTACCCTGCAAATTAAATCTTTCTCATCTACAGTTTATGAGACGCTGTCAATCTTGTCAGCATATACAGGAAGAATAAAGAGGAAAGAAATTGCTATCAGGGTTGTTGCCTTCCACCTTAGCATTTAAAAAATGACATGAATGATTGTGAAATAACTGGATTAACAGGAGAAGAGGTAGGGCAAGCTGTAAAGTCTAGCTGCCTTACACTGTTGCAGTAGTGTAGGATGCAGAGTAGTCTTAACTCTAAAGCCAGTTTTGCCCTTCTTCACTATCCAGGGATTTAAAAACATTAAATCAAACTAAATTGGTTTCCTGCTCTCACTCTTGGCATGAAAATGTTATCTAGAGGGAAATGGAATAAAAACATAGCACTTGTAAGTCTCATCATCTCTGAAATGTCAGAGGAAACAGAGCAGCAGCAGGCAGCCAGGACAGGTGAGTGAACTTGGGCCAGGAGCAGGCACTGCCTGCTCAACACAAGCTGAAATGGAGATAAACCAAATTCAGGATCAAGAAACTTTGGCAGAGCCACCTGGGAAAGACTTCAGATGGAAAACAAGGCATGAGAAAACACACAGGCAAAGGGGTTCTGTCTGCACACAGACGTGCATCGTGTTACAGAGCAAAGCATTTAGTCGGGCTGGCCTTCAGTGGGCATCCTCTCTCATGCTAACCTGTTTCTAACAGATGACCTTCCATCTAAATCAGAGTAAAAGGGGCTGTATCACCTTTTGCACTGGTTGAATTAGGGCTGTATTTCTCACCGTCAGCTGCAGGCAGATGTGATTTCATGTTGCCTGTGGTCTGATCTGACCAAATGCACATGCTGTAAAATTACATGTGCACAGTGGGCTGCAAAGCTAATGCAGCTCGGTGTGTGGACATGAGACAACTCAGGATGGCAACAAGAACTCTATGCCCACCTGTTTTAGTTTATTTTTCTCACAAAAAAGCAATGTTAAATGATCAACACAGCATTCAATTTCTGACATTTCTCAGCCAGAGAATTCCTATGGGCCTAGATTTCTTCCAAAGCCAAATTTCACCTGAATCCCCTGTGGGCTTTTCTGAGTGAATGGCTATTTACGCTTTCTTAGAAGAAAGGAATCACAGTCATGTTACAAGGAACATCTCCATCTTCATGCATTACAGCCATGTTTTAACTGGCCTGTTGTTTTTTCTTCCTCGGCCCATTTTTCTTGTCTTTCCTCTTCTCATGTTGATGGTGCTCATTAAAGACAGCAGCTGTGAGAATCATCTCCCACTAGTAACCCAGTTTTGAACTGTATGTTCCTTTTTAATTTACAACCTGAGTTAAAGCTTCCAGCTGTCATTGTTCAAAGCAATTTTTTAGCCTAAGAATATTACCATGCACAAGTCTATCTGTATTTTTGTATATGACCATATACCTTTCATCTCTATGATTGTGTGGCCTTATGCTTTTTACTTAACACTGTTGTACAGGGCTATATGTCATAAATACAAGATGCATACATGTGTGATATACCTATAATATAGGCCTTGCTGCTAGTACTTTTACTCACTCACAGCAATGCTCTTATTCTTAATATCCAGGATTGCTGAAAATGAGGAAGATGCATGTTTTTAATGGCTGGAAATTGTCTGGGTAAGATCAGGAACGTTACGTCCTCCATCTCACTGAAAGTGAGAGAACCAGAAGAATGTATCTCCATTGCTTTGCAGTTTGAGATGTCTGTTACACCCATACAAAATGATTGATCCCATTAAAACTGTTGGCTTGGGCCCCTTTAGATACATCTGCCACACTCAGTTTTCACACAGGCAAGTGATAGCAAAAGGTGCACCACAGCACAGTGTGGAAATCAGGTCCTCCAATTTCAGACAACACAGGAATGAAAGTACACGACAAAGGGATATGGAACAGCCCTAACCTCCCAGGCAGAACCACCTCCTAGCAAAACCAAATAAATAAGGCAGTTTCTCTAGGGAGGCTGGTGTTTTTGTCAGGAACGTACCAGATTTGCGGAATACAAGCACCTCAGGCCAAGCCACCATAGGCCATAAATTTAGCATCTTGGGACATAAATTCAGCAGCTGGTTTAAGCAGTACTGTCCACCTCCAGCCACTCATTCCCCTCTCTCCCTCCCCCTTACATCTGTCATGGAGTGAATCCCAAATCTAGGAACAGGGCAAGCCCAAAAAATAACCCAGGGGAAAGAAAGGAAAAAATCAAGGAGACGCTTATTCAGCTAGATCAGCTCTTCAGTCCGATTCACTGCATGGCTGCACAAGCACTTGCAGGGGGAAGGAAGGGCCAGGAGGGGGCATTTTTGGTCAACTTAAATGCACACCCAGCTTTGGCCTCAGGATCCGGTTCCACATCTCTTACACCAGAGGCACCATCAGTTTATGGAGTTGCTCCCCACCACCACCTTATTGAGGGGTTATTTTTATCTCAGTCAGGATGACAGTCAGACCCTGCAAACAACAGCGCTGACACAACCAAAGGAACTGTGCAGAAGCAGGAGCTCCCTAAGGCAGTGCTGCCGCAGGAAAAAAGATGAAATTGTACCCTTAAATGAGGAAACAAGAGAGATGTGAGTTCGAAGAGCTCTCCAGGGCAAGTACACTGGCAATCCATCCAGCTCAAGCTTTGAGATTGTCTTTAGCTGAGGGAAAGAAAGCAAAGCAAGAAGGCCCTTTCTGCAAGGCTGCACTGGGGAGGTGCCACAAAAACTGAATGGATCCATCACCATTGCATTAAAGAAATACTTCAGTACTTTCTTAATTGTGCTGTTGTGAAAATCCAGGAGGTGAGATGTGTAGAGTTCACCATGTCCAATAACTGCCCTTTGGAGCCCCTCTGAGTGACAGCTAGGGTTAGTTTCGCTCGTTTTGGTTCAGCTCATTAATGCCTTTTCCCTATTCTCAAACAACTTAACTCTTTCATCCCATAGGGATTTTCAGGCTGGTTAGTTCTTACAAACAGACTGAGGTAAAATAGGCAAGCAAGCAATAGGAGTCTGATGTTATTGAAGGCACACCAATACCGCACACCAGCCTGGCTGGGGGTGTTCCCCACGGGCTGCAAGAGGCCACTGGAGGCTGTTGTCAAGTCCAGGCAGCAAAGGGAGAGGTTCCCCGGCTTTGTCACTGTGGCAAGGAAATTTAAAACTCTGGGATTAACTCCCAGTTTGCCACAGGAACCCTGTGACGAGCTGACTCCCCCCGAGCAGATGAGATTAATTTCCATCAAGTTGCTAGAACTAAAAGGAGGAGTCAAAAAGCAATACAACCTATTGCTGAAAAATGAAAAAAAAAATCTCTCTACTCTTTCATCAAATCAGTTTGATCCTGAAGCAGCAATAACGTAGCAGCAGAAATACTGCTGCACTGTGGAAACCTCAGCTAATGACTATAACTTTCAACAGGCAGCCTCATCTGAAATACGCCCCTAAAACAAGATCTTTAAATATTAGCTATTATAACATTGCTTTTCTGGATTAGGCATATACCCACTTCATACAATTTTAAAATTATGCCCCTTGTCTTTCTGAAGGAGAGACCAATAATGCATTCCAGAGCCCACAGTCTCAACCACAGTCTGGTGTCAATTAAATTCACCTGCTGTACTGCCAGGAGCAGCCAGAGAAGGTCTAAATATCTCACCTGACCGTAACTCCAGCTTCTTAATTTTATGTCATTGATGTTTCCATGGAAGACAATACCAACATCATTCAGGACATATTCTTCCCTTTCCTTCTCATCATCCAGATACACGGCATCCTCTGCATCAGTTTACCAAAAATAAATGTTAGCACAGTCACTTAAGTTTTCATATAGGACAGATAAAAAATCTTAGCATATAATACAGTCATCTTTGATGAAAAGAACCCCTCTCCCATCAAACAAAGCACTACTTGCTTCAACAGAGTACGAGAATAAGGAGGTAGTGACCCCAGTTAGGAATATGATACACAACTTAAAAGCATGCAAGATGCAAAAGTGCTGACAACTCCTGCCTGTTTTCTCAGGATCTGCAAAGTATGATTAAAATGTCACATCTTATCAAGAATTTTATGATTACTGTGTACCACTAATTTAAAAGTTGAAGCACCATGACGCAATTCTGCATCTGTACAAACAGATCAAAGAACAATTTCAAACCTATTAATGTTAATGGAAACAGCTCAAGTCAAGAGATCTAAAGAAAAATCTGTAGTGCATTAAAAAAAATTGGAATACAGTTTTTATAGTGTATTAACAGAAGGGTTTGATTGCTTTTTCTGTAGGTAAGTTATTGACTGGAGTGTCCCTCCCCCATGTAGCTTGACTGACCAGCTATTATGAGGAGAAATTCAAGTGTCCAAGTGAAAACTGGAAGTAATTGGAAGAGATCTTTATCAAAACATATACAAAAGGTATATCCTACATCGGTCTTATATCAAGAGTCAAGAGCATATACGTGGACCCTCACCCTGCAAACATGATTCACATACGTAAATAACCCGTTATTAACAGTCATAAATAACCCTGAATGACATGAAACTGTTCAGACATTCACAGGTAAGTATGAAGCAGGTCGTGATTCTGTGACGCTAGAATAGTTGAGGATTTCTTTCCCGTGCTAATGCTTGCACCTTGAGACTAAGAGATACAGCTTAACAATTCATAGTATGGGAATTAATTAATTTGAGGAAATCAGTAATGTGGTACCAGATAGCAAATTAAAGGGAAGCAATAACCTCTGATAGTTTGATACGAGCGAGTACAAAACTACCACTCACTACTGCCATAGTGGATTTCTTCAGCATCCCACTACAAATTACTAGAGGATTATTTCACTTTTAAAAGCCTACTGATTTGTTGTATTTTGTTGACATGCAAATCAGATTTGTACTTCCTTGTAAACCTCATCCTCAAAAGCTTCTTCATTTGCCCGTAAAACTGCAATTTGGCTGAAAATAAGCTAAAATCTGAGCCCTCTGAAAAAAATCAGCTGGCTTCAGCTAGGTGAAGGGTTTTGCCAGTCTACACACCTGACCTTGCTGGAAGTTTTGTTTTCTCTGAAGATATAAATATATCTCTATGTCTATACATACAGGAGGGTTTATGCATAGATATGTAACATAATGACCTCCACATTGGTGTGCAAGGAATGATAGGGAAGCAGGTGTTAGATGTAAGAAGCCTTTATTGCATTTGAGGACATCAGTGCTTGCCATTATGTTTTTGACAGGGTTGCTCTAGAGGCTCTGCAGACTACGTCCAAATCCGAGCAAACAGAGAAGTGGCAGGTTTTATCGGGTTTTCCCTAAGGCGGGCAGGTCTGAGACTCGCTCTTGCATTTGGTGGGGTGGTGGTATTCACCCAGCTTCTAAGAGGTGGGTCGCCAAGAAGTTTCTTTATAGGGTTGTCACTACCCATGACCTAGTCAACCTGCACCCAGGCACAAAGCAGAAGATCACGGATTTATTATATTCAGAGGCTACCAGGTGAAAGAGAGTGTTAAAACTTGACAGTGAATCAAAAAGCTGTAGTCATTTATGCCAGCAGGGACTCTCATACTTATGAAACTGTATATTACATGACTTTTTTGAGGTCCAGCTCCCAGCTCTAAACAAGTTCTGCATAACATCCCACCAAAAATACTGCAGATGTTACAGATCATCTAGGCTCTGTTTCATTAGGATAGCTCTGCCTGATTTGCTGACTGAACAATTATATGTATTCACTCACTGAGCTTTAGACTTTATTGAAACACTTCAATACAAATGTACAGAGAACACATTTAAAGAAGAACTCACACCTTCTTCTGTACATTTATGCATTCAGTGGCGTGTGTGCATATGCCTTCCTGACAGCTGTTGTTTTCTTTCAGGGATTAAAAATATCAATATTGATCTGGTTGGTATCAATTGAGATGCTTATGTTATTTCAAGACTGCGCGATCTGTGCTAAATCAGATGAAAATTGATTAACTTTTCTGTCAATTATTTTAAAAAATTTGTGGTTTTTGATAAAGTAAAAAGGGCTTCTGTGTTTCACAGAGAAGCCAGCTGCTTTGATTTTTGACAGCTTTCACTACCCTTGAGACTGTTTAGAAGAAAATACAAGGCATTTGTGACTACTTTGATGCTAAGCGTGCTCTACATAGTACAACTCCTAATTATTTTGTGCAAGTGGAGGCTCACATCTGACAAACAGAAGAATTCCACAGAAATGTGCTGCGTTTGTTTGTTCTTTTCCTCTAGCAGTTTAGGGGGTTTTTTTACTCACTTATTTTATCCTGGGAAATTACTAAGACACTAGCAATGCTCCAAAGAAGCAAATTAGCTTCTATGCTTCTCTGTTTGAAGATAGATGAGGTGAAAATACACTTCACATGAAGACAGTACTGCGGGTAAGGAATCCCACTGAACACAGGCTCCCTTAAAAGAGATGAGGAGTGCAGAGAAGCTCTTTCCCTTTGGGAAGGTGAATGGGCATGGGAGGACACTACCCAGTACGAGGGGACCTCCTCACCCAGCACAGCAACTGGCTGGAGTTGGAAATGCTATTTCTTCATGAAGACAGTGACCGCTGAGCACAGCAGCACCAGCCGGTGGGTGGAGGTGGAGGAGGAGGCAGCAGCCTTGCCCTGAGCACCCAGCCTCCCTTCAATGCGCTCCTGTGGGAACTCAGGAGCACAAGGCTGGGCTTCACTGGAACCAGAAAGCTCCCAGGGCTCTTGCTGGGAAGAGGACAGTGCTGTGGCAAAAACAGAGCTGCAAGAGCTAAATACAGTTATCTACAAAACCTCCTCCACCCAGGACCAAGCTCAGTATGCTGCCCTGCAACTGCTAGTGCTTGCCTACATTAATGCATCAGAGAGATGAAGCTCTGTGTGAATTTTACCCATGTGGAATCTATGATACAGGAGATCAAATTTAAGATCTAGCTACAAATGCCAGAAAATATTCTTGGGCCAAATTTGGATGACTGATAACACGTAAGAGGAGTCCAAAGTCAACCACATGTTACTAATCCTCAAACTGTATTAGGACACTTGAAACACATAAGCAGAAGAAATGTGCGATTGACTCAATAAAGTTGCAATATATTTAATTGCTTAAAAATAATGCACTTTGCAGAAGGCTTGGATGAATGAAAAGCACACCCTCTGCCCACAGAGTCTGCAACTTATTCACATACACTATGCATCTCCACCCGTGAGAGCGCCACACAAGTCAATGCAAGTGCTTATCCTGATAAGCACTGAGTGTTCCTCAGCAGTAAGTTGCTGGGGCTCAGCACCTCCTTGGGAAGAGCTCACAGTATCCAGATCAAAGGAGCCCTTCTCTGCTTTCACGTAGTCTGATACTGCTAAGAGTTAAGTTAAACTCCAAGAAGTTCTATAACTACTTGCCATTTGTATCTTCTGTTTCAGAACTGAAGAGGGCTCTGCATGCCCAAAAGCACATCTGTTTTTCCCAGATATGTTAGCTGGCTGAAGAAAGGATGCTGCCTCTCCTCGAAGGCTTAACCTTGCTTATTAAGTAATGCAAATTCCACCTGAGTATCTGAAATCTCAATCCACTAGCTTGCTGAATTCCCAGATGTTTGAGGCTGATGTATATAATGTTGCAGGATCAGGCCCTGCATCTGCATCTGTAAACTATTCTTGGTGATCAGCCTTAAATGTAGCTAAGGAGGTTAAAACATATGAAAGCATCTGATGATTTTGGAAGCAAAGTACTCTGTAGCTTGGCTGGTAAAGTATTCGAACTTGTTCTGAAACAGCAGAAAAAAAACCTCGCATCCCTGGCTGGAAAGATATGTCAAAACTGAACTACAGTGAGAAAAAGAGTAATAAGAAAGGGCACAAATGCCTCTGTCTTAAAGAAAAGCTCATACCGACACATTGATGTTTCTCCAAAATGATGAGTTGGAAAGCTGCGCTAGACACTGACAGAGCCCGTACTCTCCTCGCTGCTATAACGATCCCCATTCATTCCTGGCATCAGCCTTCTCTCTTTTTAATGAGGCTTTTCACTCAGACTTTTCTGCTTAGCTATTAACCCAGCAAACAAGTCTAGGAGATTTTCAAACTATTGTTTTCTCTGCATTTTAACTGCCTGAGTTTTTATACCCTTTTGTCATTCCACTGAACAATCTTTTCCAGCCAGGGGATAAAGCGTGGAGAAACAGTCCCTGGTTTTCCAACACAAGGAAAGGGAGAAAAGGCAGATATAGGAGCCAATTAGTCCAAACTACCTAGGAGTAAAAGTAGGGGCAAGAAATGAGAATAAATCCAAATCCAAATGAAACATGCAGAAAACGAAAACTGCAATAGTCAGCAAGGGACAGGACCTGAAGTCATTAAGACACACCTGAACATCTAAGCTGGAGATGAAAACATGGTCCTCCAGGGGTGACCCCGAGTTGCCTCCCCTGGGCCTGGGGGCACGCAGCACATCCTTGCTGCCCAGAGACTCTCTTCTGCTTTCCTGAAGCAGAGCTTTTCCGTCAGCTTTTCCGATGGCTGCCGCTGGAGGCAACTGCTGCATGTCTTGCTCCCTACCACACTGTGGTTTTAATCTTGCTGGCTTTTGGCCCCATTCAGCACAGGTGTGAGGGAGGGAGGGCACAGGAGAGCAAAGCACCTTGTGCCATGAACAGATGTGAACCAGTCAGCACACAGAGCTGGTGGGGAAGGAGGTGAGAAGAAGGGATTGATTTTCCCCTCCCACCCCCCAACTAGCACCTTGAATCAGCCTGTGTGGTACCAGTCACACCACAGTGGGCCAGCCAAGCCCCCCTCATCGTATTTTTTCTCCACATTACGGCTGTATGCAGCCCTAGCTGGCTATATGTTAGTCATGAGGCAATATGAGGTAATTTAAGAGGCTTTTTCTTTGGGGTTTATCCCTTTCAAGGAGGTGCTGAGCCACTGCATAGTCACCATGCTAGCTAACAAACTGGCTGTTATGACACTCACAAATAAAGCCAAGGGATGCTCTACCTTGGGGTGGAGAATCGCACCTCCCTAGCTGGAGCCGTGACAGGCTGATGATGCCTTCACAAACCTTGAGCAGTTTTGTCTGCTCACAGTGGGTCATAACTTTGGCAATGATTCCTCTCTTTCTGTTAAACACTCTCCCTCCTCTCCCAGAATAAACATTTAGCATGCTGCTAAGAGGTATCTACCTCTACGCTGCTATCTCACGGTGTCACGGGACCTTGGGCCCTGCCCTTCCCTGCTGTTCCCGCTTAACTAACTCCGCTTTACTCAGCATTAACATATATCTTCCTAAATAATGCATAAGCTAATCATTGCTTATATTCCCTTGGACCAGGGGCAAGTAATGAATTCAGCACAAATCATTCAATGTACTGACAGTAGTACAGCTGAATAATGGACTCTATTAATAACGCTAAACTTACTCGGCACTCGGTAGGATGGCCCTTGTTTGGTACGGGATTATTTGATGTAAATACTCTGGTAAAAACATTGAAAGATGAAGGAAGGGTGACAGGAGAATATTAAATTTAGCTGGTGACCTAAATATATAGCAATATGTATGCTGGACTTGGAGCCTTACAAGTGTCGGAAGCTGAGACACAGTGCTACAGCCTGTCAGAAGGCTGAGCCAAATCTCTTCAGTCCTCCTTGCCCTCTCCTTAAAGCCACACTTGGAGTTCATTGGGTAAGATACAACTCTGTCAGTGTAAGGGCTGATTTTACGTGGGATCCAGGGAGAAAAAAAAAAAAAAATTGTTCTTCAACCCTCTGGATTATAAAAAAAGGCTCATTTACAAAATGTTCTGTTCCTCAGAGAGGACAGGGTTGCTGGTAATTAGTCACCACTGAAGGGGAACTTGTGAGGTCAGATGTCGTGTAGCAGCAGGAAGGCACCACCAGCGACGCCACAGCAGGTTGGCTGCATCCAGCCCATGCAGGAGCAGCAGCTCCCATTGAATTCCTGCAGGCTTTCAGCTGCAGGTGTTCGATCCTAAATGTGGCAATCAGCAATGTAACTCAACAGAGTATGGGACGCTGCCACATCCTGCCCCACGCCAAATCCTGGAAAAAAACATGCCCCTATTGACTTGTCAGTTTAAGGCACACACAGGCAGGCAGGAGGCTCACACTGATGCCTATTAAAGTCGGAGCAAACTCTTGGGGTATATTTACTACAAGAAACAGAGCATCAACGTGTGGCCCGAGCTGGTAAACACAGGCTTGGCCTCATAAAACTGCAGAGTGCAGCTACAGCACAGGTCTGCAGCATGGAGCCCCGCTCACACAGGGCTATTCCCCAGCCTGAAACATTTGCCTCTTGGCAGAGTTACTATATAATTTCCAGACCCAAACTGGCTTGTTTCCAACCACCTTGGTACCAAGCTCCCCCTCCTGGACCACCCCCTCCCAAAAATCTATGAGCCCAGCAGCAGAAAGTGTGAACCTTTGACTCTGATAAGGTACTTACCCTGGCACCAGGGATTGAATAGGATGTAAGTGTCAGTTGCTGGGTTTCTGTGTGTCCGGAGGATGCCAAAGGGAGTCCAGACAGCAATGTACAGGCGAAACTTCCCAACGATGCAGGTGGCAGAGGACATGATGGACAGGCGAACAGAGTTGTTCTCCTTGTGGGTAATCTCGGCTCCCCACCTACCGGGTTTCAGCACATCATCTACTGGGATTGGGATGTAGGTGCCTTTGTTTTGCTGTGGGTAGCGACCTGGAGAGAGGGGGGGATAACTCCATGAAGAGGTTCACCTTGTTTTGACAGTCTCTTCGTTTCCTGGCAGTCCTCTATCCCTTTGTCTATTTTCAATGGAGGTGGAAAGTTTTAGTGGGCAGAAACCACCTACCTCCCTCAGAGCTTTACAGAGTGCCCGGTCACTTGGCAGTACAGCCGCACGAATACACGCAACACTTCCCAGTAGGCAGCCTGTGCAGACACCCCCACCCATCTTGCTCCAGCAAGCTTCAGTCTCGCTGGCTCAGGCAGTGCCAGGAGAGTAGCCCTGGCAGCACGAGCAGGGGCTGTCCCAGGCTTTCCTTGCTCATCACCGTTTATCCTAGTGCAGCAAGCTGCACTCCAGCTTGCTCCTTGCCTTGGTGTCAGCTACACTGTTGGTAAGTTTAGGTAAGAGCCCCTTCCCCAGTTCAGATGCACCCACCACCCTCATGGCTAGCACGCAAGTGCCCACTGGGGCATGGACATTGGCTTTGGGGCTCTTTAGCAGAGCAGAACCTTGTTCTTCTCACTGCACTGTTGCGCTGATAAGCAGAGACCAAGCACTCTTTCATGCAAGTCCACACAGATGGAGGAAATACAAGTCAGTCCACCAGCAGATACCCAACACTCAGTTCCTCCCGAGTGTCTACTCCTCACGGACAGAGTGGGAACCAACTCTGGACACGCTGAGCATAGGTGAGCAAATCTGGGCTGGATAGCCAAACTTTCTCGGCAAGCAATGGGTCCCAAAGTACGACACACCTCCAAAGTACCGCATGTGATAGTCTACCTCATAGTAAAACAAATCACACCCCAGAGAAGCCTATTTTACTCTGCCAACTATAAAAAGCATCTAGACGGATAGGCTACATGTAAACATGTACACTGCCAGGATTCAAAGTTGTGTGAGGATCCACCCTTTGAGCCTGAGGTAGAGCCAAACTATATCTGGAAGCCAACCAGCAGCATAGACAGAAAAGACACTTGTGAGAAGGCTGAGTTCCTTATCTCATTCTCAAATCTATTCTTCGTTTTATATTTTAGGCTGAAATTCAGACTCTCTCATTCAAAAATAGGGTAATGAAAAGAACGATGGCAGACAGAGAGACAGACTTCTATATTTTTCATTCCTACTATTTAAGAACTTCAAAATTAAACTCACAAGGGCGTTGATTTTCCTGCTTGCTTATTTTTATACAGCTGATGTAGCAATAATCCCAGATCTGAACACTGCTACATTCTGGGAAAGGACAACTCCAGCTTTGAATCTGAAGCTTGCAAGCTGCCACGACATCCGTGTTTCTAAGAAATCTGGGGCTACTGTGCTTCATCCAAGAGATTATTCGGTGCACATGAATTTCCATTTTGCAGATGTTCAGTGCACATAAATAGCCCACTTTGCCCTGTTGGCCAGGGATGCTGTAACCCATGAAACCCATTCAGATCAGCGAGGGATGCAACAGAAGTGAAAGACCTACAGAAGAAAAAAGGACTAGAATAAGAGAGCAAAACCAATAGAAAACACTAGAAGATAAAACACTGGACACTTCAAAGGAAAGCCAGTCTAGAGAGAAGAGCCTATAGAGGTAGCAGAGATGAGAGTCTTGCGCCTGCTAACAGTTGCAATCTGAGAGCTGAACATATTTTTGTTCTTTGTAGTGCAACCAGGTATGATCTAGCTTGCCTCTACAGTTGATATTTTGCTTCTAGTTTTGACATAATTGTTTTATTTTTAAAAAAGCAGTCCACGCAAACAAAGCAGCAGAGCAAACCAAGTAATTGAACTGACATCCTTGAAAACTGTTAACAAGTGCTACTTTTTAAAATACCTCCCTTACCTCCTTCAGAAAGGTGGGAGAGGGAAAAGATTACTATTTTAACGTGGTTAGGAACTGACACTGTCATCTTCACTGGAAGCTGCACGTTAGTGTAGGAGCCCATTGGGGACAGAAGGAGCTGTGCTGTGGCGGGGGCTTTGCACCACCATGTCCATGTGCACCACATGCACATGGGGAGACTGCAGAACCACTCCCCAGTAAATCTGCCTATAGGAACCAGGTAGGATTCCAAAGAGGCCATGGGGCCTTTGCAAGACATCCTTATGGAAACCCCCTCACCAGCACCTCATAGCAGGCTTGGCAAAGTACCAAGCCTCTCGTATTCTCACTTTTCTGAAACCTCAACACACACAACTCCGTTTGCCCTTCCATACAAAGGTCCCTCTTGTGTGCAAAGCCACAAGACACCCTAATCTACCTGTTGCCTGACAAGGGAGCACCTGTAGCTGCTGCTGAGGAGTATGCAAGGTCCTTTCAGCCCAGAGCCCGTGCATGCCCCACACAGCTGCTCCCACTCAGTAAGAGAGAGAGGTCACTGCACTGTCTTTCTCACCCATGAGGAGAAGGCACTCTGGGGTATTGCCTGCATCCCTGCAGACATAACAGGGATGCCAGGGAAGGGATATCCTAAAAGTCAGGATAATTTGTAGATGTTATAAACAGTAGATACAAGAGAACATCGTTTGCTTCTGACAGACGAGCAGGGTTCAGTGCTCACTAATGGTTGCATAAATCCTGAACCCACGAGGAAGCCTGGGAAGATAGGCAGAGCCCTCAAGAGCACAGTGAGCAATTTCCAATATTTTCTTTGAAGAGAGGACAGGTTCCCTAATCTTCTGAAACAAAAACCTAAATGTAAATGGAAGAGCAAGGGAATTGTTACTTCTGACAGGGGCTTGTGGAGCTGAATTGTAATCATACATCTAGACACCTGACAGCATCAGCCACACTAGTCTCATATACACACATCTGTTGTCTTGATACTAGAGCGCTATAAAGCTGATTAACTTTGGCATTACATGCTAAGGTTGCTGGCAAAAGAATTCTTATGTAGGTTCAGTACTATGTTTATCAACATCGTAGGGAAGTCCTCTCAGGATGGTTTGGCTGTTTGTCTTTTACCTACATCTTGAGCACACATTTCTGGCTGCAGTGGAAAAATAGGGCCAACTGTGGCTCATAGTTAGGACATCTGTAATGTCAGCCCTTTCTCAGAAGGGATAATGTGCAATGGTGATTTCATTCTCTGGGTAGAGTCTCTAAGGAAGAAGATTCAATGTTATCCAAAGACTCATTACCAAAAGCCTGCGAACGCCTGGCAGAGCACTCTCTGCAGGATCTCTGGTGCTAACCCAACCCATGGAGAGGCAGGAGGGTGTTTGGGTGCATGTCAGGACCAGGAGCCATGTAGAGAAGATAAACTCTTTTTATGCTGACAGGAGGGTGCTTCTGCCAGCAGCATCAGCTGGCTCAGGATCCTTCTCGCTCTGATTTGCTCCAGGAGTTGGCAGCCTGAACCACACTCTGCAGCCAGTTCTTTGTGGTTGCCTCACTCCCCGATGCTTACGTGTGCTTTGGGTGTAGGAGGCCCTGGCCCTCACACGAGGACATTTCATAGCCAGTTGCTCTGTGAAAGACAAAGTTGTTGTGTGACATCACACTGTTGGGATGTCCCTGTCTGCTCTCTCTAACAGCACATGGAAAATCCAGCCTGAGAATTTGGAAAGCCTGGAGGTTGCTGCACTGTTACCACCAGGCACAGGGTGAATTTTTTATAGGCTCCTTTTGCAGCTCAGAAGATATCAGGCACTGAATGGGGGCTGCTGACCGTCTTGCCTTCAAGGCAGGAGAGGACAGGAGAGAATTCACAGTGGCCCTCTTCCATGGGCCTCCAACTCTCTGCATTTCAATGCTAGATACTGAGCCACGATACTGCCAGAAAACATTATTTTTACAGAAACCTCTCTTTTACAGAAGGTTTAATGGCCCAAACATATCTATTTCCCCTGCTTCACAGTGCACAGGCCTGCAACCTTTTGGTACTTCTTTCTTATCCCACTTTGGTTTCTGTGGGAAAAGAAACTCCTAAAGTTCCTGCTCACTTCAGTTGCAGCTCAACTCTGCTCTACACCTCCTGGGCTTTCTAGGCACCCAGGAAAAGAGGAGCAAAATAGCTGCTGTTGCTGTTAAAGGAGCTCAGGTCTCCCTCAGTGCTGCATCACAAGGCTTTGAAAGTAAGTAAACATGAGTGAAGGTCTACATGGTGAAATGCCTCATGACTGAAGCATGTGTGGATGTGGGCATGTATGGCATACCCCCGCCACACACACACACACACATACACACACACACTTTACAGGGGCAAAATAGCTGCTGTTGCTGTTAAAGGAGCTCAGGTCTCCCTCAGTGCTGCATCACAAGGCTTTGAAAGTAAGTAAACATGAGTGAAGGTCTACATGGTGAAATGCCTCATGACTGAAGCATGTGTGGATGTGGGCATGTATGGCATACCCCCGCCACACACACACACACACATACACACACACACACTTTACAGGGGCAAAAAGCAGAGTGCAGTGTTTGTTAAAGCTTGCCGAAGTCTTATTTATGCAGTAGCAAAAGAATGAGCCATCTAAAACACAGAACTGTGGCCACATGCACATGCATTCAAAGTGAGTTATTTTTAACATATGCCTCAGCTCCTTAGCATGTCAGCTCAGGGCCCATCAGGCATGGAGGCAAGCTGTGTTTATTTCTGGGTAAAACTGCCACACCAGAGAGGGATTTACAGCAACAGAGGGGGAGCGAGAGATAGGTACGGCAAGTTCAGTTAGGCAAAACACGAGCGCTCCTCCTCCGGCTATCCAAGTCTGCTGCTGGTCCTTCCAAGTGACTAACAGGGATCAGGGCTTCCTAAAACCACACTCCTCCTCCTCCCCTGCCCAGTCCCTGGAAGCCCCTATCTCCATCTAGTTTAGTTTTTCCCTTGATCCCCAGTGGACATCATACATATTGCTGTATGTGTGCATGGATTAAACAGCTCTTAAATGCCACTGCTGAGTTAGTGCCATGCTGTTAGCTCAGCCAGCGGAAGGACTGACGGGTGCTCTTGGATGGGCCCTACACAAGTGAGTAGATGTTTTACTTTCGGCAGGGAAGAGGGAAAATTCGGTAGCACAGAGATTGGAGATATAGTGAGCTTCAGAGCCCATTTCCTCCCTGATGGAAGTAGGATAGCTCAGAAGAGAGGGAGGTGAACAAAACTATTTCTCAATAGTCTTTTTAGGAACCCTCCTTAGAAGATTGTTTTTTAAAGGAGTCAAGGAATCTGTCTCCCTTTGGGACATACATTACACACAGTAAGGTTAACAATTTTCCTGTTAGGTTCATTTGTTTTACTAGATACGCTCTTTCATACAAAGAGTAAAGAATCTATTTCAATGCCAGCCCTGGAAGTATAATAACTGTGACAGCTTGATAAATAAGTTTGAGCTGGAAGCCACAAGTACAGTAGCTGCGTAGCAGAGGTAAGCCTTATCGTAGCAAGCAGCCTGGGGATGGGTGTTAGCATACTGGGACCATGCCTTATTAATCACTATGAATAACTACTACAAATGTCAGAAAAGGAAAAAGGAAAGGGGGAAGAAAGAAGAAGAGAAAGAAGAAGAGAAAGGAGGAGGAGAAGAGAAGGACGAGAAGGAAGAAAGAGAGAGAAGAGAAAAAAGAAAAAAAAAAGAAAAAGTAAAACAAAGAGAAAAGAAAGAAGAGAGATGCTCTAATAAAATCCCAAACAACCAAAACAAGCAAGAAGGAGAAACAAATTTTTGTAAAAACCACTACTGTCTTTAAGCCACTGCTTCAATACCACATCTGGGTTCCTCCCACCCTCAAATCCCATTGCCTTCAGAAGTGCTGCATACAAACTCGGAAATGTAGGAAACCCAAATATCTTGAAATAGTTTTTGCTTATGGCTCCAGTTAGGAATCCTTAACATCTGACCACTCTGTCCCAGGAGTGAATGTTTCTAGTACTTTACAGTTGTAAAACACACATCAGAGTCACGCACCTTAGCTATTAAAACCATTAAAAAATACAGCTAGATTTTATGTGCCACTTGATGCTGCTGCAGCAGTGCAAAAGGAGAGCATAATAAAGATAAAGATTCCTTTGCATGAAATACTGCATTCATGGAGCACCTCGAGGGACTCCCTCCTCTCTGTTCCTCCGGGGCCTGGCTGGGAACTCCAGAGGGGAGGAAAAAAAATACCCCAACACATTTGTTCAGAAAGTGAATTTTGTTGTTCTTTTCTAAGAGCTGGCAAACAGGTTTCTTCTCTGTCTGGAGTCAATTTCTAGGAAATGTGTTCCACTGCTAATACATTATTCTTTCTTCCCCAAAATGGGACTCCATGTTCAGACCATCAGGTATTTCTGTATCTTCGTTCAATTTTTGTAGTTCTTTGTTAAACAGGGATATAGTGATTTAATAAACTCTCAGTGCTGGGTTACGTACCAGCACCAACAGAGTTTGCCCCCAGTACCAGAGTTAGTTGCTCTTGTATAATGCCAAGAAGGCTCCTAAAAAAAATCAAGACCCAAGTTTTTCCAATCAGCAACTTTTTCCAAGAGGCAGAACTCAGCTCGACATCCCATCTGAGGTGCCGGGGGACACCTCATGTCCCGGCCACTCCATTAGCTACCACCTGCCCTGCGGCAGAGCTGCTGAGGACAGGTGACAGCAGGGGTAGCAATACTTCCCACTAAAACAGATTTACTGCCTGACAAAAGGAACAAAACCTCAACCCTCTTGGAATAACCCATGTTCCAACACTGCCGTGAAATTAGGGAAAGGCTGTGGACACTGTAGGACAGTATGAAGAGGTCCATTGATTCTTGGGGGGGTCCTGCATCAGATCGCTGGTTCTTTAGTTGTACTCAGATATCCCTCTGACTATAGGTGGGAATTTGGTGTCACCTAAATAAGCCCTATGGGATCAGCTCTAACATGTTTTTGTTCTTAGCTCCTTTTATGTGTTTATAACTATTCCTCTGGAGCAGGCCTGGGAAGACTGTAGAAAAAGGAGCAGCAAGTCTCTGCTCTCATCTCAGGCCAAAATCCAATGATTTATAGAAGCCTGAGGAGTGCATATGGGCGGGTGTGTGGGTGTCCACACATGCACATGTGTGGAAAGGTGATAGCATCCTGGATGATTTATGATCATTCCAGAAATATGCCAATGAATAAAACGTTCATAATGATTTTTAGGGCTAGACCAATATATATGGATTTATGAAGCTATTTAAGGAAAATACAAATATACAACAATTTATGAAGGTGTGGGGATATATATCATTAGAGTAAGGATGCACCATATAAACTTATCAACCACTCTAGGATTTACAGCCATGTACAGGAAACTACTACTAAAAGCAAGATTGAAGACCATATAAGCCCATCTAATCATACACCTGCTTTTCAGAGAAATCGCTGCCAGTGCAGCAGTGACTGTGGAAACTTTGCAGCACTCATGCCAAACTGGCTGCCCCAGGTGCAGGAGCCGTGCTCGGACAGGCTCAGCCCCACACTGTGGAAAGCCAAGAGCAGCACAAAGTACCCCCATCACCATGAAGGCAGTCGGCAGGAGAGATCAAGATGGGTGAAGGCGTCATTGGCTCCTCTGGACCCCCTGGGGCTCCAGGCAAACTGAAATTGTTCCTGCTGTGGGGATCTGGATGTAAGCACAGCATCCACACTTTTCTTGTGGCTCTTTCATCTCAACCCCAGACCAATAAAATGAGTATTTCCCAAGGGGTGATGCTCACCTTTCCTCTCATTAAAGCCAGGAAGTGGGCTGTGAGGAAGGAAATATGTGGCGATGGAGCAGCTCCCAAACCACAGGTACTGAGGCAGGGCTGCAGTCCAGCACGAGAACTGGAATAACATCCCATTACTCTTTATAAGTGGGTGTTTTTCCATGTGGATTTTTTGGCACATTCATTGTTTTCCATACTTTGGCAGACAAGTATGGTCCTAATTTAATGAAGCATTATGTGCAAAACTGAATTATAATAATTCACATGTTAGCACATCAGCCAGTTTCACTGATGATGACTCTATGGAAAACAGTCTGTTAAAGCAAAAAGGACTTTAGTCATAAGGAACCATCTCAGAAGAGTATCAGTAAAAGTGACTTCCAAGAGATTGGGGCAAATTATTTATATATTTACAGAGATATATATTTGCTTATACAATTTAGCCCATGAATTCTAGACTCTGTGTGAATGGTCTTTAAATGGACTGTGGATTAAAAAAAATTGTTATTAAAGATTGTTCTGTGAGTGTTTCAGACCTAGTTTCACATGACGCAAGAAGCATTTGTCCCAGGTACCCTTGATTCATTATCAATTAGAAGGATTAAGCAGTCTCTACTTGCTTTACTTGCTTCATTAATCATCTTTTTATGATGCAAAAGAAGCAAAAATAGGACCAAAAAAAGAGAAGTAAAACTAAATTTTAGGGAATAAAGGAAATAGAATAGTTCTGCACACACAGAGGATCAAGTCATTACCACTGTCACATTTTTCAGGAGCAAAATTAGTCTTTAGTGGATAAAAATTCTGTGATGGATTAACGTCAATGCTGGGAAATTTCCAGTGCTGGGAACTAATAATTTCTGAGTAGCTTTATACGGTGCTGTTGTATAAACAGCCCTCACCGTAGGCATAGCTCTGCAAAAAGAGATGTTGAGTTTTCCCAGCTCCAGCTGAATTCCCTGGGAGCCAAGGCCAGCCATCCCTACCAAAAGTATCTTTGTACCTTATGAGAATAGCACCTTGAAATACCCAAAAGATTCTACAGCTTGTGTACAGCTTGGTCCACATTGCTTGGGGTAACCTTCCCACCCTTGGAGATACTCAAAACCTGTCCCCAGGGCAAGGTCCCGAGCAACCTGAGCAAGCTGGACCTGCTTTGAGCAAGGGCTTGGAAGTGAGACCTCCAGAGGTCCCTCCAACCTAGGTTATTCTACAGTTCTGCCGCACCATTTGAAATCCACTGCTCAGGTACACAGAGAGCTCCATGGTAATGTCATTTTACAACAACCTGCTGATATTTCTTTGTGTCCATCACTTTAATCTCTCAAACTCAGCACTTTCCTAGGAAGCATATCCCTTGTTTCAGTGCAAAAAGCTTCTCTGAGCTCAAGCTGCCTCTGCTGTATGGCTGTTGCCTGAGCCAGTCCCTAGGTGTAGCCCCTGCCTGGCAGCACCAAAGGGTAGGATTCACCTCCCCTCTCTCTGGTGACCTTGAAGTCAGAGCCTGGTCTACGGGGCAGAGTCAATGGAGGAAGACAAAAAATCCGAAGAGAGTTCATCCCATTTTAAGACAGCAGGGCTAAACTGTCACCTGGAAGTGCCTGCCTCCCTCCTCTGCTCACAGCGGCAGCCTAGGCAACAGCTTTTGGACCGGGCTCTGGTTTTCAGGCAGCTGGCATTACGAGAGGTGAATGCCTGCTCTTCAGGCAAACGAACAGAGAAAGCCTGGATGCAAATGGCCACGTCTCCCGTGGCAAAAGGTTTGAGAGCACAGCACTGAAACCTTGAGCACTCAGTGCCCTTTCCTAAGTACAAGAAATCTCTCTTTCTCCCCTTCAGGGCATTAAACATTGGACTTGCCACTGAAAGGAGAAGTAGCAAGAGTCAAGCAGATCATCTCTGGATAATTTCCTTCTCCTTTGTGGACTGTTTTTGTTTTGCTTTCTGTTGCTACCCTCTGAGAACAAATGTACTGTGTTTTCACCACATGTGCGTAAAGAGAAACATTTGTGGAGCACTGAGTTTTAACCAGTTCCTAGAAGAGGAGCTTGAACATCTCTTCTCCCAGTTGAATCTCTGTGAGCTAAATTCCTTGAAGCAAGAGAGCAGTGGTGCTCACAGAAGCAGACACTTAAAAAGCAGGGGAGGGCAATAGCATTGTATACTATCCTGTATATGCAGCACTATCCTTCAGCTGATTGCCAGCCACCATACATGGGACATCAGCATTACCATTCCCATTTCACAGAAAGGACAGTAACAATGAAGAACGGGGAGGGGAAGTCAACCACAGACTCAGGGCTGACTCCAAAGTCATCATTCAGAGCTGAGTTTGTTGCAGTCTCCCCTGGCTCAGGCTGTATTTAACCCCATTCCTAACGTGGCTGAGGATGAAGGGATTTTTATCTTAGGAAAGAGCAACAGGAAAATAAGTGAATATGTTCTCTTAAGTAGACTGTGCAACGTCAAAAGAAGTGTTAAATTTCTTCTCCCAATATAGAATATCTGATTAAAACAAATGCAGACTGCACACAATGCAATAAAAAACAAATGTTCCATTTTCCACTTCTTCTTGCTACAGCTGTTTGTTTTAAACATATAAAGATTAAGGGAACAGTCTTGAATTTAATTAAATCCCAAAAGAACTAATGATATTTATGCATATTAAATTTTTAAAGGCACTTGTGGCTGTTCAGCCAATCATTCACTGGATTGTCATAACATGCCTCCCAACCCTAATTTAAATTAGAAAGATGAGACCCATGGAAAAAAATGTGCAGACAGTAACCTTTTCACTGCACATATGTTTAAGAGATAAACACCCATCTAGCTTTAAAAGGCAACAAATCTAATAAATGGCCACATCATCATAATTCAATGGTGGAAAAAAATCAATGTTACAAATTTCAGAACTGCATCTCTCAGGAAAGTAAATTAAAACATCAATTCAAACCTACTTTAAAGAGTTTATAAGGGGAACATTGACGTCTTAACACAGAAACTCCCAGATCACTCTAGATGAAGCTGGGGCTTTCCCAGAGCTGTGATGTAGGGAGCAGCATTTGGTGGGGCCATCTTTGGAGCACAGCAGGAAGCCCCACTCTGTCGTTTACTTTTCCCGTTCTCTAGCGGTGTCATGCCCTTCTCTAGTCCTGTACCTGCAATAAGCCAACAGGTACATCAGGACCTGGGTCTCTGATGAAGATCTTTCAGTGAGAGGAAAAATGCTTTCTTGCTCTTTTTGCAGTAAATCAAGAAAGCCTTTGATGTGGCTCTGAATAAGTCTCTGGTCCAAAGCTACAATCTCTGAATCTTCTCCGTTGTTACCAGGTTGGCTGTAAATGCAGGCTGCGAAGTTGCAAGGCCTCCTATTCTAATTCTTAACACAGAAACTCCCAGATCACTCTAGATGAAGCTGGGGCTTTCCCAGAGCTGTGATGTAGGGAGCAGCATTTGGTGGGGCCATCTTTGGAGCACAGCAGGAAGCCCCACTCTGTCGTTTACTTTTCCCGTTCTCTACATGCCCCATGCCCTTCTCTAGTCCTGTACCTGCAATAAGCCAACAGAGGACCGGGGTCTCTGATGAAGATCTTTCAGTGAGAGGAAAAATGCTTTCTTGCTCTTTTTGCAGTAAATCAAGAAAGCCTTTGATGTGGCTCTGAATAAGTCTCTGGTCCAAAGCTACAATCTCTGAATCTTCTCCGTTGTTACCAGGTTGGCTGTAAATGCAGGCTGCGAAGTTGCAAGGCCTCCTATTCTAATTCCTGTGTAATTTTTCCCCCTTGTGTACTCAACATTTTGTTATCCCAGTTCATACATAGTCAACTCTCTTAAACAACAGATGACTCCTCCCTGCATCTCCTAAACACTAATAAAAGGTGTTTCCCATTCCACCTACCTTTCAGCATTGCCATACAGCATTAACCAGAGATAACTTTGAAAGCTCAATAAAGTACAGCTTCTTGCTAAACGGAAAGCCCCAAATACTGCTCCTTCTCTCACAAGCAATTCTGCTGACTTTTTCAAGTAAGATTCAGACCCAGTTTAGTAAAGCACTTCCTTGCCTGTGGTTAAGCCTGTTTTTAGGGTTTATCAATCATAACAGGAAAAGACCCAGCCATTAAGTACTGCTGTGGTCCTGTTTATGAGAGACTCTTGAACCTTACTTTGCTGGTATGATGCAGCCTCTGCTAGGCACTTACCTATCAAATACTCCAGCCAGAATTGGTCCGTCTCTGGCTTGTAGGGTCGGTTGAAGTCAATCTGGATTTGGAAAAGCTGTCCCCGACGCACTATCAGCTTGGGGCTGTAGTACTTGTCAGTATGGTGCTGCTGCTTGTTAATCTCGTGGGGCTCCTTGAACATATGAATGTCTACAACGTGCAGGTAATCTGCAGAGACACGTAAATGAACAGAGAGGGAAGGAGTCAGTATGTTGGAATGTCAATATTGATATCAACATCATTAGAGGCCCTGTCCTCCCCTTCCCCAGCGTTGCCTCATCGAAGAACACCGTGCAATGGAGCATGCTGGATCTGTCTGGGGCTTCCATCCTCCTGGCTGAGCAGGGATTTACGGACTGACACTTCTCTGTCCACCTGCCATTTTCACAGAGCCTGCAAGGCTTCTAGTGAATGGCAAAAGCAATTGCAGGAAGGGCAGGTTGCTACGGGTGGAAAGCTGAATATTCCCAAGGAGAGCTGGACTCCGTCTTTCCTTTGGCATCGGCTTTCTGCAAGTCTGGGCCTCGCTGTCGCAAGTTTACTAGGGCAATCAGTGGGCCTTTGACAGCTGTGGCTTCATGTGCCTTCTTGCAGCCCTCCATTTGTAAAATGCAAATTCACAAGGGTTTTGTGACGCTTAAATACATTAATGTTTGCAAAGCACTACTACTATCGAGTGCTGAAGAGCTTGAGAGGCAGTTAATGATCTTGCATTCAGCTGAGAGCTTGGATTGTCTGTATTAAATAAGGTTTAGGTGTACTGTATGTGTCTAAACTCAGCTTCTCAGGACACATCCACTGCTATTAGTTTCTTCTTATGAAAACTAAATAAAACATTACAGTATATAATTACAGCATAGAGTTACAGGCAAACAACAGTAGGTATCTATAACATGCATGGGCAAAGCTTCACTCCCTTCAAATTAGGGCTGTCTAAAGGGTTATAGCCTACCACTGCTAGAAGTTAGTCTGCTCAGCTAATGACCAGTGTGGGGTGGCATTGGCATAGCCAAAGGCACTTGCAGTCACCACGAGCTACATGACTGTACCATACCGGGAATCTTCACAATGGGAGTCTTCTCACACAACGAGCAACCACATGAAAATGGACTGGACATCATTCTTTCGCCCACATGCCTGGGCAGATAATCACGAAACCTCTGCCAGGAGGACCATTACTGCTCACCACCAGGAGAGAGACAGAAGAGTAAAGCTTGGTTTGCAGCTCTCAGCTTGTCTTTCCAGGTGCCGACAGTTAGAAACTAGCTAATTTCTGCATTTTATACTGACGATGACAGAGCCAAACTCATGCCTGGCAAAAAGAGGTGCACATTTACAGCAGCTGGTGGAGCTGTGTGTACTCGTGATGGTGGTTAATTTGGCCTGCTACTGAGTACACTGTGAACAGGAATGATGTGCTCAGCAAATAAGTCGGATATTCAAGTCACTGAGGGCTGAACACAGCCCATTTCACAGAAGCTCAGACAACAGCTTTGCACACTGCTTTTCCTTGAAGGCAGGGAGACACTGCATCGTGGCCGGCTCTGGACAAGCAGCAGAGCAGCTCCCATTCGGGTATGTAGCCTCCAGACTACAGCAGCGTGTGCATTAGCCCTGCCCTTCTGCAGGGATGTGTTCAAGACATCAGCAGAGCCCCGCAGGCAGCAACTCCCCTGGACACCAGCATGGTCCTTCTCCTGCCCTGGCCAAGCCACCCAGCCTGGGCTCCAGGCAACAGCTATTGGAGGAGGGGGAAATAAGGGCAGCAGGAGCAGGTCCCGCTCGTGCATTGTCACCATCAGCTGCCCAGCCCTGCCCTGCGGGGAAACAGAAGGAAAGGAAACTGCCTGAGGACACAGCAAGATAAGGATCCTTTCATGGAAAAGCCCTGGACAACTGAACCCAGAACCATCCGCCTCCTGCTAACCCTAATCTGCAGACAGGCTGGAATACCCTGTTCAATACTGAGGCAGGCTTAAAGTCCTATGGCAATGTTATTGTTATTCTCCACTCAATTCGCCAGGCTTCTGGAGTAACTTCTGTAGATCCCCACTGGCTTTAGCGCTGGCTGAAGTTACAGAGATGATTTTTGTGTGAAACATTAAATGTGTTTTGCTCAGAAATCATTCTCATTGCCCCCCTGTGAAGCGGGGCATGTCTTTGCCTCCCTCCCTGCAAAACTTATCAATGCTCACTCACAATAATGCTGACAAAGCTCACAATTAAATTACGTGAGGCAGGAATTTCCCAGAGGGGGGTAAAGCAGGGGCAGGGGAGAGTCTCTCCCGTTATCTCTCCCAACCCCTACCAGGCTGAAAGCACTGCATGTAAAAGCTGCATATCTTGGGGTTCTGTGAGGGGTGAAGCTACCAGTAAGTTTGGCTCAGCTTCTTCCCCCTTCCAAGGAGGCATAAAAATGGGGTTTAGGGTTTGTTATGTTTTCATCTCGTGTTCTGAAATACAAGGCAACAGTGACCCTTCCCTTCCTTCGCATGTTAGCCCCTTCAAGGAACTGCAGAGCTAAGCCACCCTGGGCCGTCAGTTCAGCATTTGCTTCATTTCATCTCAGGAATTTACATGGCTCCTGTCAAAACACAGCCATACACATCTGCAGAAAATACATTTCACTGTCACTCCCAGTGTTAAACTGTACAGCTTGCCAGATGAAGATAACCTGTGACCGAGCCTGTGTTAATTACAGTAATGGTAATTATGGAGG
The DNA here is from genome assembly GCF_000699145.1 of Aptenodytes forsteri. Taxonomy (NCBI): domain Eukaryota; kingdom Metazoa; phylum Chordata; class Aves; order Sphenisciformes; family Spheniscidae; genus Aptenodytes; species Aptenodytes forsteri. The sequence continues at coordinate 1,812,529 of NW_008795259.1, read as the reverse complement.
ACAAAACATGAGCAGGGTAATGGGATGTGCTAACACCATCACCAGAGTATGATCAAAAGGAAGGGTCCAAGTGCTATGCACGTCACTGCTCATCTATCTGTTTGTGAGGGACAGGTGGCCATCAAGGGCTCCTTTGAAGTCAGGTCCATTTGACGGTTTGCCCGTAGCCTGGTCTGCTGTTTAGTGCAAGCAGGCTTGCTGCATGAGAGGCAGCGGTCTGATGCTTTCTTAAAGCTTTTGTAATGTTAAGCTTGCATGGAAATAAATGAGCACAAGCTTGAGCTGTTTTTCGAATAACAAGAATAGCCTTCAAACATCAGGCTTTCTTGCAGGATCAGAAAGGGCTCTGGATTACAAACGGAATAGTGTGAGTTTCCAAAGGAGGTGCCTATCACTCTGCTAACAGGGGAAGCACGATTCCCTGGCGAGTCGCCGAGCTTTGCGAAGGAGGGTGCGTGGGGAGCTTGCAGACCGTGGGGCCCCAGGGCTGTGTCCTCCCACCAAGCGGCTGTAAGTGCCAGGCCCACTCATAACACACTGCGGTGAGATGAGCTGGCTAGGAAGAGCTAGGGGGAGGACACAGCACAGGCGTGTTCACGGAGACACAGGCTTCTTGCTGAAGAAGCACTCGGGGGCTGCATGTCCTCCTCACTGAGCATCTCCTCCCGCAAGCAAGCCGGGCTCCCGCAGCAGGTAGCCCACTGACTGGGCTGGGGAGGCAGCCGTCCCCAGCAGCCTCTGCCGCTTGCTCCGGCTGTGATTCAGCGGAGTAGAAGTGGGTGTCAGCACAGAGCTAGTCAAGCACAGGGTTTTACCTCATCCTAGAGTAGTAGCTAAAATAGGTCAAATGAATCACACCCTAAAAATGCCTGTTTCTCTCTGTTGGCTGTCAAGGGAAATGAGGGTGACTAGCTCAGCTGTAGACACCTACACTGCACAGATCAAGGGCAAGATTCAGTTAAATTTAGGCATCTAAATGATGTGAGCCTGGTATGTAACCTCTTATTACGGCCAGTTGCTGCCACCAGTGGAGCTGAGAGAAGGGTACAGATCACCCTGGAAGTGACACCCACTGCCTCTCCAGACAGCCTGTGCCCTCACCTCCACTCACTGGATGGCTCTGTGTTGACTATGATCTGACACAGGTGAAGACACTGACATTTAGATGTTTATAGCAGGTGTCCAATCCTACCCCAAGGGCTAGAAAACACCTCAGTTATAACAGCAGGGACAAAAGCATCTGCATTTTTTTTTCAGTGTGTTACGGCAATGAAATGTGGGAACGACTACAAAAAATTTGGACAACCCAGAAGTGTAGAGGTGAGCAGGACAAGGGGAAGGAGGTGGCGCAAGCAGTCCTCTGCAAGGATGTGCTCACGGCGCTAGAGCCCTGTCATACTCTGCCGCTCCTACTCTGCCTGCAGACACTCACTTTATCCCCCAAGCACAATGTTGCGAGTGCTTTGGGCAGGCTCAGCTCTTGAATGTAAGTCCCAGTCTGAGCTCCATTGGGCTATACAAACCTTTAACATTGTCTGACAGGTGACTTAAGCATCCTACCCCAAAACAGTGTGTCCAGGGACCACACTTACATCAGCTGGTATCACAGGCTTAGATCACAGCTGATGTGCACTGAAACAGTGCTGCAGTCCCTTCCCTTCAGGTCACCCCTTGCACGTTGTTGCTATAAGCATTGCAGAGCTGAACTGCACAGCAGAGCTGATCCAGCTGTACAAAAAGTGTTTTGCTGTTATGCACAAATTTATTTTTCAGCCATACCAGTCCCATAGCCAGGTTTATCCTATGGCCACACAAGCTCTTGCTTTGGACAAGGGCTGTTTTTCTCACCAGCAGCATCACCTTAAGCACATGTTGCGTTCCTGCCTCAACTCACTTGACCTGACATTCCTAAGTTTCCATTGCATTTCTGAAAAGCAAGAGGCTCCTGCCCACCAGCACCGCACTTCATTCAGAGCCTGATGTGAAGCACATCAAAAAGCAATAGGAATCTTTCTCCTGGTACTGGTGGGCTTTAGCTACAGGCTACATTCCTTCTAAGATATCTCACACCCTTACACATCTCCAGCTTCTGTGAGCACATTGGGTTTGAAACGATATCTAGTCAGGACCTGTATTGCATTACATTTGACAATTTAAACACACATACTTGCCCCAGAGCTACAGGGTTGTTTGAAAAGGTTCAAGCAAAGTTTCTACAGTCTGAACATGCCAGTTGGTTTGCTCAGGCATTAAAAGAAATGCTTTTTAAAGAAATATGTGTGTATTAAAATGGGGGGGGGACGACATGTGGTTAAGGCACATGATTAGGATTACAGAAATAATGCTTTGCAATAAAAATTTGAACTTGTCACTTAAAATTTCTTTGCCTGTTTCCCAATATGTAAAATGCAGTAATTAATGCTTGTCCACATTTATTAAGCACTCTTTCAACCCTAGATGAAAAGTCCCCTACGAGCATTAAGTATTATTACATCTGGCTACCCTCAGTTGCCACGTTCAACAAGTTCTGTTGTTCATTTCAAATAGGCCAAAAAATTAACATAATTTGATTGGTGACTCATTCAGGAGCCACTCCTGATTTCTTTTAAACCAAATCTTACCCATTTTTTTTCAGGTTCACTCCAAAGAGTTGGCACTGAGAATGTGGTTTGATTTGCCCATCCCCTACCATGATACTGTTTTGTCTCCCCAGCCAAACAAATGAAACACTTTTCACAGGAGAATAATTAAAAATATGGGGTTTCCTTTTAATTTCACATTCATTTTTATGAGTGAGCTGAACATCTAGCAGAAGTTTTCCCTGCCAGCCAGCATTTTGCAGTAGTTTCACAGTCAGTTTAAGGCCATACAAACCCGCAGGGCCATTAAGAGGGGAGGCTCCTCCTGCCCCCTTCACCCCAGTGCTCCCACAGCCATGCCTGAAGCCAGCAGGTCCTAAAGTAACTCTGTGATTGTGATCAAAGTGGGAAAACCCATTCTTGCCTTTTTTTAACCACTCCCACAGTTCAAGCTGAAAACTGGTCACTCAGCTTCTCCACCCCTCACTTTCCCTACCCATAACCTGCGGTAACATTTCCATGCAAATGCGTGTTTTTAGCAAGTTTTTTCATGAGCAGCAATAAAAGCTTTCTGAGATCAAAACATGTAAGGAAAGAAGTGGTTTGGTTTTAATTCACAGACCTGGGCAGAGGTGAGTATGGAAGATGAAAAAATAGACTCATGTCTTAATTGTACACTTTACCTTTTGGATTAAATCCTCTAGGTATCAATCCAAAAACCTCTATCTCAGGGACCTCATTTTCTTCATCATTGGAGTTGTTTGATGGGACGGCTCTTCTCCCATTCAGAGAAGGTTTCTTCTTCTCTTCGTTGGTGTTTGTTGTTTCAGACATCCTGTATTAAAAATGTTGTAATACCATGACAGAAAGAAAGAGTGCAAGGAAAAAGCAGACAAGAGCCAGTGTGGCACATGTAAGATGGGAGAAACCAAAAACAGTGTGGGGTGCCAGCGAGCTACACATTTTTAGACTCACATAAATAAAAACTGAGAGGCAGAAAACATCAGTCTAATGATGGAGTACAGCTCTCTAAGGAGTGGAAGGCATTTTGTGTTTGTCAAAACACATGAATAAGAGAAGAAGGGGGGCGGGAGAAGGAGAGGGAAGCCTAACACAGAAGTATTTGCCTAGGAGAAGCAGGGCATTAAAAACATTAGGGAGTTTCAGGTAAAAGAACTAGAAAATCATTCACTCTCCCACCCTCCAAAACAACAATATTGACTCCAAAATAGCAAATTATATTTCCAGAAAGCGCATCACACACTACCTCCCCCTATTAAAAAAGACATTCTAAGTTATACTGCAATCATCTCAAATACTACAGCCTACAACAGTCTGTGGATGATTACTGGAGAATTATTTTTGTCCCTATGCACACAAATACCCAATATCTAAAGGGCTAAATCCTGCACTCAGGAAATCCACTTTTGAGAAAGACAGAGAGAGGAAAAAAAAAGAGGGGGGGAAAAGGGAAAGAAAAGAAAAGAAAAAAGCACATATCCACTTATTTCTCTCCTATTAATGACCTTAAGGGAAATCTCAGATGTAGGCTGATCAGAGACTTCTCTTTGAGCTAGTCAAAACTGCTTTCACATCTATTTCAGTGTAAGCATGTAGCAATGAAAAAGCCATGCCATCCTTCTATGAAAATATTCATGGCTGAGAACACAACTTCTTCCCAAAGCTCCTGAAAATAGCAATTCAAAATGTAGCAATTATTTAATAGCAGTAAGCTCTTAAAGGAATTTTTTTAGTTAGCAAGGGTACCTTCTTTTCAGATAGTCTTTTTTTTTTTCTTCTCCCTTGCAGAATTTCTGAAGTGCAAAGGAAGCCTGGAAAGAGTTGGGGGCTTTTAAGTAACCTCTGTATATCCTCCTCCTTCCTGTTGCAATAGGACAGTGCTGAAAGGGTTGCTAAGCCCTCCCCACACCACCTCTGAGGATCTGCCACCGCTGCTATGTTTTTGCTTATTTCCTCTCTCTCTCTGCCTGTCTCACCCCAACCCCACTCACCAGGAACATTTCAGGGTGCTTGGGCTAAGAAAACAGCTTGGGCACTGAAGTTTTAGTTCTTAGTGAGACGGAATAGAGCTGCTCATGGCACAACGGCATATAAAGTGGGAGACTGGAGGGGATTTTCTGAGGGACACAGCCCAAGAAGCCATGCTCACCATGTTGCCAGTCTTTAATGGTGTTTCTACCTCATGGTGCCTGCAATGCAACTTCAGGTGCTGGTTTTCAGAGTACTCCCAGGCAGACACAGTGACGGTTCCTCTGCCTGGTGCCTCACGGAAGTCCTTTCAGAGGACTGTGGGGAACATGGACATGGAGAGCTCTTTGGTGGCCCAGTGGAGAGGACCTTTTTCTTGACGCCCTGTGCAGTTCAGGAGAGTGAAGGTATTTTGCACCAAACAGCTATGTTTGGGGCAAATGACCTTTAGCTCTTGCCCATGATAAAATGTGTATCACCTAACAACCAGTGTCTGGGGCAGTACCTGGTGGAAGCATTTTAGCTCCACATCAACTTTGTTCAGTTCCACCAAGCTCTAAGATATCTGGGGACTGTGTGACACCTCCTCTGTCAGACATAACTCCACAGACCAGTTGGAGTTATTCCCCAAATATGGGGAAGAATTCAGTCCCACTGTCCTGCCAGCCAGTGCTGTTTGGCAGCAGAGGTACAAGTCACCCACTAAGAGCATGCATGGGCAGTGGAGAGCCCCTCTTACACACATGGGACCAGCCATGGGCACTTATTTGCCCCGGTTGCAGGGTAGATGGAAGAGCGAGGAGACACAGTAGACTCCACCCTCTTTCAGCCAGCTATGGCTTCGAGGCCCGTAATATCAGTGAAGGCTCAAATCTCTGCTGGCTTAATACCATTGAAATCAAGCCAGGAGGCAGAAGAGGAGACAATTGGGTCACATTCCTGTAACGGGAAGCAGCAAGTAAACCATCTGGAAGACAGGACCCCCATCCCGGTTCCCTGGGGATTTCCCAGTAGAGGCCACAGCCACAGTGGGGTAGCTCCACACAAGCCAGGGCACCTGCACAGAGTGGGGCAGAGATGCCAGCTGGGGACCAGGGAGCAGCATGGCTGTACCAGCACAGCATTGTAGCTGGGCTAACGAGCCTGCTAGGGCTGATTGCCAAGGCACGGCACCAGTCTGCAGTGGTTTTGGAGGCAGCCTTACTATCTGCACGCGAGTGTTGCACTATGCTGTCTCATAGCCGAAGGGCCTGAGCTCTCCCTCACCTCCCCCAGCAGGCTGTTAGGCATGTAGCATGGAAAGCCACCTAGCCTGGGGACTCCCCTTCCCCTGCCCTGCTCCCCCAGGAGCGCAGGTGTCCCACGGGGAGAGATCCGGTCCCGTTGCTGGCATCCTGAGCTGCAATTTTCATTGACTCACTTTTAGGCAGATGGGCCCTGCTGTAACCATCTGGAGGGCAAGCAGCACCCCTGGCACCCGGAACACAACAAGCTTTCTGGGGGAGGAGGCTGGTTGCCGATTTTCTTTTTTTTTTTTTTCCTTCCACCCTGATTTCAGTGTGGCATGGTGTGCTTTGTGCCTCTCTCTCCACTTCCAGCAAGCACTTCAGTTCCCAAAATTGCAGCTGCTGCGACGACATTACAAAAACTGATATAAATATTGCCTCGGTGCCATGCCTGCTGGAGGCCTGCAACACAAATAAGAAATGCTGTCTCCCGAGGAAGTCATGTGCTTCCCCAAGTGGCTGCGGTGCTGCCAGAGCTGGGAGGAAAACTTTCCGTCAGAGCAAGGAAGGGAGCGAGCGGATGCAGCTGAACAGATCCCATTCCAGCCATTGCACTCAAACAGCCAGCGGTTGCAGATGTCTCCCCGCGCCCATGCACATCTCTCTGGGGCTTTCAGCAGAAGCAGATGATCACGCGGAAAGCGGGGAGGCCAAAATTTTTGGCGGTAGCGGCAGGAGCGGGGCTTTGCATGGGAACATAAAGGCTTAAACTTTGCAGCAGGGTAGCCCTCATTTTGCATCCAGGGAGAGTAATGTTCCACAGGCTGGGGTTTTTTTTTTTTTTAGGGGGGGGGGTGGAGTTATGGTTGACAGGCCCCCAAAATTTTTGGCGGTAGCGGCAGGAGCGGGGCTTTGCATCTGGGGAGAGTAATGTTCCACAGGCTGTAATTTATTTATTTTGTGGGGAGTGATGTAGATTCATGCTTATGACAGCTCCAGATGGCAGGTATTTTCTCATTACCTTGACTTCTTAGCATTTGCTCTCCCTTGCCTATTAGACTGCACTGGCCTTAATTTAACTTCCATGGTTCGAAACTACTGATGTCAGGGCTGATGCAGGAGGGGGCACAGAGAACACGAAGCCCTGGTTTTCCTGTAGGGCCTTATATTTAATGAATGATGCACTGGGATGACTGGTGAAAGAGCACTCTCTCTTCCTGAAGCCGCTTCTGCACTGCACCCTGTGGGGAACCGCGAGCCCACACCCATTTCTCAGAGGCAGCCTTCAGATGCTCGTGGCCTTTGCCAAAGACCTTTGCAGTCACGGGCACCCTTCCCACTGCAACCGACTTCAGATGATGGACAGCCTTTCCTTCCGATCCCCACAGAAAAGCCCTTAAATGGCTGGAAAGCTTGCACTGTAAAGGGTTATCCAGAATGCAGTTTCCTGTTGTCGCCAGAGCCAGTGTTGCTCTGTTCCAAGTCCTCCCATGCCAGACAAGAGTTTGTGGGGAAAAAAAATCCCACAAAACACAAGAGTCAGTCAAGCTTTACAGCCAGAGGAGAGGGCGTGCCAAGATCTGTCACAAGCAAACTGATCAACCAGGTGCTCACATAAATGGGTTGCCGTGCTGTGTGCCAACAGCTGGATTGGAGGGATATTTTGCCTACCACTACTGTAGCTACACCAAGCACTCCTCGGCAGCAGCTGAGCATTGTAAAGCTCTGCAACAGGGTGACTTCCTTTATTCCTTTTTTTAAGTATTACCCTCGTGCCTTTTGCAGTCTAGATGGGTGTTCAGATGCACTGGGACATTATACTCCAGCACGTGCACAAGTGTACCTGCGAGGATATCATCCTCACTCCGCATAAACCAGACTCTTTCAGCTCTGATCTTCTATACATAATAATACAACATTACCTCTCTCTTGTCTTCTCAGAGCTTCACTCAGGAACTTGCACCCTTTCTCAGATGATCAAGTCTGTCTTCCCCCTCCCTCTGCAACAGTACTTGTCTCCCAGAAACTGACGTTCCTCTTCCTACAATGCCCTGCCACACCAAGGCTGCAGGCAGAATAGAGCAGATTCTAGCAGAAAATATGAATTAAAAAATGCTATTTTTAAACAGAAGCAAATTTCAGAAATGTTCATTTGGTGGTTTTGTTTGCATATTTTGCTTTGAGATTTTTAAAAACCAAAACCAGTTAATATATCTCTGTGTGTAACAGCTCTGGCTACCACACACAGAGGAGTATATTTTGAGTTAATGCTGAAAATTCAGAAGGCCCAGCTCTGAAACATGGCATGTGTACACACGTCTGTATGTGTGAAAGAGGGGCAGAGGCAGAGAGAGAGAAAATGGCAGCTCTTCAGATGGTGGAACATTTGGAGAAGGGGATATAGGGCTAGTTTTCAAAAGATATTGTTGCAAATGTTTCTGTTGCAGGAAGAAAAAACCCATATATATATATATTCGTACACACATTCTGCTAGGAAAATGTGGCTTAGGAAATTTAACTCTTCTCTGAAAATTGTTGTTCCAAACTGCAACTCTAAATTCAAACTGTAGATCTGTATAAGCATCTACATCTGAGCTGGCCATCTTAGGCTCCCTTTATCCTCCACAAAGATCTAGTCTAGGCAGTGATTCATCTCCTCCTACAGCAGACACGTAAATAGGTCAGATGAATCATGGCCTAAAAGTGCCTGTTCCCTGTATTGACTGCAAAGGGAGCTTGAGGTGATGGGTCCTACCATATGTGTCTACACTGCCGATGTCTATGGTGAGGTGAGATGAATCCTAGCCTAGGCACAGAAAAAGAAGAGGATTTTATTTTGGTTTTGAGGCCTGGCTTTCAAGTGCTAAATTATCCTTCACTTTTATGGAAGATACTGCTGCAAATCATTATCAGTGATACACAGTATACAGTTCAATACACTTTTTTCTCTCAGAATATGTGGCTGCCACTGCCAATTATGTAAAATATATTTCTTACAGTAAGTGTCAGATTACAGTAAAGTACATACAAGCTCATGAGTTCAGGCTTGGGAAAACACATGCATCATTTTGTACTCATCTGTGAAGGTGTTTTGCTTCCTCAGACAGAAATATAACTGTACATGTAGTAACTGCAGCAAAATAAGAAAACAATCGTATTGTCTGTTATGAACATACAATCCAGATTCCCACTCCTATTCTTACTGACATCTGAATCCAAAGCATTCAGCTGGTTTGGTACTAGGGGCTGCCCTAGTTTCTTACAGAAAGAGTAAGAGGGAAGCCAAGCTAGGGCAAAGGGGTCTTTCATAAAAGATGATATTCACAGGCTCCAGCTAAGTTTACTGGTTTATGTTTTGCTGGAGTTAAGGCCCTAAATGTTGAAAGAACAGCTCTCAAAAATGGGAGTGGACAACTTCTCTGCTGTAGCCAGCAGACCCAGAAGCTGATAGAGACACAAAGGCTGTGGACAGGTCTTAGAAAGAGACTTTTCTAAAGCAACTGCTTCAGCACTACTTTGTCTTCTCAATCCCACATACCCAAAGAGAAGCTCTTGGCCTAGGGATTAACCCTACTTGGTCTATCAGGCAATGAGACTGAGAAAAGGGACTGTAACTTGAAGAACAGGGGAAATAGATGATTCGTATGATCCCATTTCAGAGACTACTGACAGATACCTACTCCCTTTTGAACAGCTGTTGTATCTAGAGACAGGGAGAGCAAACTATTTATTCAATCTGGTAAGACTGTCTATCATTCTTGCTATATACTCACAGAGCTGCTTGAATTTTTTCCAATACATTGGCCTCCTTTTAGTGAATGCTGATTCCACAACACTGAAACATTTTGCAAGAAAATGACAATTGATTATGGTAAAACAGTTAGTAAGAAGTTACCAAAATGTGCTTTGATTTGATCATTTTAAGTTTGCAGCCAAGCTGCAGTCCCCAGGTACTGGATACTGGGATGTCTGTGGCAGGACAAGCTTGGGGAGGCTCAGGGAAGGGAACCTTAAAGTTTCTGCAAAGACCCAGCTTGAGTTTAAGTAGCTGCAGCTCAGTCGTGCACCCAGACTGGCTGCTGCAGAGCTGCAGCCCTCAGCTCCAGAGGGGCTCACTTGTCACATACAGCATCAGATGCAAATGAGGGTCAACCATCCACGCTGTGCCCAAATTACCATGGCTCCTGGACAGTGTGGAATCATCTTGGATACATCCAGGCCAGAACTGATAAGCCAAGGAAGACCCAAATCACCTACAAGCACTAGCAGAGGGTCTGTGCCCTGTGTCCCTGAAGCACTCGCGTCAAAGACCTGGTACAAGACACTTGAGATGTCCCTACATAAAGCCATTTGGGCTGAGCAGGGTTGAGTAGGTCCAGCTCTACATCATGCACAGATGAATATCCTTGTTTTAGTGCTAGGCTGAACATCAGTGTTCATGCAGCATAGCACCTCAGCCAAGAAGCTAGATCAGACCAAAGCTCTTCCTGCATCCAGGGGGTGCGTAATACACAACCCAGGCAATCCCGGCATGCTTAGTTGACAGTTGGTTCTAATTAATTTAGTAGCATATGTGGACATGCAATGTTTCAATCTTAATGTCACAAAGCGTTTCAACATTACTGACACACAATATTTCAAGTACGCTCAATTACAAGATTTCTGGAACTAAAGATTTCCTAAATTTCATTTCAGCGTAAAACTTCCTGTTCCAGTTCAGGACAAAAATACATTTTAAAATGCTCAAATGTCTTGTAGAACAGCTTTTCCTCTTAATACAAACACAGATGTAGTGTGTAGGCCCATACACAACAAAACACTTAAGCACATCTTAACTTCAGTCGTGTAAGTAATTCCATCTTTAGGCATATGCCTAAAACCTGTAATGGGCTCAGCTCAACAAAATCAAGGCTGTACAGTATCTGTTTGTACAGAAACACTTAAGCTGTCTGTTGATGTTGCATTTCTGCAACATGATGTTGCATTTTAACAAGTCTCTAGTGCAACTGCTTCTTGACTTGTTTCAAAGATGGTTGCCAAAGTGGGTTGTTGATCCACCTTTCAGTCCCAAGACTGACCTTATCTTCATGCAAATGATCTGAGTAATTGCTTATTTAAGGACGTGTGCAATGTTTTGAGAAGTAGGTTCAAATGTGGATTGTAAAACATCACAACTAGTTGGTTTGTTAATGGCGGATGTTCTGGAGGGAGAAAGGAAATTGAAAGGATGAATCATTATCCAGATGAAGTTCAAAAGCAATTTAAAAGTCATTTCATAATCACAGATGTGTGCCAAATATACCCGTCCAGCACAAGCTGTAGGCTTTGATTTTTGTGAAGTCTGCAAGTTCTTTCCTTTGCTATTCCCACTGTAACATTTTGCAGCGTGGTTCGAAAAAGGAGAACGTAAGAAGAAATGAATGCCTTCTAAACGCTCCACATACCTGTCTCTTTCTATAGTGCTGCGCTGCATCCACAAAATTACTGTCAATGTGCACAGTGGAATACAAATACTTTTCCCTTTGTGCTCTTAGTGAGCTCATGGTTGGAGTAAAGATAAAAGTCAGATCAGCTGAGAGACACTGCATCAGGAGGGCAACTCCAGCACGCACCCACAGCAAGGTCCCTGGCTGCTCAACTAATGTTAAAACTCTGTTATGAAGAATAGGTGTGCACAGTATTTCTCTCATGTGTCCAGAGGCTGTGTAAATCCTGTCAAAGTCGTACAAAGTCTAAGGTAATAACCATGGTCAATGGGTGCCCTCTCCGTTTGAGGCTTATCCATCCTCTCCCACAATTCCACCTCTGGTTGTGTGCCTCTTACAGATCAACTTCTACAAAGTTTTAGGCTGTGAGCCTGCAAAAAGGCATGCTAGGACAAAGCTCTGCAGGCAGATATCTTCTCCTTGACTCCTTGATCTCTCTCTGGCCCATCTCTCTCCGGCCCATCTCTCTCCCAGCTGTAATCTTCACAAGCTTTTGCAGGTATCATAGGAATGGTATGATCTTTCACTCTTTTCCTTTCAAGCCATTTTCTTCAACAGCCTTACACTGCTTTTGATTTCCTTTCAGAACATCAATGGTTGGTTGCTGGGGGAGCATTTACTACTTCACTAATAGATTGGAAACTCATCCGGAAAACAGCAGTGCAAACAAAACGGGAATTGATCTATCTTTTATATCACACAATCATTTTGTCAGAAAGGCCCCTGGAATTCTTAATCTTCAGACTTGTAAAAAATTATAGTTTGTTCAATTCGTACAAAAAGAAGGGGCTCACAGGTTGTGGCTCAGATGTCTTTACCCAAGCGCCTTGTTTGCCTGGGATTCCTCCTGAAACTCTGTAGTCCCTGTGACTTACTTGGGTAATTCCTTGGAGATGTGCATGAAAATGGAGTACAAGCAGCATCTTAGGAAATGATAAGAAAAGGGGTGGTAACGTTAGGTTGAAGAAGTAGCCAACGTATTTTCAAGAGCATAAACATGCTTCAAAGGCATCCACTGGAATACACAGATGGAAATGGGTTCATTCAAAATCCTGTCCCTTAAAATGGCCCATGTTACCATCTTGCAGTCTGATTTCCCACCTCTTGCTTGCAATTCAGACAACTAATTCATGAACAGAAACAATATCATAACACCATAAAGAGCAGTTACTAGTTAAGGATAATGAGAAGCAAGTAACCTGAATAAATGGCTTTTGAGCAACCAATAAACTGAATTCGTTCACATTATACCACAATGAATTTTAATCAAGAACATGCATTCATAAAAAGCAAAGTTGATTTGTGGACCTCTGAAGGAAAAATTTGGGGCAAGTAGGCAAATTGTAATGACCTACTTGTTTAACTTTTCCCATTGATAGGGGCCATTGGCTAATACTTCCGTTCCATACCTGCTGACAGTCGGTGTTCAAATGTTGAATCTATAGCGCTCCGACACCACTGTTGCCAACATTTTCTATTGCATTCAATGGTAAATATAATTTTTTGTGTCTGTTACTTGAAATACCAATAGCACCTCTTTAAGAAATGTGGCTCAAAATAAATTACATGATTTGTGGGCATAAAAATCAGCAAACCCTTAGAATGTCTGGAGAGGCCGTTGTTGCAAGTTTTATCTAATGAATATTACTTTAAGGTTGTGTTTATTCTCACAAAAACTGCAGCCTTTCATGAAGGCAACTGAAATATACATGCAGAGCTTCGGGAATAACACAAATTATGATCTAAACTCACAGTAGCCATGATATCTTTTAGAATGAACTCCCATCAGAACTCTTCATCTTCTTCACAGCTCTGAAGGCTAAAAACATTACACCTTTTCAAGACTTTAACCATGCCAAAAAAGAAGTACTATCTCACTGTAATAATGTTCTTAATTATGTACAATACTTAGCACTAGTTTTACATCAGATGAGTCATAGTAGAAGCTTGTACTTTGCTGTTTGACTGAATCCCACAGCACTTAGAAATCCCTGCAGTGAATGCTTACCAGCTCATGCTCAGCTCTTCTCTCAGACCACGTCTGCTGGATCCTTCGGGGGAGGCTGGTTTGAAGGGTGCTGCAATAGGATGAGCAGACACTGTGGTTGAAAATAAGGGCTCAGAGTCAGTAAGAACATGCCAGAGAAATGTCTTGAAAGCTGCTCAGGTGTTTATGCTTCTCCAGTCATGTCCATTTTAATTAATTGGGATCCTAAAAATCATTCCTTTCTTTTTAAAGGCAGTTTATCTTCTGAGTAGAAAGGTGGTCGTTTTTCGTCATCTTGTGCTGTTTGTTTGTAACAATTAAGACAATGCCAAACAGGCAACTGAAACACTTGTAGTCATGTATGGAATCCCTGTTTACTTGTCTTACCCCATCTGATCTTTTACTAATAAAAATAATCCCACAGAAGCAGATACCTACCATTTTATGGAGAATTTTTACCACTGGGTTCTCCAATGAGATAGCATGGTCTCTGGACACCTCTTCATTTGTGCAGATTTCTTCTTCCTACGTTTCAGGGCTTGTTGAGATCAGTGAAATCCCTGGTGAACACTGGATCTTCCCCCAGGTCCCTCCATATGTGCTCATCTCTCGGAGAAAACTGGCCATTCTCAAATTAGTTGTTACCTTGACAATTCAGCTCTCTTCTTCATCTGAAACACGTGAATAATACCACTTTCAAGCCTTCATAAATGGCATTGGAAATTTCAAAGGAAAGACACTATTAGATAGATATTTTAAAGGTATTTATAAAGTTCAAGACCAGATGGACTTGCAGTAGAGCATACTGTAGTCTTCAGTCACAGTCAGCAGGAGCAATAGGCTCCAGCTTCAGGTTCTTTGAATCTCTGTCTGGAAGACCACATAGGAAATTTAAAGCTAGACATTGTGAAAAATTGTTCCCATCTGCCTCCCCTTCTTCACCAAATGGATATGCAGAGTGCCTAAGTACCTGGCTGTCACAGATCACTGGGAGGCAGTTGCTTAAGCCTCTGTCTATGCGAATAACCAATACTCTATTCATTAAACATCCCCATAATGAATGTCCTGCTATGGCACCTTCCAAGAGACTCTTGATTAATTGAAAGAAGTAAAATACTTCATGTTGAAATAACAGCTGGTTATGATACTTACCAGTATCGGCTGATAGTCTAGAGACATACACTTCACCAGGAAGCTTTCACTCCTACACGCTATTTAAATAGAAGCTGGGTTTTGCGAACTTCGTACCTCCAAACTGAAGTTTATTACATTTGGCTAGTAGGGTCTTTCTAGTTAACAGTCAGTGTTTTTCAAAGTGCAATACCAGTCTTATCAAAAGCTTTACCCAGAAGAAAACGTGAGGAGTGGTGTGCATGCCACACTATTGTGTGGTGCAAAGAGAATGCATTTAAGTGAAAGGACAAACAAATCATTCTGCTCACGAAAAAATTTAATTTCCATTTTAGCCAGGAATGCACTAAATAATGCATCATTCCTCAGCTACTCAAAAGGTCACCTTTTGGTCTACAAGCAGCTGCAGCAGCTGTGCTCCCCCGAGACCCTGCTGCGAGCACAGAACAAAGCGTGAGAGCTGATGACAAGCTCAGGGGATGCAGGTATGGGACAGGCTTCTGGAGGCCTCCCAACAGCTCCAGTTGAGAACCACTGCCAAATTTCATTTCTCTCATTTTTTACTTCAACCCCAAAGAGCCTCTTCTTTCCCCTGCCCTTCCTAAGTAAATTAGTCATATGTAAATTATGAGAAAATAAACAGCCAACTCAGATTTTGACACCATGCAGGGACAAGTATCCATGGAGATTAGGGACCTCCTATTCATCATTGATTTCCCATCACATTTGATAGGAAGGTACAACAAAGAGAATAAAATAACCTCCCAGGAAGGCACTCTGTGAGGCCAAGTTCAGCTTAGAGGCTGCTGAATCTCTTATTCCCAAACTATAATGCAAGCAAGCTGATTCTGTGACAAAAATACATACACAGTTGAAGCATCTGACCCACAGCTGGTCTAGATATATCTCTGATATTTGAGACTTTCATCCAGTAGATCTGGATGAAAGAAATTGGTGGCTTCTTAGATATTATCTCATTATCAGGAACCCAGACATGAGTTTTGCAGCTAGAAATCCGTTCAGCTTTCTAGACCAGGGTGTTGGTTATAATATATGGACTTTAGTTCGGAGGGAGGGAGTGTGAAGGGGAAAGAAAATCACCCCGGATTATCATCTAGTTCAGAATCTGTCCCCCTTACAGGTAGGGTGGGGCAGTACAAAGGAGATGTCCTGACCAGACCTGGCTTTGACGGGATGGTGGGTGAAGCAATGTGCTGTTCTTGTAGGATTTCTTCGGTGATCTTTTCCACAGACCTAATCCTGTTCTATTTCCTGAACACCTAAATCAGAATTGCCTACAACCAGAATATCTTTTGTTTCAAATTAAATCAAACAAGCAAGGAGAGAAATAGCAACTACATGAGAGAAAAACAAATGTGTAACTCACTGTAAGGGCCATCTTGCATTGATGCATAGCAATCCCTCCTAGACAACAGCCTGGGGAACACTTTATTTTTAAAGGTCCAGCACACAATAACAGAATTCTAGTAGACATTCATCTAACCATATGCACCACTCATATGTTTCCTTACCCAGAAAAACACGTGAACCTTAAAAAGAGATGGGGCAAAAAACCTAATGCGCAAGCACTGAATTAAATATAATGCAAAAAAATTCGAGTGCATACGTATTCCTTAGCCAATCCAGACATGCTTTCATCTCCTCCAGTCACTCACACATCAGGATTGCAGCACACCTCCATGAAAACCCCCTGAGCTCTGGGATTCCCATCTCTATTCCAGGGTGATGTAGGATTCATTAACTCCAGCTGCCGCTGTTAGCTTTTACCCACTGCGATGTTTCAGTGTCACTGCCAGCCGGCACAAAATCCTGCCCAAAAGCACATGCCATGTGGCAAGGCTCTGCAGTTCAGCAGGCTGCCAGCCTTGGAGCCACAGTAGGCACAGCACGGTGGCAGATAGCAAAGGACAGAAAAGAGAGCAAGAGGTGGATGGGTCCATAGGGTTCTTGAAATTAATTGGCAAGCAAATTTTAAAATTTGCACTTTAAAAAATGAAAACCAGAATATTGCAGAGTAACCAGTTTTGCTATAAACTGCTCTTTACAACAAGCTGGAGGTAATGGCAGTGAAAGCCAGAGAGGCTCTGCAGCCGTGATCAAACTTAAACCTCTTGCTTGCTCATGTACCCCTCTGCCACTGGCACCTGAGGGCCCGGAACAGCATGTGCTGCAAGTCAGGAGAAAGCCCCATACACTTCTGACAGCAGCTGCCTTAAACGTTTTCCAGCCACGTTACCGTCAGGTACGGGTGATTATTGAGTTCAGTCTGCATCAACATTACAGTATATACTGGAACCATCCTTCGGTAGGTACTCCAAATGGGGCCAGGGTACAGCTGGCATTACTTAGCTCATCTAGCCAAGCCCAAGTCTGCACTGGCCTGCATGAAACTAAAAAAAAAGAAAAGCAAGTCTATTATCAGCAGGCTTAAATTTGTTCAGCAGGAGCACGCACCTCCTTTGCAAAACACCTATGAGCCTGAAAAGTATAAAAGGCTAAAGACACAGACCAATCACACACCATTTATTTAAAATGTGTGATCCCAGAAAAACTGAGGGATGTTTCTAGCTAGAAATCCAAGCCAGAAAATGATGGCAGCCCACTGGCTGGCCGACAGTCCAGGGTTTAGTACGGGACCAACAAACTGCTAAACAAGTGCTCTTCCTAATGGCAGAAACAGGGATGGAAACACACAGCCTTTGCACTCCAGACCTAACCTTGTCTTCCTGTGCTTGAAAGCCACGTGCTTTTGGGCTTCCCTAACATGATTTTGGAGTCTTTGATGCATCCTGAATTTGCCAAAACTCTTGACATCACTACCACTAGCCCAAGTCACGTCCTTTCCTTGGGCTGCCTCTAAAAAAGCCAGCCTCTCTCCACTGACCATATGGGCAGCCTGGTAAGAGGAGTCTTCCAGTGCAGACTCCTACACAAGGTGCTTAAAGTCAAGCAGTTTCAATATTGCTCCTGCCCCCCACCCTTCCATCCTTGTTCTTCCCTCCCCAGCTAACGAGACGATTTTCTTCAGCAAAGCAAACCACACCCAACACATAAAAACAACTGCCAGACTGGAGTAAGAGTGCGTCTGCGCTCCCAAATCGGTGTGAGCGAACTAACCATTTCCCAGCTTCACACTGAAGCAAGACCAGGAGAGCACCGGTGTTCTCCATCCCATCTCCAGGCCACCACAGTCAGGAGAGCCCAGCCCAGCAGCTGGACTGGAGTCCCCCAGCACTGCAGTGAGCACCACGCTGCGCATGGTATCTGTTGGCCTATTAAGGTACAACCACGGTAATTTTTTTCTCTTGAGCATATTTTCAGAGCTGTCCTCTTTGACATACATATTTAACGGGCTGCAATCCAGTTAACGTGCACACACTCACGGGCACACACACAGAGCTGATTACATACAGCTTTCCTTACAGTTCTAATAATCTGGATAATTTATTCAGGTTGGCAAAGTTTGAGTGTTTTTCCATTTCCTCTGCAGAAGGAGAGCAATGTGATTGTTGCTGTGGAGATCCTTCCCTTAATATTTTTAGCCATGATCTGGCTTAAAGTCATGACTGGCTCTGGAAAGTGTCATTTTATTAAGGCATAATATTAAAACATTGGTGAATAGCCTTTTATTTTTCACACTGAATAATAATTATATCTACTCCTTGAAATTCACGTTTACAGATGAAAACATATAGATATTCGTTTATCAAAAACAGGGCTGGTTTGGGCCTTTATTTTGTAATCCCTGTTCTCCTTCATCCCCTTGGGATGCCCAGTCAGAACCTCTGCTCACCTGGGTTATGTTTTCAGGAGGGTACATACTTACTCAGAAACATCAATGCTGACATTAAAAGTAGTTGCATGTGTAATCCCCCAGGCATGGGGTTTAAAAAAGCTACCTCCTTCCCTGTTAGCAAGGTTAATGACTGCTCTGCAGAAGGGGAGCAAGGCGATTTCATTTTTTTCCTTCATTCCTGAGGTTGCAGAGCCAACATTCCTCTCTCTGCAGAGAGAGGACAGCAAATGTCAGCTCCCTACCTTCATTTATACTTTGATCAATGAAGCTGTTGGCAGAGAAAACTGTTATGCACAGTAAGAAAAGAAGTACAAAACTTCTCCTACTGATGGAAATGGCCGACGGCAAGTTATTCCCATTTGTAGCCTGGGCTGTAGACATATCCTTGCACGGCTCTACCAAAGTAAGGGTGGCAGCGCCCCCACCCCAAACCTATAGCTCTGCCATTGCATGGCAGTAGTGCACAGCACACAAGGAGGTGCTGATGGGGGGTGGAGGTCCAGCCCTCAAGCAATCTGCGCTTGTCTCCTTTCCCTTCACTCTGAATAGCAAACTGGAGCACCCTGGGAATGGTTGTGTTTTAAAAGTTGCAAAACTACTTTCATTAGACTGCTTTCCCATAATCTGCTTCGCATTGAGTTCTCCCATGGGATTAATCACAGAAAAGGATACCATGCAGTATAGATGAAAATAAACTAAACTGGGCCAATGGAGAGCTGTCCTCTCATTTAGCTGTGATTTTCTGAAAATTATTGTTTGAGATGAAATTTTGTTTGTCTAGTTTAAAGTCCAGGATTAATCATTCGGGAAAGTTGACAATTCTGTTTCTCCATTTTGTATCTCCTACGGGTGTTTTCCAGCATTTAAAACAATTTCCAGATTATTATTGTTTGAGGTGGGAATGAACAAGGGGTTTGTTTCTCTTCCATTCAGGCAAATAAAAAGTGACATTCCAAAAGGTTTTATAATTTCCATCATTGCAACCAAATGTTTTTGGTGTATCTGAATAAACCAGATTCAGATATTTGTTCTTGAGAGGCACTAACAGGAGGTACCACAAAACTTTTATTTTACAATGGGATTCCAAATACAGGTGATATGAAACTATATATTTTCTCATTTTAATAAGAAAAACTCCTAGAATCATAAGCAGAGAAACTGCTTAACAGACATGTATATATTTGTTTACACACACACTACTATGAACTGCATTAAACATATGACAGAATACCATAGCATGAATGTGCCTGTGTCTTTTGTTTTTCACTGCTTCTCTAGAAGTTTCAAGATTTTTAAGATTTCATCTGCAAGTTTTCAGTAAGTGCTAGAAACTCATGCCTTTCAAAAAAGCAATACGATCCTCCGTGGTCTTAACACTCTCTGGATAGATGCTGGTAGATTCAGCAGCCTGTTGATGCAGCAAACTACGTCAGAGATGCAAAAAAACAGCCTATGCCGCACTGATGGAATTAGGACACGGCTTCCTACCACCCCTCCAATCCTTTCCCACCGTCAACAGCCTGGTGAGGGCAATTGGACTCTGCCTTCCCACTGATCCCTAGAGGCATTGGACACAGATGACACATGTGTGTGGCTAGACACCTGCATGATATTTTGGGGATGCCCTGGATCCTATGCAGCAGCTGAACAAGGATGCTGTGCTTGTGCTCATCTGCGCAATGCCAGCAGGCCTCCCACAGCTGCAGCTGGCATGTTGCCCTCCATGCCAATTCCCTCTCCAGACCGTGCAGGGCACAATCCAGCCCGTGATCTTAATCATGCGCTGGTGTGGGGAGGGCAGGATTTGACAGCTGATTTGCTTTCACCTTGGCCCTTTCCATGCTCTGTACCATACTGTGATGCCACCACTACCAGGGTGATCTGTGGGCATGCATTTATGCATGTTGCGTATATGTGTATTCTTGCCCACACTATGCCTTAGAAATGACAGAATTCTGCAAAGAAAAGAAGTGACAGCCCTGGGAGCTAGTAAAAAGCATGCAGGGTCAGCTGAACCTCTTTTCTGAGTCATTTCAAAAGAGTCAGATTTCACTCCACAGACCCACTGTAATTTAAACCCAGTCCCGTTGTAAAAGAAACAAAACCAAAGCAAGGCAGACTCTGTTGGATGGAGCCTAGCCTGCCTAGAGCTATTCTGACACCTCTCATTGGCCGTAAATGCCAGGTCTCGCTTCCCATGCTCAGCCAAAGGTGCTGGATTTTGGCTCACTTCCCCTTAGCATACAGCAAGCCTGACCTAGCTGCAGCTTCACAGAACCAGGCTGAACCTTCAAAGTCCTGCTCTGCCACGCTCAGCTCCATTTCCATGCAAACTCTCCGCATTAAGGCAACCTTCCAACACATACTCCAAGCAATTGGAAGATTTCCTACCTGCTGTAAGGCAGCATTATTGTGAGAGTATATCATAACATAGCTTTTTACGTGTTATTCCACACCCGGATTGCTGCCTTTGTTGCAGGGGCTGAGCTACAGCCCCTGTGGGAGCTATGAACGGTGCATTTGCAAGCAGAATGTAGGTTTCTGTACTATTTCTGAAGCTCTGCAATTCACTTCCTGCCTCGCACGCGGACTGGGGTTTTGCTTAGATGCAAAGCTCAGATTGAGCTGTCTGTCACAATATACTTCTCTTTTTCCCTTTTTAGAAAAGGGATTTATATCTGTAAAGGATGCACTCAGCTCAAAACCCTGTAGCCTTAACTACATTGGCTCTGGAGCGAAATATCAGAGAGAGATGAAGGTGTGTGACAGAATTAAGTCTGTGCTATAAAGCAAGCCTAACTTATGCCCAAATCCCAGCCTTGCTGAAGTACAAAGAGTAGTCTCCTTCGGCTGTACTGGACTTGGAATCAAATCCCCACAGAGCTTGATAAGAAGTTGACCAGGTAAAAACAAACTGAATTTTTTAACAGCATATTTCCTAGCAATTTCAATGATTCCTGCTGACAGTTTAGTTTTAAGGACCAAATTCTCAGACAATAACTCATGACCCAATTCTGAAGTCAAGACTACAGTTCACAAATAATTTTCCCTGTACATCCCTCAGCAATTTTGGAGAGAAAGGATGCTAAAAGAAGGCCATAGTAAGCACAAAAGAGACAAAAACGGTTGGCCAGATATTTAAACCAGATAAACTCAAGTTAGTAATAAATACAGATTTTCAGCAGCAGTTTTTGCAAACCCACAGAGGGGAGCTTAGCGGCTCTTAAGTCAAGGCAGGTAAGAGATTGGAGAGCCTTAACTAGTTACTGCCTTACCACACACCACCTGTTCACCTCCACCCTGTGTGAAATGAAGGCAGAAGGTAACTCACGGATAAAACCACACTGAATGCCTTCAATTCTAACTGCATTCCTCCCTCCTTCCCCACTACCAAAAGGCGTTAAGATGTTTATACATCTTTAGTCAAATCAGTATCATAAAAGACAGAGAGAGAGCTCAATTTGGAAGGGGGGGGGGGGGGAAGCATGACCCAGATATTTACTGTCTCACCCTTCTCCAGAGCTTAATTTTGAATTAGCTTTGTGGCTTGGCTAATTAGCCTACACACTGATATTTTTAAATGATGATTAATTTTTCCAGCTCCTTAGAATACAGGCTTAATTCTAGTAATTGCAGCTTCTCATTGAATCATAGAATCATTAAGGTTGGAAAAGACCTCTAAGATCATCGAGTCCAACCGTCAACCCAACACCACCATGCCCACTAAACCATGTCCCTAAGCGCCTCATCTACACATCTTTTAAAT
>NW_008795259.1:1697192-1788735 GCF_000699145.1 Aptenodytes forsteri | reverse complement strand
CGTCTTCCCCGCCCGTTCTTCTTACGGCATACAGGGACAGCCTGCTCCTGCGCCTTTAAGACTTCCTTCTTGAAGATCGTCCAGCCTTCCTGGACCCCTTTGCCCTTCAGGACTGTCTCCCAAGGGACTCTCTCAACCAGTGTCCTGAACAGGCCAAAGTCCGCCCTCCGGAAGTCCATGGTTGCAATTTTGCTCCTTACTTCACCAAGAATCGAGAATTCTATCATTTCATGGTCGCTAAGCTTGTTAATGCTTATTTAATCTTTGAGACCCCAACTTAAAGCCTCCATCTCCAGATACCTTTAAGGACAAGTTAGACACATATCTGTCAGGGATGATGTTGATATAGTTGCACTTACACCTTCAGAAGGAAGGTGGTTTAATGATTTCTTAAGGTCCTCCTCAAGGCTAATTTTCCAGGACAAAGTCCAATCTTAACACAACCTAACTGCACTATTTTGAGGGAAAGTTACCCCACCCAGTGGCTCCCCCCCATCCTCTTCTGTTTGTGTTTTAATAAATCCTTTCTCTTTAGCATAGTTTGGCCATAAGAAAAGCAGGAAGCGTATCTTTGAGAAACTACACCTAGGCCAGATAGACAACTTTCAGGTGACAGGGAACCATCAGCTCTATCTTTCTATTCTAACATCTGTTGTATGTGACATAAAACTAGGATATTCAATACTGGGAGGAGAGGAGTAAAACAGAGTCTCTCACCAGGGTTTCACAGATGCAAGCTCTGGATCTCTCCACCAGCAGAGCACTCAGCAGTACAAGTTTGATCTGGACTGGATCTGCGCAGAAGACTGCATTTCTATCAAGTTAGTCGTAGTACCTGAGATACAGGTAATATCTGCTCCGACACAAATTTGTCATTGCCATTTCCAACCTTAGACAGTCTTTGGACATTTGAACATGTCGTGGTTTAACCCCAGCTGGCAACTAAGCACCACACAGCTGCTCACTCACTCCCCCCAGTGAGATAGGGGAGAGAATTGAAAAGATAAAAGTGAGAAAACTCGTGGGTTGAGATAAAGACAGCTTAATAAGTAAAGCAAAAGCCGCGCACGCAAACAAAGCAAAACAAGGAATTCATTCACTACTTCCCGTTGGCAGGCAGGTGTTCAGCCATCTCCAGGAAAGCAGGGCTCCATCACACGTAATGGTTACTTGGGAAGACAAACGCCATCACTCCGAACGTCCCCCCTTCCTTCTTCTTCCCCCAGCTTTATATGCTGAGCATGACGTCATATGGCATGGAATATCCCTTTGGTCAGTTGGGGTCAGCTGTCCCGGCCGTGTCCCCTCCCAGCTTCCAGTGCACCCCCAGCCTACTCGCTGGTGGGGTGGGGTGAGAAGCAGAAGAGGCCTTGACTCTGTGTAAGCACTGCTCAGCAATAACGAAAACATCCCTGTATTATCCACACTGTTTCCAGCACAAAACCAAAACATAGCCCCATCCTAGCTGCTATGAAGAAAATTAACTCTATCCCAGCCAAAAGCAGCACAGAACTATATCTGGAGACACCTGAATGATACCTATGGCACCAGTGCTCTGCATTGTTTGGCCACTATGTCTATAAAACATTCCTGGGGACCTTTCTGTTGGGTTTGCTCTACTGTCAGAGCCTGGTCTAAAAAGAAATGAGTGCCTTGGCCTCCTGGCATTTCTGACAGACTTTTTGAGGCAGGTCATATGACAATTGTGAGGCAGTTCACAACCCCCATGTGCATATTTTTGAAGTGTAAAACGTTCCAGAAATTCCTGGTGTATTCTCCACAATTTCTACCTTCTACGCTGCTTTTCTTCTACTTTTTTTCTTATATCCATTCTCTCATCACTTCAGTAAAGATCAAAAGTCATTAAAGTTTGATGGACTAGTTAGTCCCTCCAGACTAACCTCTGCAATGGCACACAGATCTGCAGACATATTTTTCTGGAAAAAGTTAAAAACATTTTAATATTGTTCAGTATATTATAAAATTTTGTCTGTTCATTTTTAATCACTTCTAGAGTGAAGCTTATGTTTTTCATTTGAACACAAAGATTTTTTTTTATGCCTGAGATGTAAATTAGCAGTGGGCAAAGCAATTGCAAAAAGAGAAAAGGAGAGGGGCTGAACATTTCACCTCCCATCAGAAAATAATGAACCCACAGTGAGCTACAGAGGACGCATGTCCCCAGCTGAAGCCCTCTCCATCTTCTCACCACTCAGTCCTGTGACTTGGTGCCTCAAGCCTACCCACCCCACGTAAGACTCCTGTTAGAGTGCTCTGGTCCTGGAGGGACTTCGGAGACCAGCACAGAAGCTTTAAACCTTCCATGCTCAAACCGTGCCTTCCCCTTTACTACTTTGCCAAAAACATCTGACAGGACTTCAGTGGCACTCTTCTACAGATGCTGTTCCCTGAGCCGGGGCTGTACCACGTGGCAAGCCATAGTAGCAGGCAAGTGAAGCCCTTTAAGCGCCTGTGTTTGTCCCCAGAAAGGAGTACAGGATGAGGGGGGGGAGGAGAGAGGAGATGACTTCTGGCAGCACTTGGCCTGAGTGGACTTACCAGAGTTTTCGGCAAACACAAGGTAAACTGGAAGGAGACACTTGTTTTGTAGCCTGCTGGCCAGCAGTAGGAGAAGGAGCAGAAGGCTAAGGAAGGAGTTCCCCAGCCACAGAGGAGAAAGAGAGCACTGGGTTATCAAAAGCACATGGATGTCAGGGAACCATCTGGACCTCTTTCTGCAGTTTGCAGCTGATCTCCAAATATTTAGTGGAACACTGCTCCCCATGGGTGCAAATATTTGCTAATCCTTACAGGAGAAACAGTAACACTGAATTAGAAGTATGTTTTATAATACTGTATTGTTTACAAACATGCTGGCTAGGAAAGGATGAAAGTTGATTCTGTTTTTAAATGATTTTGGTTTATGTTTTTGTTCTCTAAAATTAACCATGGTAAACCCGACTGCATCTGACAGCCAGATATAATAAATTCAAAACCTTAATGTCTGTTTCTAAAATCAAACAAAAGAAAAGTAATCCTCTGTTTTCAGTTCTCTCCTTTAAAATCCTCTGACTGCAATTGCCTCTGACTCCTTAGATAAAAAGAAGGGTCTGATCCTCCACCATTGGCTGTATACATCCAAGGGACAGTACTGAAGATTATAGCATTTCTCCAAATGCATATAACCAGCAGCAAAATCTGGCTGGGTGACTTCAGGAAGAGGTTTTGTAGTGGTACACCTGTGCTGTAACCTGCTATGGGGAACAGCAAATCTCTCTACTCTTTTGGTACAGCACACCCATTACACATCCCCATACACGTGATAATACTGTGCTAAAACTGTGCGCTACAGACAAGGTGTCAGAGATAGTAAAGAGGTAGCAGAGAATAACAATTTCCATTTTCTGATCCTCTGGCAGATGCCACTGTCAGCACTGAGCTTTCCTTACCCCAGGAGGGGACCCACAACCAATACATTGCTGCCCTCCCAGAAAGGTGTCCTTTGGAGCAGAGCATGGTGGGAGACAGCCCATCCCCAACTCTCCTACCACCCTCGTGTCTTAAATGGTAAGGTCTTACTCTTAATGTGCTTTGTGCCCAGTCTCCCCTGCAAAGGCTCGATGCTGTCTACAAACATAATTTCATCAACCATTTTTCCATCTATGCTGAGAAAACACGGCACAGTCCCTCAAGGAGTTCTGTTTGGATCTGATGAAATATATCAATGATGTTGTCCTCACAGTCTTTTGTAAGTCCCTTGGTGTTGCCAGAACATTGCTTGGTTTACGCTAAACCAACAACCTCTTAACTTGTTTCTTAGGTACGACATCATTCTTCTATTTTAAAATATTCTGTGATTTGTCTGGGTAGAGTTTTTATGCAAGCATGTGTCCTTGTCTATTGGCTTTGTTCCAGCCTGAGGTGTTAAGTTTTTTCTAGCATAGCATTGGTCGCACTACAAATAGACCTCACATATCCCACTCTAAAGGCTGCAGTATTTCAATGCTGTTTGAAGTCACTGTGTCTGTAACCCCATCCCTCCGAGGATCTGATGAAGGGTGCTAGCGTATACATCATTTTTTAAACTGTACACTAGTTAGGGAAAAAAAAAGGCACTATGTGGGAAGTATCGTTGTTGTGAATTGGATTTATAACATTTAAAGAACCAACAAGTGGACTGGTAATGTGATGTACCTACAGATTCAGATACTAACTTCTCATGAGATGGAGTACTTTCACTGAGCGCTGAAAACTGAACCTGTTTATAGAAGAGCTCCTAGTTTTATTCCAGCCTGGCCAAATACAAGCTTTTGTCAAACAAGGAGTTACTGGATTTGTCAAAGATGTAAAGGAAACCTGTGTTAACCTAGAAGCTGTAGCAGATAACCTAATGGTGAGTTTCAGCCTAACACCTAATGAAGAATCTGGCCTATACTATGAAGACAAGAGTAGTCTGGTCAGACTATGGATGCTACGCTATGGGCCCACAGCAGAGACTGCCATTTAACAACGCAGTTCTGGGAACCGCAAAGTCACATTCCCCTTGGGACGCCCAAGTAGGTTGTCTCTTGAGTGTCGCTAAGCATTCAGAAAAATTGGGGGTCTCAATTACAACCCTCTACAATGCAGGAAAAAAAAAAAAAAAGAAAATCAAGTACATTGGACTGAGATGTAATTTGTTTTGATAGTGAACAGGGTACAGTATGGTTCAGCTGCAAATAAAACCTAACTGCTCTTAACAGCATCCTGCAAAGCTGCTAAGGACCTATACACGGACAGCAGGATCAATAGAAGCTTAACTTGCATCTCATAGCTGGAATCAGAGCCACTTCATACTGACAAAATAATAAAACAGCAAAAGAACAATGAGACATTCTGGCACGTGTGTACATTTTCTAAAACCAGACATAATGAAGGCTTTAGCAATGCAGAACTCAACCTCCCAGCTCAAAGTTTTATTGGCCATTATCTCACTGGATTTGGAGCAACGGCTCTGAATGCAGTAAAAGACATTCATTTTTCACAATGTTTCCCCACATAACTGACAAATTTATTATTGTTATAAAAAAGGACACGATTTTGAAATCCTCAGAATGCCTGACTTGTAATGGTGCCAAATATGTTTCTCTTTTCATCAGTATTCAGGGATCACTATGCCCAAACCACCCTCATCTACTTTTTCCACTCACATAGATGCAGCTGATGTTGGATCACCAGCCATCTCGGTTCTTGTCCAAGGTAATAGCTTTGGACTAGAGCAATCAGATATACCGAGAGACTGTTTCCAAATTAGAATGGAAACTGCTAGATGTCCCCAACATAGCCTCCCACTGGCCTATTTCAATATGGTGTGAACTCTGTGAAAATCTTTTGGCTATCTTTGGCACCTCCCTGCTTGAGAATTATAGGCACTTCTCTCAGTTTGTAGAATGGTTGCAAAAACAGATATATTCAGAAATTCAAAAAATGATCGAAGAACTCACAAGTGCTACCTAAACCTCTGGAATGCATGTATTCTTCAACAGGCTTTGCACATCTTCCACCTCCAAGGAAAGAAAATTAATGAAACAGCAGCACAGCATGTTTCAAGTGGTAACTGAAGAGGTCACAGGCAAAAGAAAAGGACAGAAATTAACAGGGCATCAAGGTACTTTGTTAGCCAAATTTTGCTTCTCCCAGGGAGAAGTACTGTCCCCCCTTCATATTGCAACCCTTGTGAAGAGAGCAGGAACTCAAAGCCGGAGACCTTTTGCTTTCTCCTAGGACTGCTCAGCTCTTTGGACCTCAGCCCAATGACCCAGATCTCAACACCACATCATTCTGAAAATATCTTTGATACCTTGTCTCTCTCTTTCATGAAGTCACTTTGGGGGCCTGATACAAGACATAAACATGGTTCCCCTCAGCTGGACCTGCTTAAACTTCCCTACTGGAAGAACGCTTCTTCAGGAAGGCTGAACCTTTTTACTTCCCTGACTTCATTGAACACTTCCTCACTCTGCCGTCTCTCATTCTCTCCAGCCTCCTGGTCAGCACAGACCTCTGTCTCCTCTTTGCCCGCAACTCTCCTTTCTCTTAGAGACCCGTCCTGGAGCTCACCACAGCCAGTGACACCAGGGAATGAGATGTGGTGGCCATTCATATCATCCTCTGCTAACTGCTTGAATAACTCTTGCACCAGTTGTATCCCTGTCCTCTGGGATAGCCAGATTTCAGCAGGCAATGGTATCACAGCGAGTGCCATTAACCCAGTCACATCCACACATCACATTTTACCTTACAGAGCCTGCAGTAAGGATCTGCCGTCTTTATTTCCACTTAGCTTCTTCTCACCTGCCTTCACTGTAGCCCTTACTCCTTTTTTTTTTTTTTTCTTTCTTTATCATACTCAGACCTAGCACAAGTGAGCAAGGGTTGGATACTTCTCCTCTCACCACAGCCAGCTAGGAGTTTGACATAGCCTAAATCAGTTGTCTGTGCTTTCTCTGCAGCAAATGGAGACAGCTCCAGAGGGCTGTTCATCCCGCTGTATTCAGGTATGCCAGAGAGGGGGGAATGTATCACTTTATAGAGAGCAGGATGTCAGGCAGCAAGCTCTAAGATGAGAAGCTGAACATTCAGATGGCTACAGTTTGGCAGTGCCACCCTTACAGCACGAATAATAAAGATCTGAAAGACAGAGACTGACTGACTGATCCAGAGCTTCACTCCTCTGGAAGCCCAGATGTCCTCTCCTTTCCATTATCACTTTCAAGTTGAGGAGGGTGGAGTGGGTGGGTGCTGATTTCTGGTGTCCCCAGGAGGTTGTGAAGACCATAAGGGCATATTCAGCACTGGTCTGTGGGGCTGACATCAGTTCTGTGCAACACCATGCTCAGTGTTAAGTTATCATTTGGGTCAACAGCCACAAATGTTTCTTTCAAACTTCTTTTCAGACTCTGCATCAAGGTTAAGCCTAGTTCTCCAGGATCCACATCAGCCTCCATTTAAGGCAAAGAAAACAAAGGAAATGGTTCCTTTGAAACTACTAACGATTGAAGCCTTTTAATTCTTTTCCTGTTTGCCATTAATTTCTGCCCCTGTGAGTCTCAGAGCTTGCTGCTTTATCTTCGAAGCTTTAGAAGCCTTGTTTTCCTCAAGGACACCTTGGATTTATGAACATTTCTTTCTTTGTTCACCATGCCCTTCCAATTTTTTTTCAGACTCAGGAAGTCATTACAGCACCAGTTGATTCTCTCTCCTTGCCAAGTGAACCTTGAGTTTGGAAAGTAAGTGTTTTCTATATGCAGGGAATCCTTTCTTGATCGTTTTCCAAGTAATACAGAATGCCTATTATAAGAAAGAAATTTCTATATAGTCTTACAAAAACATAACATCAATAAAAAGAGATAAATCTAGATTGATCCTCAATTTCCCCACCCCAATCTTCAAAACAACCAAAGAAATATATTATCTCATTCAGTGAAAAGATTGTCTCCTTCGTAAATCAACAGATTCACCTTTTCTCAAGCCTGCTTCTCCTTAATATATATTTTCCTCCTCACCTTGATTCTTCTCTGCTCATTATCATTAGGAGTCCTATCCTTACCAGGCATGTAAATGAGAATCTTGAAGACTTTACTGATGTCCATATCTGTAGCCTTATTTTTCCTTTATGTTGTTCCTTCTGAGTCCAACCTAAGCAATGCACAGTCAAGTCAGAGACTGCACATCTTTATTGACAGCGAGTCCTACTTATAAACACAAAAGAATTCAATCTCCTCTCCTGATTTCACAAGTCTATCTAAAAGGATATTCCTTCAGTTTAGGATATATCCTGATAATAGAGTTAAAAGTTATTTCAGGTCTCTTAATTCCCCTTGCCAAATTGTACAGCTTTTCAGGCAGACATTGTCCAAAATATTGTTCAAAATACTTTTCCCTGGTTGTTGTGACAACCCCCAAACAAATCAATAAATGCCTAGCCCCCTGAGCAAACATGAAAAAGAGTCTGTATAACAGACCACCAAAATATGTTGTCAGACTACCCATACTGGCAGGGAAAAAGTAAGTACTGAAATAACGAACCAACGCCAGGCTGAGTTACCACATGTGGTTGTTAATAAAATCATGCCATCACTCATAATGCGAGCAAAAGAAAGGCCACCCTCATGATGTGCTGTGGAAGGCAACAGTAAAGCGAAGGGCAGAGCCTGGCCATGTGCATGAGAACAATGGGATCCCACTTGACCTAGAAGAGTGAGGTATTTCCTACTGGAGTGCTGCATGTGATCCACTGGGAAGGATAGACAGGGAGGGGATTTCTAGTGAGTGATCCATGCGTTTACTAGAAGACTTGAAGAAGGAGCAGCCTTCAGCACGCTCCTAATGTTGTCAGTGGTGGGAGGGAGAGTCTATCCGTAATGAGTCTGTCAGGAGGCGGGGAAAAAAGAAAAAGAAGAGAAACTAAGAAATTGATAAATTTGCAGTTTATCCCTGGCTTAAAAGCCCAACGTGCATATTGCTCCAGATCACAAGCCCAAACCTGCTTCCAGAGGGGTCACTGACAGCCAAGGATCAGGGTCCATTTCAGTTAAGTATTTTATAACCTTACAAGGGATATTTGGAATATCAGCGAACATATGTTTCTGGTTCCTTTCAGCACACAAATACCTGTGTTCTTTTAGAGTATAAATATTTTAAAACTGTTGATTCTTGCATCTTATTCCTACCTTTATGGTCTTCAGAAGCTAAAGTATAACAATCGTTACCTGCACTCACTTCATTTATTTAAAATCTCATCAGCTTGTCTACACAACAGAGGTTCTCACATGGATGAAGGCACAGACACTCTTTGGACATTCTTGGGCCGCTCCTCAGAGCTCTGAGGAGAACAAGGCACAAGATGAACAGCAGTCTAGGTCCGAGGGCCTGTCCTGGTCTTCCTGCTACACTGAGGTGCAGCAAGGCAGTGCAATCTGCGTGAAAGATCCTCATAATGACAAAACCACCAGATAAAAATCAGGAAGAGAAGTGGAGTCCTTTAGCTCTTCTTCCAGCAGAGTACATTTCAGAAGCACAGGCAGGAGCCCAGCCTGAGGTTTAGCTAGGAAGGTCACAGGCAAACATTTGACAGTTCGTGACATCGGCTTGCATCCAGGTCATCCTCTGAAAACTACAAAGCTGTTTTTCATGATGAAAAAACACAAAAACTGTCAAGGCCTACATTCCTGAGAGCTTGCCACAATCCCTTCAGCCACACTGCTTGGGGTTTTGGAATGCATCAGTCCTAATTTTTTTTCACAGTGGGATTCTCTTCAGTGGTACCTTCCCAGGAAAAGGGAACCCCACTGCATCCCTTCTTCTTGTAGCACAATGCAGAGGGCCGCAGGGTCATCATTGCATCAGGCCGGTAGTGGTCCCTGAGACCAAGAAGCTCAGAAAAATTTTATTGGCAATCAGTTTATGATGTCTGATCCTGTTCCTCACCAGGAGTGCAAACCATTAGGAAGGGCACCCCAAACAATTGCCAAAGCTTTTAAGCTGCCCCCCAATTTATATGCACATTCCAGATATATCTGGAAGAACTAAGCTAAGCAAGTTTTTTGGAGTATCACTTCTGTTTTACTGGGATGATTTCTGCAACATGCTGCTTATCTCACCAACTCTACAGATCTTAGAAGGAGCAAGAGGGAGATAATAAAAGAAATATCGCCAAAAAAATGAGCTAAACCAGGTTTTCATTTCAGAATCTACTAGTGTGAAACAACGGCTGTACAGCATGTTGTAATGCTAGTAATCTCTGCTTTTCAGCAGTATTACACTTCCATTTCTAGCTCTTGCTCTGGATAGTCAGGGATTCTTGAGAGACCTATCAGGTTTCAGACTGAGTAGAAATTAGGTATTTAATGGTGCAGGATAAATGCATATAATTACACAGCTCTGCATTTTAGTATATCAATATTCTTAACATTTCTGTGTCACCATGTAGAATGACTCATTTAATCTGGAATTAAAATGCATTCAACTCGAGGGCAAAACAGCCGTGCTGTTTGACTACGCGTAATCATAGGTCAAGAAGCAAAGAAGAATATCGCATTCAATTAATGCTTCTTACAGCCTGAAAGCTGCAAAGTGGAATTTACTCGCTTAGCTGGAGGAAACACTATTATTCTTATGAAAAAGAGATGGGAAATTTCCTCATTACAAATATAGCTAATTAAAAGATGAATTTGCCATCATGCAATAAATTCCAAGGTACCAACATCTAGATCTTATTCAAGACAAAAAAAAACAACCCACCTTTAAAAACAACTTTTCAAGGTCAAAACCTCCAAATATTTCATGAAACAAAATCCTCTATAAATATTTCATGTGAACGCTTTTCAGAAAACCTGAAAGGACTTTTTGGATAAAATCATTATCTTTTTGACTTTTACATAAATGAATGGAATATAATATATCTGAAATAAAAATATCAATAAAGCCAATACATATTTCTGCTAAACATTTCAATTTGTCAGCTAAACACTGCAACAGAAAGTTTTCCACCAGGTAGATGTACAAGCAGGCATCAGGAAAAGAAATTTTCTGTAACACAGTTTGGACCATTATTTCATGGAAAAAAGTATTATGAACTTGGAAATAGCAGTCAAACAAACACTTTTCACCAAAAGGCAGTGAAAACTAGGTCACATGTTTGTGCCCTTCAAAAATTCCTCACTCTCTTTCCCTATTTGTGTCTCCTCCTGAGTATTCTTTGGGGGGGTGAAGATGTGCAGGAAGGTTACAGCTTTCCTGACAAGCTGGGGTCAAGCCGGAGTCTGCATAGTTTATAAGAGCTGAGTCTCACAGGCCAAAAAAGGCTGCACAGCAAATAAAGGCTGGACACCTCGTCTTGCCTTCTGCTGGAGCTCTAGTTCCAAGTCACAGCATCAATATTATGTCAAAAGCTGTGAGAGACAAATTCACATCAGTTTCAAAGACCTGTAGACGGAAAGGTTGTGGAGGAAATCACCAACCCTGGAAAAGAAGCAGCCTATATGAAATTAAATTTAAAAAAGAGAGCACAACGTATTGATCTGAGCTTTGCCAGAATAAAATATTAACCATAGGACCCTTCCCTCACACCAACCACAAGCATTATACTGATAAAAAAACCCATGAAGACAATAAAGTAATCTCACAAAACAAGAAAGAAAATAACCCAGGGAGATTTAGAACAGCATTTGCCCCAAACATGTTTTCTTGAAATATTTTGCCACAGATAAAAGGGTTTCACTTAAAGAGTTTTACTTCATTTTCTTGGGCAAATGCTTGTAAATCAGAGAGGAAAATGGCCAGTAACAGTCCCTTGCAGATTTACAGGAACCTTTTAGTTGTATATTACATGACCCTTGCTACCATGTGAAGGTGATGTCCATCGGGTTAGCTGGGATCACAACACAATAAATCGTAGAGATTTTTAATAAGTAAATCTATCCTGCGGCTTCTCCTGTCCTCTGTCTAGACATCCATCTCTCTGCGATTTATAGGATAACACATCCCAATCCTACAGGTGACTCCAAACAGCAGCAGTTTATAAATCAACCTACCTGGTAAAGCTTCTCTCCTTCTTGCTCTAAGCAAGCTGCCTACCCTCCAGCCTGAGACTCAGGATTTTTTAATAGTTTCCTTTTCTCCCATCCTGCCAACACCGAAATAAGAGCTCTGTGACAAAGGATATGGGGAATTTTCAGATTTTCCAGGGAGCAGAAAGGACTTAGTTGAAGCCCTGGAAAGTCCTGAGGCTTCCATTTAGTGTCATGAGGTTATTTAACCTTTTCTGGGATTTTATGGTCACCTTTTAACTCTAAAATTTCAAACTTCTAACTAAAGCATTTGTCTTTATGAACAGATAGAAACAGTTCCAACATATTTTCCAAATCTGTCTAAAATAGTTCTTGATTAATTCTACTCAGTTACGTTCTAGGAAAATCCACATGGCTTATAAGCCGTACAACTGGCAAAGGCACAGCCCAAATAATGCACATAATCCTACACCAACCACAGCACTATGCAGTCCCTGAGTGACTGAGCGTGCTTGCATACACATACACCCACAGGACAAAAGTACTCCAGCATCAATACTCTTTCCATACAGATCACATATGAATGCATGACTGGTGACTAACACACAGTGACCATGTCTTGGTTTCTCTTTCAGAGCCCTCCTGAGAAATGCCCATGTGATGGTGCTCAGGGTGCCTCAGGAGCTCAGGGCACCCTGAGTGGAACACCCAAAGAGAACCGGACACCTTCCTATCCTGACGGATGCCACCTATTCCACAAGTCCTTGCTGCAGACATGAAAGAAAAAAAAAAAAGCTGTCGCATCCCCTAATTGGAGCCACTAAGGAAAAAATACAGAGGACTCGAGCTACAAGATCATGGAGAGACACTCTTCAGTGGCTTCTCACACAGCCCTTCAATAGGGCCGTAATGCCCCGAAGAGACTACAAATATAGCACCCAAGAAGAGGAAAGAAGTTGCCCAACGCAGGGCATTTAGTGAGGTGCAAGGTCAGTAATGTCAGCAGCAGTGTGGTAGTAAATGATCTTGAATGGGAGAAGTTTCAGCTTGATATTCAGCCTACAAAGGAATTCAAGGAAGGATGGCAGAGTTTAAACAGTGGACATGCAAAAAAAGCTCATCACTAGCAATTTGGGGAAACCAGTGATAGCACAGGGATGAGACTACTGAGAGATGCAGTTTTCTATAGCTCTTTAACGAGACCAAATCTTTTGGCTTACATTTTTCCTGAGCCCTCATTTATACAAGTTCTCAAAGGCATTTCTGTGGGAGTTTTTTCCCAAGTGAAAGCTGAGTAAGAATTTGGCCTAGCCTAACTTGCAATTAAAAGAACCATGAAACCACAATAGGAGAAACTGCTTTTGGAAGGATTGACAAGGAGCATCGATACTGTTGCCAAGGTAGGATCATTCAAATATACTTGATGAAAATCAAATGTAATTCCAGCTGTTGCCATTTCAGTGTGATGTGGTCCAGTATTCCCAGAGGAGAAAAGTCCACATGAATTCAATCCAGATATGATTAACATATCTCAAGGGTGGGAGACTTGGGATAATAAATGTATCTCATAAGCAACACACCTTATCTGACTATCTCTGCACTGGAAATATAAATCGCATTATATTTAGAAGTTGTTTCATAAATAAATATGAGCCTGCCTCTAACTCTTAAACTAGAAGTCAACTATTTGTCAGACAGATGGAGCTTGTTCTAGAGTGCTAAGGAAAACCTTATGATAAGAGAACAGCTTCCTTACCACCAAATTATTTAGGAGTTCTCTCTACCTCCCTCCCTGGGTTCTTTGTGACACCATGACAACCTTAGCATGTCAGGGGGCAGGCAGAGCTCAGCTTCAGAGCTCAGATTTTTTTTGTCTGGAAGGAGTTGAGTCATTTCATTCGGATCAAATGATTGTTTCACCAACACGGGACCAGTAACAATAGTATTGGAAGAGTAACTTCATTTGGTTCAGTTATTAAGGGATTAATTTTGGCCTCTGAGCTGCCTGACTGCTTCTGGAGGAAAATTTTTGCTGGTGCGGTCTCTTACTGACATGAAGAAATCCATGGCTACCTGATCACGCACAGGATTGTACGAAGTGCTGGGTGCTATCAAATACGAAGGAAGGAATCAGGGAGTAGGCTGTTTGTAAGATCAGGCTCTCCATAGCTGTACATGTCTCCCTGGGTTATGCTCAAATGAAATTTTCAAGGTTGAAATTCCATTAGAATCCTTCTGCTTTCTGCTTGTTTCTATGCAAGGCTTATTGCTCAAGGGATCAACAAATCCAGTCAGCAGACCCACTCCAAACCTGGTTAGCTGCAGCAGTAACCATTATAAATCAGCTGAAATTTTCAGTGGAAATTTCTACCGCATTTCCAAAATCTGTGGAAGAAGCTACAGGCATATATTTATGATGTTCAGATTTGGATTCAAATGATCCGGTTTCACCATTGTGAATTTTCTGCTTATGTCTTCAGATCTGGACTGGAGTTCACACAGATCACCTTCGCTGAACCCAAGTAGCCAGCCTGCCAGAACCAGAAATGAGAACAGGCTTCAATGATGACACAACACAACTGAATCTTGACCTCAGGGCAACAAATTTTTCTGGTACAGCTAGAGATTTGTGAAATGAACAATTACGCAAGAATTCTCAGAAGTCAGAGGAGGTTAAAGGAAAAACACAGAGGTATCTTCCAGAAATACATCAACCTTGTACCCTTGCTGGGATGCCAAACAAGAACTTTGACATCAGCTAATATCTTCTTGTGCAGCCGGGCTAAGACTTCTTAATTTCTTCATCACCCACTGAGGGCTTTGCCTTTTAGGATTTGGGGGAAGGAGACTACGGGTAGCTGTGAGTGTGCGCGTGTGATGAAAAGGAGGGAAAAGACGGAGGGGATCATTTCCAAGAAAGTGAGAGATGTATTTGTTTCTTTTAACTCATGTGATATTTCCTCTTTCAATAATTACAGTTCTTTCTGCTTGTTTTTGTCATATTGTCAGAGTACTGAAAAATCACCGCTTTGGCAGTGAAATTTTCTTCAAAATGGAGAGGTGATGGTGAATGCATTGCCCATGATTTCAGTTCTCCCCTTTGAATGCTTGTTATTCCAAGCTCCATCATCCATTTAGTTTTGAATATTACTGCTTCCTCCATCTCCTCCCAACATGATTTTATAAGTGTCTGCAAAGTACCCTCAGCTGTGGCTCAGACATGTCAAGAAAGCTGCATGTAAAGCACAGGAGGCTTGCTCAGGTTTTGGGGTGTCTAAATGGTGACTAAGAATAATAACAAAATCTGAAGTGACCTGCTGTTTTTGCAGCTCAGACGCATGATTTTATCAGTCTCTGTCATGGCACTCCATCACTGACAGGCTAAAGAGTCCAACTCTATTCAGCTGCTGCTTGTACAGAAGTTGTTTCATACCTTTGAACAGCTTGGTCTCCCTCTCTGTACTTTTTCTATCCCTCCCCAAAGACCCCTCCCTGTGAGCTCTACAAGCTACACAACTATTTCTCTCACCAGTTTTATGGTTTTTCTGGGGTAGTTTCCAGAGTCCTACATCAGTGGTATCTAGCAAGCCCTAACAGCTACCGTTCAGGCAAGGATATGTTTGAAGACTATATCCCTTCAGCTACACTATTTCAGAGCACCCAGAGACAGTACCGTATCACAGATCCCCCACATACTACATGGTAGATTAACTGACCTGAGCTAGTCTTTTTCTTGGCTTCTAGTCAAACTCTGGCTCTGCTCATTTCAACAATCTTTTGAGCTGCAACTACCTCAAAGGGCATCTTGCTGGCAGCAAAGTCCTCTCCAGTTTATATGTGAAGTCTGGTTCTCCGTTTCCCGTCACAGTCTAAGAAGAGCCTTTGAATCACTCTGTCTCCTCTGGAGGGTTGCAGGCACGCTTGTGATTTTCCAAGTGCCGGATGTTCTGAACAGAGAAATTTCAAAAGACAGATAGAAATAAGAAAGTGCTGATTTACAGGTACTCTACAGCAGGAAAAGTGGGAGTATTTCTTTAGCAAACTACTGAAATGTCTCTCTTTTACTTCAGGATGAACATGTCATTTTAAATACCATATTATGAGTCCACACGTATGACATAAATTCCTTCCTGATCTCCAGGGCTGTGGCTATCTGCTCGCCGCTCTGCTACAAGCCACAGATTTTTCCCAGATGTCATTAGTCTGTGGAAGACCCTTTTTCTGTCCCTGATGCCTGTGAGATCAAGTCCCAAACCAGGCTGTTTCTATAGAACCTCACCCTGAAAAAAAAGTGCACTGGGGAAGTGGGTCCACAGTTTTGATTTTAAAGAGCCTAACTTAGGACATTCCATTACCATACATCTAATGTTGTTGATATCTTGCTATAATTTAAAAGTAAATGCATACAGAATGAATAAAAACACTGTAAAAAAAATGGATCAATTTGGCACTATCGTATCTAAATACTTTCATACCCTTTACTTGAAAATCAAGCAATTTTTGTTTGCCAAGAAATACACAATATTTGGCTTTTCTTTTGAAGTTCAAACAAATGCATTAGAAAGAATGGAATTCCCTGTGGAATTGAAATTTCAGTTCCTAAAAAACCCAGGTTTTAAGTTTTGGATCTCTGTTTTGCTTTGGTTTTTAATAAGAATAAGTACTATTTAGATTAGATACTGGAGAATAACTAATGTCTGCCAAAATGAACAGTTAATATAACAATAGTCGAGCAATTGATAATGATTGTGAGGCCTTTTGAAGGTAACTGAATTTTATATATTAATCTCTAAGCAAAGTAACAGTAAAAACCCAAAGATAACATAACTCCATTTTTATCCCTTCAAGTGTTCAATTTTGAAGAAATATTGCTAAATTAGTGCTACCCAGTTCTTCGGAATTTGTAAAAACAAGCTTTTGCAAAAATCTCTAGACTATAAAAATATTTCCTTTCATGTTCTCACAAGCAGAACTTGAATTAGTAAAGTGAAATACTCCTTTTTACTGGTTCCTTAATAACGATCCTTTCAAATAGGCATCATTCCTTCAAATTGAAAAAAAGGTTCAGGCTTATTTTTCTATTTCTCATATTCATATATATATGTATGTATGTATAAAGAGGAGTAAGCAGGGAAAAAAGCAAAAGAAAATGGGATTTCAAATAGTTTTTCAAATTAAAAATGAATTTATTTTAAAAGAGAGGTAATTTTTTGGACTGATTCTCAGTACAAATATTCTAAGATATAGAAAGTAAAACTTTTTAAAATAACCTCTTCTCTCTTAAAAAAAAAAAAAGCTATAGTCCAACATGTTGCACAGAAGGGCATGAAATGTTTTCACTTCACCCTGTCAAATGCTTTTTCAAATTCTTCATAAGATTCCCTATGTGGGCCATCACTGGAAATGGCTCCTTAATGTAAGGTGCGCTATGCCAAATAAAAGTTCTGCCCTATAAGAGCAAGAATATTAAAGCCTATGGCACACACGCTGCTCAGCTTCAACTGGAACAAACACAGAGAAGTAAGAGGGCTTGGACACGCGGCACATTAGAGCTGAGAGTTTGGGTTGACATGAAGGAAAGCAGTGACATACTATATTAAGAAAGGCATGTTAGGAAAAAGGCCTGGAATCTGCCAAAAACAAGAGCATGAGTTAAGAAAACAGAGTCACCAAGAAAGCTAGCTGGTCAGAAACCAGGTAACACCCAGCGTGAGAGGTTAAGAGGAGGGATGTGAGAAGGTATGGAGACTTTTTGCCTACGCTAGCACCGGCAACACTTAGTCCCACATGTAACCTGGCTGATCTTAACCATTTCTATAAGGATTGCATCTGCTCCTGGAAGTACAGTGGCTTCTGAAAGAAGATCAACGCCTTTTGAATCGCATGGTGTTTCTGCTCCTGGAAGTACAGTGGCTTCTGAAAGATCAACGCCTTTTGAATCACATGGTGTTAGTAAGAGTTGTGGGAAGCCTGTTGTGGCTGCAGCTGTGGATAGTGTCGCACAGTCACCACTTGGAACAGACATGTGAAGTGTGCGAGGTGCCTTTGCTCTGGAGAGGCATAACAGCACCTATAATACATTTATTGAGTCAGTAATGGGGTGCTGCCCAAGGAGATTTGACAAATGGTGCTTAAAAATTAACATTTAAGCCACAAGTGTTTCCACAGAATTCCAGAAAACCTAAGCCACCTCGTTTCACCACCCGCTTATTTTCTTTCAGCTTTTGGAGCCAAATAACTTTTCTGCCTGTCTGAGATTTTATAAAAATGACTGTTGATCAGAAGAGGTGGTAGAGGTCTGGTTTGGGGGTTTTTTTTCAGCAAACCATCACAGTCATTTTTCTCCAGCTGTGGAACACTGTAATATTAAGCAATGCAGTCTCACGCATTGTGATGGTTGCATTTTTTGCGTAATCTTTGAAGCCTGTTATTTCTTCACTAAAAGACCAAGAGATGCAATTTCTTTAAAGACAACTGTTTCCATTAACACAATATCATTTCGTTAACCAGAGACCTAGCCCTACGAGGCTGGCCTTAACAAGCACCATTTGTACAAATAATCTGGAGGCTCTTACTAACAGATCATAACAATTAATTTACCCAGTGACTATTGCTGTAATGTGTATTTACAAGAGATGTGAGAAAGAGAACTCCAATTTGACCTACTACATAGACATATTTTCCTCATGTGGACCTCCAAGTGTGATTGTTATTGTCATTCCAGCCAGCACTGTTCAAAAGAGATGTTTGAAGAAGCACTTCAGTGGTCAGCAATAGGACTTCAGGCTATTATGTTATTATCAGACTAAGAATTGACCTAGCGGTGCTTTCTAACCTAGCTACAGCTTTCTGGAAAAACAAGAAACACTCTTGATTATACTTCATACAGGAAGAAGAAATTGAATGGGATCTGTTCAGACATTTCAGATACATTTATTGTGGTTTATCAATTTTATGTTTCTAAATTTGTCTCCTCAGAGAAAATTTCTCTACTTTAAATCTGCTCCTCTCAAAATGATTTATAACCTTCATCTTCAATGATGCCAAGAGCTTTAAAAGACCTGAGACTTGAATTAGAAACCAGCCACTGTTGAATCACGGCTATTCCATGGGGCAATGCTGCATGATATTGTTTGAAGATACACTCAGACATTCCATGGTTTATATTACTTAGAGGTATGCTGCCATGGTAAAA
Organism: Aptenodytes forsteri; assembly: GCF_000699145.1. Lineage (NCBI taxonomy): Eukaryota > Metazoa > Chordata > Aves > Sphenisciformes > Spheniscidae > Aptenodytes > Aptenodytes forsteri. The sequence continues at coordinate 1,769,991 of NW_008795259.1, read as the reverse complement.
CAAGAGTTTGAGGAGGACAGTAATTGTTGGTTTTCTTCAGAGGTGAGTAAATGCTGGGATTGCAAAGGTCTGCTTTGGAATGAATACAGGGCATTTGCCTCTAACTTGTTTCAAAAGCACTGCTATCCATCCTCGCATCTCTCATCCCCTGGAACTATAACTTGCATTCCAGTTATGGCCAGGACTCTTTACACAAGCTATTCATACGAGAGATTACCAAAAAGTTCTCCAGAACAAGCTCTGTTATTAGAATATACCAAATTGGTCATCAAAAACTATTTCAGAGAAAAATGCCAATTCTGATAAAAATCATCATCAAGGTTTCTCATGTGAGACTTCTTGACTTCTAGAGCAGCAGTTATTTGCTGATTTTCAGAGAACTCATCCAAGACATGAGAGAACAGCAGAACAGGAACTTTACTATGCATCTCCCTCATGAGTACTTTAGTCCAACAAGCCATTCTTTATCCAAGGAAGAGGATAAGGGATTCTGGTTTCTCCTTTGCCACCATGAGAAGTATCACCATTGCAAGTGAACTGAAAAGTGGCACTGAAATGAAAAACACTTCTTTTGTCCAGCAATAACATATTTAAATATTCAATCAGTGTAAGTACAGATATGACTCAAAGATTGCCAATACAATGAGTTTCTTGTGACAGATTAAAGCAAAGACCTCGGAATACCTAGCACAGGCCGCAGGTTTCAAGAAGTTTTCAGACTGAGGAAATTTACATCACTGATTCCTAGGAATTAGACACCTTGAGAATGAGACCTGGATTTGTGAGTGGTGTGACCTGAAGTAGGTCTGGATACAAAAGAAGGAGATCCTGATATACCGAAGGACAAAAATCCCTCTTTTAATGACCTTTGTCATTTAGGTTTCATTTTAGTAGGCTCCTCTTAAGTCTTTAAGTCATTGGCTGAACTTCATTCTGACTCATGAAGGACCAAGGGAGACAAACTGACGTCATCAGAATCTAGTGGACCCTGGGTATAACATAAAACCCCTCTATTAATCACCTTTTTCCATTCTGCTCATTTCCATCTTCTGTAACTCTTTGTTCTCCTCCATGATTTACTCGCTTTAAAGACCTGATACATTTTCAAAGTTCCCTAGAAGCTACATTTCCCTTTTCTGTCTTCCGTAAAGTATTTACCTCAACTAATAGTGCCAAAACAGACATCAACAGAGAGACAGCACTATGGAGAAGCGAGCCATGAAACTGAGTCAAAACAGCAGGTGCTAAGGTCATCCTCCTCCAGCAAAGAGGATTGGCAAGAAATTCCCCCAAATGAAGGCATTTCCTGGTCCTCCATCCACTTTTTTGAAGGTATTATCAAGAGGGGCTATAATTCAGCCTTGAAGGTATTGACTCCACTAACTAGGAATCATCATATTATTACTGTGCTAATAGTGTCCTCCATTATGACAGCTATAAAATAATTTGCCTCCACTGTATTTCAGCATTATGCCATTTTTGGTAAGTAGGCTGGATAACCAAAACGGTAATTTGAACAAGACTTGAGACTTACCATAATAGAGAGAATAAGAAGACAGTATATGTTTCATAAAGGAAAATCTCTCTTCATACATCCATCATATCAACATATACTTCAGCAAAGGCTACAGATCCACATTAAGACCCAAACCCCATGTTTGTTTAGAAAGACAGACAGTACGTCCTTTTTTAAAATTCCCCCTTTTTCTCACAGAAAGAGCATAAAGTGCTTCTGAGAGACTGTGATAGCCTCACTGCTGAAAAGCCCAGCACAGCAGATTAAAAGGAAAGCTGTGCAGAGGCAGCAACGTGTTGTACCACCCAGGGAGATCTTGGGTACGGATCAAATGAACCCAACCTTCAGTGTGTGGGTGTGCTGAGATTTTAAAGAGGTTTCCAGTCAAGGAGAAAGAGGACTCTCCATTTTAAGCTGAGTGCCACATTCCACATGCATTAAGCAAGGTAAATTCCTGGATTTCTGGGATCCTGCCCAGGAAGCAGTTAAGGTATTTTGACAGATAAAAACCTCTCTCCATGCTGCATTTAAAACACAACTAGCTGAGAGACTGACCCCTGCTTTGCTCGTGGTCCTTCATATCAGCAGCACGCAGCACAGCAGAGAGACTACAAAGTGGAAAAACAAGGTAATGCAGGAAACCAGCTGCTGCCCATCACAGCTTAGCTGGAAGTCATTTATTTATCGGCCTCATGCCACAGGTCTAAATCCTGGTGCTCTGAGAAGCTTGGCTTCTTTGGGATACAGTCAGAGCCATGCCTGGGCTCCTGTTCACCTTCCTCTGTGGCCTCCCAGAGAGCCTCCGCATCAACCCGCTGTGCAGCGCTCAGCCGTGGTTCCTCTGCACGCATAAATGAATGCACAGGCTGAGAAGGAAAGCGTACATGGAAATGCTCAGACCTGGCTTGCTGCCCTGTGGCAACATGTTGCTCTGCCAGCTGAGACACCACACTGCAGCAAGGCCGGGAAAATCGCCCTGTGTGCATCCTCCCAGACCACGGGGAAACCCAGCCCTGCCCTGCCAGGGAGACAAATGACAAAGCATGGGTCTCAGGCTCCTCATTTTTACACTCAAAGCTGGGATGGCTTTATAGCATTATGTCACAGTAAATAAAAATAGGAACACTATTGACCTCAGATCCCAGAGCCATAAAGATGCTTGATAGAAATCTTTTTTCCCTTGTCTCAGGACCATGTAAAAGATAAGAAGGGTAAGTGCCTTCAAACTGTCACTGACATACAAGTAGGAACATAACAAGCAAACCCATCTATCAAAACTACCAACACTTTCTTTGTAAAACCAAACCAAATACCTTCTGAGGGCAAAATAAAGGCTATCTAATTCAGTAAGATTAACCAAAGGAGACTGATGTTTCAGGGTGGCACAGAGCTGTACTTGTGTGACTTCAAAATAAAGCTGTTGATCTAAGGTGGCAGGGACTCTGGCTCTTTTCCTCTAAGTACACATATGATCTTCTAAACAATGTTTTCTGGTTCTCATTCATGACTAACCAATGCACCTGATCCAAAATATCAGTGAGAAAATATTTGTGGCTGTCCTGGTTTCGGCTGGGATAGAGTTAATTTTCTTCCTAGTAGCTGGTACAGTGCTGTGTTTTGGATTTAGGATGAGAATAATGTTGATAACACACCGATGTTTTAGGTGTTGCTAAGCAGTGCTTACACTAGCCAAGGACTTTTTCGTTTCCCATGCTCTACCGACTGAGAAGGCTGGAGGTGCACAAGGAGCTGGGGTGGTGCTCAGTTGCTGGCTGACCATGAACCATGACAGTTCTTTCTGGCACCCAACGTGGGGCTCGAACCCTGAGATTAAGAGTCTCATGCTCTTTTTTTTGCTGTACATGTTAAAGATTAGTGTTGGTTTTTCCAGTTTGCTGCGTCTGCACTGAATTAGTGATGTTTTACCTGGAAGATGTATTAAAACCCACGAGTTTTCTCACTTTTACTCTACCGATTCTCTCCCCCATCCCGCCGGGGCTGGGGGAAGAGTGAGCGAGTGGCTGTGTGGTGCTCAGTTGCTGGCTGAGGTTAAACCATGACAGTTCTTTCTGGCACCCAACGTGGGGCTCGAACCCATGACCCTGAGATTAAGAGTCTCATGCTCTTTTTTTTGCTGTACATGTTAAAGATTAGTGTTGGTTTTTCCAGTTTGCTGCGGTCTGCACTGATTAGTGATGTTTTACCTGGAAGATGTATTAAAACACTGGCCTTGAGCTAAATCTGGTATTTGAGCTTTGTATTGAAGCCATTACTGTACTTCGGGTACCACTTCGTGGAGACAATTAACAATTATAGTTCTTCCTCTGAGAGGTTTGAGGCAGACAAACTATCTGCCATCTGAACATCCTGCTTGAGAGACATCACAGGTCTGTTCGAAGTCAGACTTTTTGCAGTAATCTGTCTTTGAACTCATTTTATGACACAGACTGTGATTACCTATCAGCCCTTCTCTTACCTGTACCTGTGCAAGTACACACACAACTTCTGGGTTTCTCTTTACCTCAAAGTCAAAGGCTTCAGGCAGCTGCTGATTTCTTGTCAGGAAGATGTAGTTTTTCACAGGCAAAGTTCAGGTGGGAATCAAACCAGTAACAATGCTAAGCGACTTCATCATTCAGACCTCCTCCCTGTCTCCATGGGGACGGCATGCTGCTGAGGTCTTGGAAATACAGAAGTAGCAGCTCCTCAAGAAAATATGGAGTGCTCCACCAACTCTTCTGTTTCTCTGAGGGTTTTTTCCCCCAAACCCAGCACCCTGGTGCCTCTATTTCCACGTGCGTTGCGGTCCCTTCCCCACGCACCTCAGAGATGAGCGCCATGCTAGCAAAAGGCTGGGTACTGTTTTCTGGTACAACACACCGAGCACGGGGCAGCACCCGAGAACGTTGCCTCCTCCACCTGCTGCTCTAGCCCATGCCTGCAGTAACCAGGTGACTGACATCAGGCAACACTAATGTGTCTCAACTTTTGCAAGACTGTGCAGAAAAACTGCCCATAGGGGAAAACCCTCAACTTAAAAAAACACATGAAAAAATTGTACTTTTACCTGCCAATAACAATACACTAAAATCCTCTGAATTGAGGCACCTTGATGAACAGTAAATTGTTCTATTTTAACAGCTGTAAAAAAGAAAAGCTATTAAAAACCTTGGTCTAAATAATTGTTAAGAAAAATAAAGAAAAAAATCAACAATTAACAATTACATTTGTTGCCTTGCATCTTCATTTAACACCTATTTGGAAACTTCCAAAAGTTTAGACTGTAATATGAATTTAAGTACCGCTTAATGACTTGGCTCCAGCTGAATATATCCTCATTATGCAAATGTGTCTTAATTTGTCCTGATTAAGTAACAGTCATCGCTATTCACCACTGTTAGGTGAAACAACTCCTAGAAGGGTCCCCAGTAAAACAGACATCCCAGCCAAACATACCGTTCTCCCCTTAGATTGAACCCAGGATGTTGAGACAAGGCCCTTATTTAATGTTCACAAAGCTTTTAATCTGATACTATGATTATTTAGAAAAAAGCCCATACTGCCAATGATAACAACTCACACCCAAAACAATGGCCTCAGATAAAGCAAAAGAAACTTCTCAAAACTTTTGACATCACCGTGCATAAAGGCAACAGAGTAGGTCTTTTCAAGGCTGAGAAGGGGTTAATCCTCATAAGTCTTGTTAAAAACAGTAGGTAAATCCCTAGGAAGACTTTGAAAGTTTCAGCCCAGACCTTACGTCTCGTTGCTCTCACACAGGATAAGCCACAGACCACGAGGGACAGCTCACCTGCACGGACAGGCGCTCCTGCCAGCCCTCTATCCAGGAGGAGGTGTGCTACAGCTTCCACAACGCTGTTATCTGACACAATGATATTACTCAAAATGCAAGTTAAATATGGGTAATACACTATGGGATGAAGGTCCTGTATTAAAGTGTCCAAGGAAGGAAACACCTCCTGCTGTGTTTCCAGAGTACCATGTAATTTACACTCACTGCTGTGAGTTCTCTAGGAGAATATTAATCTCTCCACTTCCCAGCCAGAAATATTAAAGAGTCATTATTACCATCTGAAACCGTAGGCTACAGGCTGAAAAGAAAGGGGGTTCTCTGCAAAGACATTCTTTCCTGGCTGGGAGCTGAGTGTAATACACTTTTTCTTATGCTTTTACTGAAATGGGCTTCCACACCATATTCAACCTCAGCCAAGTGCCCTATTCACATCTCTTCATCAAAAACACGATTTCCCTTATTCATATTTGGAAGGGAGCAAAGCTAATTTAAGAAGAAGTATTTTGTATATTTTTTGGGAAAATTTATTTGTATCAAAAAATCTGAATTTCAAAGGATACAGATTTTTACTGGAAAAAAAAATTGTTTGGAAAATTAAGATCTTCATCCAAAATCTGCTTTTCTAGCACACACTAAAGTAGAAACAGAAATAGCTGCTTAGGTAAAGCATAGCTGAGCGTGAGTTGAGTCCTACGGTTTTTCTTCTCCTTAGTAAGGTAACACTATCAGATTCCCATTTACTTCTAGGAACCTTGGGTGACTTCATCCACTAATACAAGGGGGTTTGTGTTTCTGTTCAGTTTGACATTTGTCTCAGTATGCAAGATATTATCTACACAATTCAGACCATCTTCGCATGATTAGCTGGTGTGATAATGGCAACAAGTGTGGGAATGTTATCAGCAATAATGTTCTCTGTCTCTACAGAGTCACTGGCCTGAAAGGTGACAACGAGCAGATGTGCCTCCTGTGTGCCATGCAGCAACTCCACGTAGCTGATTAACTCTGCCACAAGCTTTCACTAAGTAAAGGAGGAAATTTTTCCTTTAGCTTTTTAATTTCAGCTATGACCACACGGTCATAAAATGGGAGAGCTAATCAGCCAAGCACAGCAGCAATCTGTGCTATCTTGGTAACTCAGCCACCAACTATACCATCAGAATTTGACAGTCCCAACTATTTTATGAAGAAAAGTGTGTAAATGATGTCTTTGTATCTTATTATGGATGCTGATATACTCACATAGTAAGCTAGGAACCCAGTAGGAAAAGGGAATTTTTAAGGTGATCCCAACCAAAATAAATGTAGCAAGTAAGAACTAAAACAAGTAAGGCTTGTGAAATTTTTCAACTGATATTTCTACAAAAATACAAATCGACCATACTAACTTGAAGTGTGGGGACCATCCCAGTCGCGGCACAGAGCTGTTTCACGTTAGTGTGTTAATTTTTGTATTCTATCAGCAATGGACCAAACTGAGCCAAAAAAATGCTGGTCTCTCACATGACAAGATACTAACAACAAATCAGAGAACACTGATCACAGACTAATCAAACATGAAAATGGGTATTTTTAGAAAGAACTGGAAGAACGGAAGTAAGCCTAGAGTCTTGCTTGACCAAAGCGATAACCTGAGGAGGAGTTCTGAGAAAGAAACTGGTGGAAGTAGATGTCTGAGCAAAGTTCAGTGAATGGCCAAGGGCTTACCTGACCAAAGACAGTTTGTACGGTATGATTCAACACCTTATGCAAACCTTAATGGTCAATGCAGTCTTGCATGAAGATACTGGAATTTTCCAGAATTACAAGAAGCAACAGTTAACAACAAAAGACATATATTCTGGGCATCTAAAATCTTTACTGGAAGAATAGGCCACTTTGAGTGGCTGACAGCAGCTTTGCAAGAGAACAACCCCGGCCACAATGTGAATGGGGAAAAGTAGAAGAGCACATGTATACAGACTGTTTCAGACTCAAACTTTTCACTGCCCATGCTCCATGCTAGCCGGACATGGAGCAGTGTGGAATTTATATAGCTCTCAGTGTGGGCAGAGAAGGTGAGGCTGTCAGCCCTAATTTACGTAGATGTGCCCTCAGACATCCTGCTTCATTCAACATTTTACTCTCTGAATGCAAAAAAATATGCATTAGAGAAACAGCCACGAATGCTCTGGTCATTTCTCCTTTAACTAAATGTATGTTCATAAATCATCCAGCATTCTGAGATACTCAGCTCCTGATTCTTATGTATGTCAAAACCCACTGTAGCCTCTTGCAAGGGCAAAGGGCCTTATCTGTTGATGATGACACATCAAGTGGATAGAAAAGGGTCCGTGTACAAATAAGAATTGAGTCTACAGGTCTCTACGGTCAGTCTTGGGTTCATGACCAGCAGTGAACTAATATTTTTTACTGTAGCAGTTATAATATGAGAAAACAAATTTGTAATAGGTGATTGTAGCTGTTCACGGCCATGAACTCACAAGCTTGGGCAGAGGGTAAAGCTTCCCCAGGCAGAAGTAGATGTACGTACACAACATGGGGCATGCATTGTGAGTCCAACACTTCCAGGATGCACAGAGATGCAGCCAGGCAGAACTGCGAGCAACAGCGCTGGTGCTGTACAATGGGTCTGCACATCCGCAGGGGACATGCAGCAGGTTTCCACATGGTCCGCAGTCTTGGTGGAACTGTTATAGCTCTTTTTGCTGCTGCAATTGCTTTTGCTCCAACAAGGCTACAAAACGACTTGGAATCCTGAAAAAGTCTGGAGTCCTCAAATTCTGGGCAGAAAAAAAGACAACTGAAGAACCTGAATGCAGGGTTACATTAGCCAAGGGGTACATCCAAGCATTAGTCTAAAAAGCTCACAGCCCAGGCTGGGGGACGGGGGGGGAGGGTGAGAGGCAGTTTTTTATTTTTTTCCCTCTCAACTAAATGACAGAGTAGAAACCCCCAGTGACCTGCAGAAAGCCCATCTACTTGAATGGTTAAATCAAGATGCCCACCACTTGTAGTGGCTGAGGGCGGAAGAAGCACATACTGAGCAAGGAATAAGAAAGTGTTAGAGATTTTTTACCTCAAGGCGGCAGTATTTGGTGTTGCTGTTTTGAGGAGTCCTTTGTTGTTCCCACATGGCATAAGGTACTGATCATCAAATATGTTTAAAAGGATTAAAATTCAGAAGAGCTTTACAACTAGGTTTATCACCCTTAATGTTCCTCTTTAAAGTGTCCCTGCGGTGCAGAAGGTCACTCTGTAAACACAGAATTTTTGTGCAACATGCATTTCCCTCTGCACTTGTCAGCTTTGCTGCATTTTACAGGGCTACAATTTTAGGTAACCCCCAGCATGGTCATACCAGTGTGGCTTACAAAATCCAACCTAGAAATCTATATTTTTTTCTTCTCAGAAGTATTCTTACCCTCTTTAGAGACCATTCTGATAGCAGAAGAGAATTCCTAATTCAATATCTAACAATTCAACTTATTTATGTACAGAAGAGCAAGGGTGGGCCACAAACAGTCAGCCAAGCAGAGCAGAGGGCTAAAGAAACATATCTGGAATAAACGCTTCAGGAGAAAGAAGCCTGCCCTGGTAATCACATTAACCTGAACAGCCAAAGGGACATTTTGCCTAAGCCTCAGGCTGTGGAATTTCATTTAGTTTTTACTCACCACTTCCATCACCTGTTTTGGAGGTTATGCGTTTGAACTCCACATTTGGGCTCACAAACAACTGGGATAAATGACAGAAGCATTTAACCCTGCCACATTTTCAAAAGAGCCCACAGGGTTAGGTACAATAAAAGCTATAATGGTAGAGTCTCAGCTGAAATATTCAAAAGTGAATTGAGGTACTTAATGACCATCTTAATTTTCTGTAAGTGCAGAGCACTTGCCTTAAGTAAAGCGAGCTCTTCTGAGAGCATAAGTTGAGCAACTGATATCACAGATGGTTTTTAACATGTTGGTCCATAGCCTGAAAAATACAGTTTATATTTTTAAAACACGGACGTATCTAATGAACTTGTTTAAAAATTAGGCATCACAGCAAACATGAGGTGGAAGTCACAGAAGACAACGTGATAGTATACAGACATAGAAGCCCACGGTGGGAATGTACTGCGAGCCAACTCATATGTTTTGGGCCAAAATTTAGTATTGCCTAAAAACAGAGTCTTCATTTAACCCATTATAAAGATCCACAAAGCTACAAACTTCACAGCTAGATCTAAACCTGTGAGCAGGGCTGAACTTCCACCAAATTTAGGGAGTGACAGAATTGAGTTTTCAGTCCAGGTCTCTCTCAAACAGATACATGTACAGTAAATATATACTCACCATTACATATTCACTTTTCACAACTTTAGCTGTACCTTAAAGTAGGAGGATGCTTTAAAAATGCATTAAGCTTGACAGCTGGGGAAAAAAAAAAAAGAGGCTGATCTAACATTTCAGAGTACAGAAGATTTTACCTCAACTTTAGAGAGATACTGAAATTCTGCTATGGGAGATCAAGACCGTCATTGCCAAGAGATGGAAAAAGCTGGTAGACAAAAGCAGAGTGGTTTTGAAATATTGCTAGCTTATGAAAACATTGACTATAGTTGATCCACATGCAAGGCTTGAAACTAGAAATTACAAGCTGTGTTGCAAGAACAGTGTATTTTGTTTAAACAGGGCTCGGCGTTATCTCTCTCTGTGGGCTGGTAAGTTAGTTGCACTGTTCCAGTATGAAATGACTTTCAACAAAAAAAAAATAGAGTTCCTGCAAAACTGAGGTTTTTGTCTTCTTGTCACTCATGAAATCAGAAGCTTGCTCTCCCACCCACTGTGAACTATGCCAGCCACATTGCTCCTCATGCTTCCAGGGAGTTTTACCCTCGAGGCCACAGTGTTTTGTTACTCTACTGTGGGGCAATGCGGTGAGGTTTTGCTGCAGCACAGTGAAGGCATGTCCCCAGAATGCAGAAATGCACTGTAGCAGCACATCACAAGAGAATTACTCATTCCCTGGGGCAAGTACCAAAAGGTCTTAACCTCAGGAGTTAGGTCTACTAGGACCAAACACCGGCAAGCAGGTTATTGCTTTATTCCCCTACACAGCAGAGAATGTGATTAGTAGATTTGTCCCATCCTTCAGCTGCTTGTCAAAGGCTGAGCACAAGCTAGTACTGTTCAAAACTTCCGACGTTCAGACCGGAGATAAGAGGATCGGAAGTATGGCAGGCCAAATTCAGATAGACTGACAAAGCCTGAAAATGCACACACAGAGCCTTTTACCTTAGGTGCACTCATTTCCAAAGCAAAATTATCAATCCCACAGACACCAAACTGAAAACATGCTTTGAAAAAAATCTAAATAGCAACATTACATCACTGCAGCTATTCCTGGGCTGTGAGATGTAAAAATGAAAAGAGTCAGAAATATCACCATCAAACCTATTCATTAAAACACCCTTTTCTTACCTCACCACACTGTCCCACTTGGGATTAGCAAAAACAGTGAGGTTGACAGGATTAGGACACTCCCTTGGAACGTGACTATCCTGTTAGAACAAACACCATGCGGTGTTCATTCCCTTTACCTCACGCGCAGTTTCTTGGCACATATCTTTGGTACAAGTCTGCTGCTCTTCACATCAGTGTAGAACACGAGTAAACTCATTGAAATGGAGGCATCCCATTTTCAGATCTCTAACCAGTGTAAGACTCCCAAGACACAGGCTGCTTTATAACACTACTGCAGCCTGCCGATTTCATATGCTACCACACCTGTAAGTAGCCCACAGGTGCTCTGAAGCCATGAGCTCACATAAAAGGAGGTAAATGAGTCGCTCCTCAGCTTGGTAACGGGCTGTTCACCTTCAGACTGGTTCCAGTACCAAAGCAAATCATGGGAATACGCTAAAGGTATCCCACTTTACTCCTCAGCAGGGTATCCAAAACAGCACAAGTGACCAAGACGGCTAATGGGATTTCAGGATTTTGCATCAGACTTGAGGCAGGTGGTATGGCTGGTTACTGCAGCTCCATGGGGGACAGTGACTTGCCCATCTGTGAAAATTCAGTTCTTTTCAATCATGTAATTACACCCTAATGGGGCCAGAAGAAACAGTGCTGACTGCTGCAAACAGCTAAAAGCCCAAAGAGACTTTGCTCATGTTCCCACAGGTGATGGCTCTGGGTGTGATTTGGAAGTAGCATAGGGGATGGAGTCGGTATTCCCTAAGCTACTGATCCACCCCTCACTGCCAGACTGGATAGGTTTGAATGGGTGAGGAAGCCATACCATTCACCAGAGAACTGGGCCCAACTGGAAAATTCGGTCTTATCTGTTTATGACTAGTAAGGCAGACATTTTTGCTAGAAACCACCTTCTGGTGGTGGGCAGACACCTTACCGCAGTCATCTATATGAGCTGATTTAAAACAGTACATGGGTCCCTTCCAGTGTCACTATGATTTTAGATCCCAGAGTTTGCTATTTAACAGGTCTTCACGACGCAACTTCTCTACATGTCTGTACACTGTAGTTCCACATTTCTGTTTTCTTTCGGTTGCCATCAAACAGCCCTTTCTCCACACCTCCAAAAAAATAAAAATAACAAAGCCAACCCCGCTTATTTTAAATGGCAACTTCATGCAAGGTTTCAACCCAAGGTTATTTTTTTCTACCAGTTGTTTCTTTGAGAACAGATGGCATTTGCAATGGTTCAGGATATATCCTATTTTTAAGTGTCATATGTTTCTAATCTTCTGCAGTGGACTTAGCAATCAGAGGAAAATGCCACGAAAGCTGGGCTTTTTACATGATGAACAAACCACGCTGTCTCATGCCACTCGGGAAATTATCTCCCGTTGCAAGTGCCCAGCAGCCACTCTGCTCTGTGTCCACCCTTCTGGTGCAACGTTTCCTGCCAGCACTCGATAAGGAACAACCTGCATCCGGCAGTGCCAACTCAGCAGAGCACTCAAACATTGACACAACAAAACTGGCAATGAAAAAGTTCAAATTAAAGTTATATACCATGGCGTGATCCCTAGTACGTGGCGTCGCAGGGAACAGTCCCATCTTCCACCACAAAATTCAATACGATGAGAACGTCCCATATGTTTCTTGATTTCCTTTTTGGTATTTTCTCCCGTACATATTGTATTTTGACAAGGTAGCAGCTCTCCCAGAACAGGAGAAGCAATGAAAAATGGAGTCAGGAACTGACATGCTATTTAGGTTTGTTGTTTCTCATACTGCAATTCATAGGATAAAGTCAGCCTTACCTTACAAGTAACTGCAAGCTCAGTCTGCCTCTATTTTGATCCATCTGCACAAGAACCCACTCTTATAATGTAAGCTAGCAAAATCTGAGCTTGAGCTTTTAAACCCTGCCAGAGGGATCAGGCCAGGTTTTGGACCATGCTAACATGGCTAAACAGCTGCTGGGTCAAAGCTGGCTTCTATCCAGCAAAGCAGAGAGAGTTCATACAGATTTGCAAAAGCCCACATAGACCTATCTGAAGCTAGTATTTGGAAGTAGTCATATGAACAGGGAAAAAACGTTATTGTGAATGCTTAAAAAGGGAAGACACACAGCCACAGTGACTCATTCACCAAGGAAACACAAAAGCTGACATCTATAATCCTCTGCCAAAGGCCTCTGGGTTGCCTCTTCCACTGGTACCAGGAGCACCTCCACTTCGGTTCATGCTCCTGATTAATTTCCATTTTGTTTCTCTGTCAGGCTGAGAGCTGAAGCAGCAACAGCTCAAAGGCGGCATTGTCTAAGGCAGCTCTGGCTAACTCCCTCACTGCCACTTCCTCGGGGCTCAGCAAGCCCTGCAAGGAACTGTGCTGCAATGGCTCGTGTCAGTGGCTTGAAGAAGTGATAGTCAATTACATTGGGATGGATTTCCCTCGAAAAGACTTTGAAATTCAGGAGAAATGAAAATGGAATCAATCTGGGACCAGACTTAATGTTTGAATCCAAGCAGGAGGAATCTGAAAATGAGGAAGGGGAACTTTTCACACGTGTGCCTCACACCAAGTCAGCAGGGACAGGGGGAAGCCTCTGACTTTTTTCCACTAGTTCCAACAATGAAGGTATTAATCTGGGACACTGAAGACCAGGGTTCTCCTTTCTAATGAAATAGGAGCAGGATTTGATCTTGAGAGAATTTCTCATCTGCTAGACTACTCTGAAGTTCTGGCTTTTGAATGTCACCTGGTTCCTCTTCACCTAACATACTTAAACCAGATGTCTCTGTTGCCCACTAAGAGCCCTGGCTGGTACGATTATCAAGTTATTCTCATTCTCTTTGGCCCAATGAATATTTATTTTTTGCCAAAACCCCAAACTGAGCTTCAGCTCTGTATTCTTCCCATCTCTCAGAACAATGTGAGATTTTTAGATGCCTACAACATTTGGAAAAACAGAATGGAAACATTTCTGAGAAATTTACTGTTTACTTATTTCTGCATAGTTTCTTTAAATCAACACTTCTTATAACCAAGAAGTCTCAGAAGGAAATGAAGTAAGATGTATTCCTAGAAAACTGAAGCTGCTTCACCATAAATAACATTGGCAAAAATAATAAAACCTCTTGGGTACCCTTCCAACCAACTTACACAGTCCATTCCCTTAATGCCAATGTTTAATGTTTTTGCCATTAAGCTGAGTCCCTAGGGTATGTCACAATAAGCTTGAGTGAGCACATACGAGAATTGCTAGTAGAATAAATGGCCTTCTGGTCTCACATCTGCTTATTTTCTTGCCATTTTTCTACACCACTTAAAACAGCTAGTCTTGCCAGATACCGATCTCCATACTAGTGTTGTTTTGTAGCACATTGCCCTGAACTTGTGAGGCAACTGAGCTTGTCAAGGAAGGTGCTCAAGTTCAGGAATAAAGTCAGTCTTAAGAAATCACATAACCACAGAGAGCAAAAAACTGAACCAAAGACCCATTTTCAGGCAGACTGCAGAGGCTAGTTCCCTCCCTTTCAGAAAGACCAGGCACATACTCCATACTCCTCAGTTCGAAGAAATAAAGTGTTGCAAATTCTAGCCCCCAAAAGTCAGGAGATGTCTATGCAAATCCTAATTCATTCCTATGGATTGTATACTTCAGGATCCAATGTTTAGTTATATAGTATTTTCCCACAGTTTCCAGCCTTGTTCAGTGTATAGGATGAATTCTGCTTTGGACACAAAGGGGGCATATTAAAGCGGACTTTGGTCTGATAGGACTCACAGTCACAGAAGTTGGGAGATGTGTGGTGCTTCCCTTTGATGATAACCCTGGAGATAAGGTGGCCTTACAAATGAAAGGTATCAGGGATTACCTTCCTGCATACCCACACAGGAGCTGGAGACTTCATAGTGTAGAGCAAGAGCCCCTCTTCTTGCCCTAAATCCCCTCCTGCAAGGTCATTAGGAGAGTGTGGCAGAGGAGGAAGGAAAACCTGCCTATGTGCCAAGTCCTGTAGATGGGAACCTCTGGGGCTGACTGTAAAAGGGTGAAAGGAGTCCACAGGGAAGATATGGAAATGCTTTAGGTTTTGCAGAGGAGCTTCTCTTGTTCAGGCCCAGAGGTCCTCACCCTCAAACTGAGCAGTGGAGAGAGGGGCTGACAGTAAAAAGTACCCACATGGTCAACATCGGCGAGAGGGGCACAGCCAAAACACCTGACGCGGGGTCGAGCTGTAATTCCAATAGGAGGTTTGACTGAGAGATTGAGCTGTCTCCCAAATTGCCTTGAAAGGGTGGGTTTGTAGTACTGGCAATTCTGTGCCACCCTGGTAAACAAGATTTTCACCCTTCTCTGGGCACAGCTTTCCTACATCACGGAGTTCCCCAAGACCCTTCCTAAGCCAGCATCCTAAATGTACCCATGTTTCATTTTCCAGGTGTCCAGTTTGGGACATTTGGTACATGGATAACACATAAGAATTCCCACCTCCCACTGAAGGTCAATGTGACCTGTGCTTTAAATGCAAATACAAGAACAGAACAAAATGCTAAGTACTCTGGTCCCCCATGTCCCAGATACAGAGTCCAAAATGAGTAGGCACATCAGGCAGTAACGGCTTTAACACCTGCATCTCAGAGGCTCACATACGAGATGGGGCTAATACTACTTCACCTCATGGAGTGCTAGCTGCAGGCAGAATTCAACCTGTCTTCATGAACAGATTAGAAACCATGATCAGAATATTTGCAGTCCCTGAAGAAAGTCTGTATTCAGTGCAGGATTCAGAGGATGTGTATGAAGTAATGTAAAGGAGAATAAAAGGAAATGAAAAAGCACCATCCATCTTGACTGAGGTGAGAAATCCAAAGTGAGAAAATACAGTGTGACCACCTACTTGAAGACTGTCTTAATGCAAACACACACACACAGAGGAAAAGGATGGGGGGACAAATCAGGGGTTTGGACAGCTGAATTTAAATCAGGCACATCTGAACATTTAGCTTTCGGTGCACACATACCTATGTTGAAAATTGATCCAGACACCTCCTACTGCCACCAGATAAAAATGTATATTTATGTGCTACCAAATTTGTAGCCCAGGTTACTCTAACCTTAGTTTCTCTCCCCTGTGGACATAACTCATACATGGTATACTTAAATAGCCTTAGGCAGTGAATTAAAAATACTGTTTTATTTACAATTCTGTAGCAAATGATTCACTGTAGACATATATGTCAACCTTTTCATTAAATATTGATCATTCAGTGGTTTGCTCCTGCTGCCATAAGGCAATGCAGTGACAGTACCAATGCTTAGATAACAGTGCCTTAGAATTACTGAGAGAACCTTTCTCTGCAATAAGGCAATAAATTGCAACTTATTTGCCAGGAATATATATTTTGAAAATCACTTGATTTTCGTTTTAAGCAACACTTTGACCTAAAGTTCACCATCAGGTACTAAAGCCTCTTTGATGCTACAGTCATCTAGTTCGCTCCTAGGATCGGTCAAGTTTCAATCTGCAGCACTCCAAAGGGTTTGCAGGCACTGTGTACGTCCATCAGAGGTATACAGACTTTTCCAGGGGAGGCATCCCCTTTCTTGAGGAGCCACCTTGAGCCAGATACTCCCTACCACAAAACAGTTGCACATTTAAAAGTAAGTATGAACCCACCTCGCATACCATAATCCCAAATTTTGAAGAGATCAAATGTGCTCCTTTTTATGTAAAAAAAAAAAAGTATGTAGCTAAAAACATATACTGCCTCACTCGCTACTGAAGTACCAGTGAACACATACACGTTTCATACAGTCTCAATGGAAGATACTGCTTTTGTGCTGGACTTGGAGCTAACCATGTAGCTGGAGAGCCTGGAAACATTTCTGCCAAGTTTTAGTTATTCTAGAGAGACATTTTTTCCAAAGCTTCTCCTTTTTTTTCCTGTGGGGCTCACTCAGTCATACGCAAAAGTAGGGAGTTGAATTTTGTGGACCAAAACTGAACAAGATCTTACTTCAGGTCCTTAAATACAAGCAACTTGAAGCAGTTACATCTGAAATCTCACCACAATCGTCAACAGAGCTCCAGTGACCTGGATTTTTCTCTTCATATCTGAAGTGCCACATGAGGGTTAATACACCAAAGACAGTCAGGGAGCAGTTTATGCTAATGTGTTTTCCGTAGCAGCTGGGATAGGTTACAAGAAGGCACGCGTTCAGCAGCCACAGCTCAGCTGACTGATGAGAGCTCACTTGGTCAGCCACAATAAACTAGTAATTTGCAACTGTACAGAAATATCTCTAAAAACAGATGCATAAGACGGTTAAAGACAATGCTGTCTTTAATGCTGTCTCTTAGAACAGCAAAAGAGAAACCTTTACTTTTTACAGCTACTAGAAGAAATTCACTTATAACCCTGTTTTTGCCAGTCTCTGGTACTCTGCCATCACTTTCTGCCAGTGAAACCACTATGGCAGTGTCAGATGACTGTTGCAACTTTAATTAGTGGAATCTGGGTTAAAAATGGTCAACATATTTCCCCATACAAATACTTCTACAATTATGGGAGAAAAAGGGAGGAAGTGCTTAGAAAGATCACCACCTGAGCAAGCCTTGCTGGGATGTTTGTTCTAAGCCAGTCACACTGCCCTGCGCTGCTGCTTTCGGAAGTAATGACATCCATCCTACAGCCAACTGCAAAATGATTTATAGCTTTCAAACTCTCAAAGAAATACTTTCCATTCTGTTCCTGAAACCAATCAATACTGCAGTATCCACAACTGTTTCTAATACAACTGCCTGAAGAGTACGTGTAGGCACTGGGCGAGGATTACCAGAAAATGACACCTTTCCAGCTGGAACATAATGTTTTCTGCCCAGTTCTGTTTAGCTCT
The DNA here is from genome assembly GCF_000699145.1 of Aptenodytes forsteri. NCBI lineage: Eukaryota > Metazoa > Chordata > Aves > Sphenisciformes > Spheniscidae > Aptenodytes > Aptenodytes forsteri. The sequence continues at coordinate 1,752,295 of NW_008795259.1, read as the reverse complement.
CTGCTTCAGCCTCTGAGTACACTGCTGGGACTGTACTTCTGTTTCTCTAAGAGTCCTTATCGAAGAGAGATGAAATGAGATGGTGAAAGTTGGAAACATCCTTTAGAAAGCCACTCTGAACTGATGCTTATGCTATGCAGAGCATTCTGTCTCCAGAAACCACGAGGAGGTTTCCCTTAACTCTAGTTTGCTGTGCAGTCCCAATGTTGTGGAAGATCATGGAAGACACAACCATTTTGTAAAGGGGAGTCAAATAGTTGACTTAGTTAATTATAAAGATTTATCAGCGTGGACAGAGAGGGTCAAAGCAATAAGGAGCCTGTCAGCCACAAGCAACACTGACTCCAGAACCTCACTCATGTCTTTGGGGGCCTGAACTTTTAATAAAGTTTTCTTAACATGACATAAATTCTATGTACTGTAATAAAATTAACTTTACTTTTACATTGAAATTTACTATAAAAGGTTCCGACAATATCCGTACCTCCATGTGCTGGAAAATCGAACCACCCTGCATGCACTGCAGAGCTGTCAGAGCTCCAAACTGCATCGCCACATCCCATCCATGGGAACACGGGCACTCGTACAAAATCCAGCTCAGAGGACAGAGGAGGATGAGGAGGGTTATGGCCTCCAGCCAGGCTGCACCACAGGCTGGTAGCAAGGACATAGCAGAGACTCTACCCGTGCTCACATGGGCTACAAATCTTGCAGGATTTAGACAAGCCACCACAGTCAGTAAGGACTATGTCTATGTTCACCAGGTAAAAGCATCCCCTTAAATCATGACCCCATACAACTCATCTCATGCAGCTCCTGCTGTCAGAAGATAAATCGCCAGGCAGGAGCAGTGACTGCCGAAAGCAGCTGGCCCCAATCTCACACATGCTGATCCCTGCCCTGGCAGCAGCAGCAAACCTGATTTCCCTGTGTGCTGGCAGATGCAGGGCAAGCGATGAAGACATGACCATTTTGCTGTGCCCTTTGCAGGCTGCTGCCGCTCAAGGCAACAGCCTACATCACCTATGCTCCCAGCTGGCTCTGTTTTGCAGTCAGTTCTCTGTTTCGTCTTCAAATGACTCTATTAGCACTTCGAAATAAGTCATTTGGGCCCCGCCTAAGTTTCGGAGTGATTTTAACAGTTGCCTTGACTCATGGATCTGCAGACTAATTGCAAGTACCATCCAGGAACATTAAATCCCACACACAATTGTGACAACTTTGATATTATTGCTTAGAACAGTGCCCACTTGAGTCATGCTTTAATTCAGTCATTAGTATTTTCATGGAAAAAGGCGTATTTCCCCCCAACCCCATTTCACAGAGTGGGAAGCACACAGGAAGGATTTATCCCACATAAAAATAAATTGCTATTTGCATGTCAGAAAATGGCTGTGGAAAACAGAAAAACATCAATTATTCAGAGCAGCAAATAAACAAAAGGGAATTTTTCCAATTTTTTAAAAGAAATAGGTTATCTGCAAGCAATGGCTCCATTTTTCCCCCCTCACAAAGCAACTGCAATATCCTCCTCTGTACGGAGTATACGTATCAAGTCTGACACACTGGTTTGATTACTGTGAGAACGAGCAAAACAATGAGCTTTTACAGCCAAAGAGCCTTGAATTCGAACAGATGCCAATTCAACCTGTAGAGAGATATTCCATTGTGCCTTCCATTGTGCCTTTGAAAACTTATCAAAAAAAAAAAAAAAAAAAAAAAAAAAAAAAAAAAAAAAAAAAAAAAAAAAAAAAAAAAAAAAAAAAAAAAAAAAAAAAAAAAAAAAAAAAAAAAAAAAAAAAAAAAAAAAAAAAAAAAAAAAAAAAAAAAAAAAAAAAAAAAAAAAAAAAAAAAAAAAAAAAAAAAAAAAAAAAAGTAAGAGAAATATTCTTTCATACTTTTTTTTCAAGAGGAGAAGAGAGGTTTTCCCTTTTAATCAGTGACCTGAAGATGTCAGCTCTGCTCTTACACATTAACGTGCCATTAGCACACGAGTTCAGGGCAATTATCTTGGTGAATATGACTAAATACAATCTAAGACACCACAGTGAGAAAGAAGCCCATAAATCTCACTGTTAAATTATTTACATTGCTGTTGCAGCCAGATGTGCCCGTTGGGCGGGGATGAGATTGCTGCCATGCTGCCTGCACGCTTAGGTTGTGAACGTGGGTCAATATCTCTGCCCCTCTGTCTTCTCCATCATTTTTTCCTATATGAGCTAGGACGAATAGCCCATCCCGCACCGCAGATGCCTACTGATGTGTCAGGGTAGCTATTCCCCTTCTTGCACTGAATAAGGTCCAGCCTTGACTCAGCTACCATCGGGAGGAGAAACAGCTTTCCCTGCTCCCAAGACAGAATGAGCTTACTGTGGATTTAGCTCATTTTTTCTTATTCTGACAGGTTTTAATGAGGCTGGGAAAAAAATAGCGAGCACAGATAATGAAAACGGTGTTTTGTGCAGAGAGTTAGTTCAGTATTAGTTTGATGGAGGGATAAAATAGCAGACTGTGGATGGTGGGGTTTTCTGCTTCATCATCTATTTTTCCTTAAGGTGGCAAACAGCTAGCAAAGTGCTCATTAATGGATAGTGACAAGTAGTTTCCTGTGGTCTTAAAACAAACCATCAATTACAGAGAGTGTTTTCAGTTCTAGAGGCTAAAAAATACTCAATACCATTCAGCTGGTTGCATGTTTTTCGGGTGATGAGAAATCCAAGAAGTGAAAAACATACAAAAAAAGAAAAAGAGAGAAACTATTGTGCTTCCTCCAGACCAGCACGCTTCAAAATAGCCTTCAGCTGAGGCCTAGATATTCAGTGTCCCTGCAAAACAAATGGCTCTTTGAAGAGCTGTAGCCTGATCTTCATTTGAGCTGATCAGGTCAGTAAGGGCTCAGGTCCCATAAAGCAAAGCACAGAGTGGCAAGAAGTCCAAGCTGCAGCTTTAATGGATACTGGCAAGAAGGTTCATTCTCATCGCTTTTTCTTTCCATTTTAACCCTTGGTGCACTGACAGGTCAAGAAAGAGGAGACTTCAAACCGGTCACAAAAAAATCACTTATGAAAGGCAGGAACTTCTTCCACCTCTAGAGTGGCAGAGAACACCCCATCCTCCCAAACCAGCCCATTTTTCCTTCACTTGAAACAATCCTAGTGAAAAAACAGAAATTGTGTTGGCAAATGTTACAAGACCAGTTCCTCACTGTAACACACAGAAAGGGGAACCAGTTGCACCATTGGAAACATGCAAAATAACAGCAGCCTAAAGCTGAATCACAAAACAGAGCATTGGACATTATGGGGCTATTTTGTACCATCTAAACCAAACCAAGAAATCTTCCTAGATGTCCTTGCAGGAAATTTACAGGGTCTCAGGAAAAACACAGCTACTGTATTTAAAGTGGTGACAGAAACGTGCTTCTGAGCTGTGGGCACAGAGTGAACTATCTGTGTGTTCCAAGTACATCTACACCTTTTACGCAACAGACGTGAGGTTTGGAAAACGTGGCTCTAAAAAGCACAAGGTCATACCCAAGCGAGCTCTGGTATTACAAGCTCTAGAGAGCATTTCCAACACAAGAACTAGTTCTGAGTTCCCTTTCATAAGCAGATTGCGGCACGTTATAGAGCCGGTCTGAGAGGCCTCTACGTTAGGCATTAGCTACTGTCATACAGTTCAGAAAGAAACTCTGATAGCACAACTGGCTTTTGTACATCTGTCCTGTAGCCCAGCGTTAGAGCTGCCCATCAGCCATGACCCAGAGCCCTAGAGCTCAATATGGGACTCAGAGTTTTTTCAGAGTTCCATGGGGTTTGGATCCAGAGGTCCAGTTTAGGACCAACCTCTAGTCACCCATCCCCTCCTTCACCAACAGAGACACATGCACCACCTTTACAATGGGTGAGCAGTACAACTGTAATCTAAAGTAATATGAAGAGGGTTCAACAAAAAAAGCTGTAAGCAAGAAAGCTTTTTCTGGACAAGTGTAATGCAGACATCTTTTTCAACATGCTACATCCAACTCCAGCAGGACAACAGCTGCCAGCCCCTTGCACCCACCCAGGGTGCTCAGAGACAGAAGTCCTGCCCCTATCGCAGCCAAGTGCCACACAGCAATTACTGACCATTATGCCGGCACAAGAGTAAGCACACACCCATCCACGGCTGCTGTTGGTGAGTTGTGTACGAGGCAGATCATCATTCATGAAAGCTTTCTCTGCTCCCATAAAGTGACAGCAAGGACTGATTTTGTCTTTGCATGTGTATACTTGTGGAACTTGCAGAAAACGTGGATACTTATGAAATACAGCAAAAGGTGGCTTTCTGGAAGTGGAAAACTCTCCAGAAACCCGACTTTGCATGACAACAGAGGTGCTTGTTTGCTTGCGCTGTTGGGCTCCCATTGCATGCTCAAATGATCCCCCCATCCCAGCTGTGTGCTTATGCCATGACCAACAAAGTAAGGCCTGTCAAGCCATTCCGGATTCAGACCATCCTTATTATTCACCCCAGAGGATATTCTGTCAGTTAGATAGACCAGTGTTTTCACAGGAACTGCATGGATTATCTTGCTATAGTATAACCACAGTACCAACCACAAAGAAAATATAACTATTTCATACAAGCATTATCTTCATGTAGAAGAAAGGATAGCGGGGACCTCTTTGAGACTATCCTGAAGCACACTAACTACAACAGTACCAACTCACTTCAGTAGAGATTGTCCATGCCTGCTACCTCTCAGAGCCAAGACTTATGGATGTAAGTTTTATAACCTTATTCAGGGTGAATTTACTGAAGTCAGAAAAGAGATATAACGACTCCTATTAGCGTGACCTATCCACATCTTGGGTCAGATCCCAGGAAAAAAAAAACTGCACTCCCTTTTCAGCCATAAATTATGTGCTTAATTATCCAAATGTCAAACTGTGCTGGCAAATAACTAGGAAGGTCAGATCAGAGTGAATTAGACCTTTAAAAGCCAGTTTCAGGAGCCAGTCCTTTCCATGGCAGACATGTAAGTACATTACAGTTAGAATTCACTGTCACTTTTTGCAAGTTGCTTCTACAAGGGCCATGAACAAGGAGTGAACTCTTTTTCCCACTTGGAGCAGTTAAGGAGCCTGTGATGCCAGGGTCTGTGCCATGCACTTGCAGGAAGACAGGATTTCAGTTCCAGGACTTCCCTATGCAAACATCTAACCATACGGAGCAGGAGGTAACCAACTCACTCTCATTATGGAGAATTGTTCAGACTCCTCGTGACCAACTACCATTTACACTCAGGACAATCTCAACCCAGAGTAAACCCAACAGAGTATGGGACTGAGGACGGATTAAGGCTCAGGGTGTTTTCTTTGAACTACTAGTTACAGTAGGTAATTACTAAGTCAATATTGGATTGCAAAGGGCTTCAAGCAGGGACCATGGGCCAAGTTATCATGGCTGTAAGCAGAGACACACTGAATTAAATTCGTAATAGGAATAAGTATAGTAATAGGAATAAGGAGTGCAAGGGAGATGCACCCTGAATTTGGCTCTTTGGTTTTTCATAGTATGTAGCTACAAACAGGCCAGATCCAGCTCCCCAGACTCAAAAGAATCCTATTGACTTCAGTGTGACTTGGATGGAGCCCAAGGTGTTTGTAAAAGACATTAACTGACAACAGGCAAACACACACATTTCCTGACTTCCTCTCCTGTTGGCATGGTGGGCCTGGAAACATCTCGGAGGGAAATCACTGGCCAGATGCATTGGCTTTGGCAGCAGGCAGCCGGTCTTGGTCACCACCCTGGTGTAAGCCTGGCGAATTGGGACTGCTCCGTGCATGCTGCACAGGCACCCAGCACGACCGAACCAAGGAGCAACTGGGCAACCACTGGGGCAGAGATCAGATGCACTGTACGGCAGGGCTGCCAAAAAGCCCCAGACCTTCCACATGCAGGTTTCACGCTTGTTTTGCCAGGTATGCCAGACCTAAGTAAACACCATAAAGCCCATCACGTAGTAACAGGAAGGTTACAACATGAAGCTTCCCCACCCTGATACCACCAGAAGATACCAGCTTCCTTGCCTGGATAAAATCAAGCCAACCAGTCCCGCAGCAAACTGCTTCGCATCTCCAGAAAACACAGGTGCCATTGCCTGTCTGCCCAATGCTGTTCTTACTCTCTTTTCTCCTTGCAGGGAGGCAGCGCTCCTGGTTCTTCCATCAGCATGAGTTTCTTCTGCTCTCTTCCAGATCAGGTCACTGCATGATGTTCTCCACATCTCCAATAGTCCACTAATTTTCTGTATAACTCTCTTATTCTCTCCAGGCTGTTCCTTGTTCCCACTGAACTCGAACGCCACCCTTTTTGACAGCAAGGGTAACAGCAGGCCCCAGCTGCCCCAGCCCGAGCACTAGCTGTGCCAGCCCCTCTGTATTCCTAAAGAAATAACCATTGAGCTCTGCATGCCATCACACAGAGGTGCATAGGTTGCCTCTGCAGAGCAGAATTCATTCTGGCACCCTGAACAGGATCTGTGTCCAGGCCACCTCTCCTCCAGCATCAGCTCTCCGCCCCCCGCACCCAGAAAGAGCAAATCAAGTCTCAGTGAACCCAAATGAAATATCCCATTTCCCAGGTGCTTTAAGGGGCCATATGACTGACTGAAGGGATTTCATCATGACTGAAAGTAAGAACAACATCCCTTCACCAAGGAAAAGGCAGTACCTTCTACCATTTCATGTGTAAATGGTTGCATTCTCTGCTTCCACCAAACCTCAAAGCTCATTACAGCTCTAAATGCTAACCCATGAGAAAAGCCCAGAACACTGAAACATGGCATGGAGACATTACAGCTTTAATCCTTCATAGGATTAGCTCATTTAAATTTGATGAGATAGAAGGGAAAAGAAAGGATACACATGAAAAGACACCTGCTTACATCACCTCAGCAGTTCCACGAGTGTGTTTTCTTGTACTTTTTTCTTCCCTTTCTTTTTTTTAACATTTCTAGGGATCTCAAGTGATCCTCGAGTCCTTTACTCTCTCACACACAAGAGGAGCTGCAAAACATGTCACAAAAGTTACATCTTTGAAGAGCCAGACACAAAAAACAGATTCTGCTGCAGCATTAAACACAAATTACACAGCACAAACCCTGAGCTTTCCCCTAGAGCTGGCACCTTGCTTTTCTTGTCTCCAAACACGCAAGCAATGCTTGGATGTGTTTTGTGCACCCCTGTCATCTATTCTCCAGGAAAAAAAAATTAACTCAGGGAGAAAGTGTTCATTTAACAAATGAACAACAGAGAGAAGGAACCTGGTGAGAAATGCTAGCGTCAGATACAGGAAAATGAGAAGCCAAAAGGGAAGTATTGTGCAAAGTGCTTTGGGTATCCAGGAGCAGTGAAGGAAAGTTGTGCAAGACCAAAAAGCAGGAAGAAACATGCAGTCTCTATGTGTGCATATATTGGGAGAGGAAACAGATGATCGCAAGAGAGAGACACGCAAACTTTTGTTAAGAAGAAAGAAACTTTATTTTAATTTTTTTAAAAAACTTTTCATTTCCCCTTCCCACCATGATTTTCTGTGTGCGTTTTACTGGATCACTCAGACCAAAACCACAGACCTGAGTGCTTACAACCTCACATCTATGTATGTGACCCTTTTCTCATAGATGCTGGACACACAACTTTCCCTAATGATAGGCAGAGATGCAGGTGTTTCCTGTCTGTAAAACCATTGCTTTTCCAATTAAACTGAATGTAGGTGCTCACCTCTGAAAATTTATCCTAGGAGCTTTCATTCCACCCCCCCAATAAAACTGATACAGTGAAGAGGTTCTTCAGGGCAGAGTGCAACAGCGAGGAAAAAAATAGTTGGATTTATCCTTCTTCACTTTTTAATTAGGGAAAGACACTGGAAGCAAAATCAATTTGCTGCTCTTGATTTGGTTTTTTGTTTAGTGACAATTTGACTCCTAAGACCAAATTATCTGTGGGGAAATAATTTCACTTACTTCAAGGCAATTTCTCCAATAGGTAAGTTGCTTACCTACCTTTCTCCAGTCTGTATGCTTCCCCCCTTTGTTCTCTGAGCCTGAAAATATCTTTACTTTCAGGGCATTTCTCCATCAGCCCTTCAACCGAGATCTTCAAAGTGAGAAGCATTTTCTCCATACAACTAAGCTTCTCTCCATACCTATAACAAGTTTTAAAGCAAATTAGAAATTACTTTAGCTGCAAAACACCAGGGAAAAGAGATTTTGGAATACGCAGCATTCTGATTAGAAGAAAGAGCAAGTGAGACACACTGACTGATTTGAACTCTGTGTGATAGGAAAAGAAATGACCTTTCATCAGACCCATAATTCATTAATACAGTTTCCCGCTTCCCATCTGGAAGCCAGTCATATCGCTGGATATATTGTGCATCAGCATAACTATTCAAGCACTCTTAACGAAATAACAATAGAAAAATTGCCATTTATTTCTGCTATTTTTTTCTTTACTTTTCCAGGGCTTTAACTTTATTTGGAACTTATGTCAAAATAAATTTTGAGGATCCTGACTGTGGGTTTAGTTGAATCTAAGCTGTTTGGAATTTATGTTCTACTTCTCGTTTTCAGCCCTGGTATTTCTTTGTAAGATATCCCACTGGGAAGTAACCAGAAAACCATTTCCTTTTTTTTTTTTTGAGGATCTTAAAAGTCATATAAGAAAGATGAAATGGCCATCAATAGTTCCCAGGGGGAAGACTGGAAATAGAGGAGATTCATGAGCAGTTCTTAATGCATCAGCTTCTTCCACACATTCAAAACCCACATGAAAATCAGAACCCACACAGTAAAAGCCCTTATGAGCTTGTGCACCACTTAAAAATTTAAACAGTCTTCTAACGGAAAAAGATAACCTATTAAAAGGCAACAGTGCCCATCTACCAACATAACGTTCACGCTGCTCAGACTGCCGGGACTCTCTATTTTGCTATTAAAGCCCTTCCTGCTTTTTTCTTTTGTGTAGCACCAACCGAGACGGAAGCCTAACAAAGGTGTCGTTTCCCAGGAGGGATCTCTGCTCCCTCATTTGCCTGTATTGAGGGAACTGGGAGACACCTGGATGTAACTGCTAGGCAATGGAGATGAAATGCTGACAGCATGGCAAGATTAATGGGAGCTGATCCCCTGGCATTGTCTTTCATATCTCTGCAGTCCTTTGCAATTTGTATTTGCTAATCCAATTTTCTGCTTCCAACGTGGGCAGCTCTCTTCATTTTTTCCTCTGACTAGCATCACCTCAAGGCTAACCATAGATCAATCACTATCAAAAAACCTCTGGAAGGATGAAATCCACATCTCTCTTTACCCTGAGAAATCCCCTGAAGGAATACTCCCATCCACACCAAAGGGATACACTGCTACTAGGGAGCAGTTGCTGTAAGAGCAGCCCTCATCCTGGTGAAATGTGGCTTGAGAGACAGCAGGAGCACTCGTCTCGCCTGAATGTTCAGGACAGTATTTCTATGCGAACACATCCACCTTTCATTCCTGAGGCAGGCTGAGAGTTCACATATGGTGAGTTACTATGGCTCAAGTGATGAGTGACTCCATCTCAGCGGAGAAGCAGCACAGGACAGCTGAGCCCATCCAACATTTTGCTGCCACTGTTGAAAGGGGGAAGTCCTACACCCCCTACATCACTCTTAGACTTGCTCTCTTGCTTACCTTCCACCAGCTCTGGTGCTGGGAGCCTCTGGGAATTGATACAACCCAGTAATCCAGCAGCAAATTATCTCAGAAAAAGCAACTGAGTTTTCTGCCAGGATAGGGGCAAAATTGGTTCAGTAAAAAGTTTTACAAGCTGCAGAGTCAGCACTAGACTGCAGAGCCAAAAGCAAGAGCAAGGGTAGGGAGGACAAAGAGGAAGAGGATCTCTCCCCCTCAGCAGATGTAAGTTGTTTGTAAGACTCAGCCATAACATGCAGCTTCACCTTTGGGATCATGCGGATGTTGTCTCCCGTCACTACAAAGCCATCCAAGCAGAGTGGTGAGGAAGGAAGGGTAAAAATTCTTTGGAGTACACTCTGACAGAAAAAAGAAAAAAAGTGTTTGAATAGAGTTGTCAAAACATATGATTTTGTGGAAGAAAATTGCCGGATGAGTATTTTAGTAGAGAGGATATTTTAATTTTTTTTTTTTAAATCTGCTTAACGTTAACCACAAACAAACATTTGGCACAAAGGATAGCCTTGTTAATGATTTAGTGCCTTGGTTCTTCCAGTGAGAGTAAGCACTGAAATCCAGCATTTACAGGCTGGATAACAAGTTGTTAAACAATAACTGGGAAAACTCCTAATGTTTCTAGGGAGGAATAGAGGAGGGAAGGGGAGAGGGAAAGGGAACAGAAAGGAATAGATTATACACCACAAAAATAGATCACAAATGTCTTTTTTTTTAGTTCTTTGCAGGTTCCTTTTCAAGTAAAAGACGTGACTTTTAAAAAGCCTGTAACAGCACTGCTTTGCACTTTTAATAAAGACTTCTTAAAGACATTAGGTTCCATGTGGCCCACAGCCTTTTCCTATGGGGAAGACCTGAAATGGCTGTTCTAGCAGCGACCGCTGATCTCACAGCCAAACATCTCCCCCTGTAACCAGGCGTAGCTGGGTGCTTACCCAGGAGCAGTGCCCACAGGGCTCCTCTTGTCACTGTGACTGGTGAGGCATCGATGACCAACAGCTGCTACCACCACACCAATGAAGTCCTCAAAAGTCGTCCCCCAACCTGGGAAGCAGGCCTGTGAGGGTAGAAATTCTACTGTCCGACAGCATACACCTACCCATACTGAGGAAAAAAATCAGCACAGTAACAGCTCAGAAACAGAGACGGGCAGCCAAAAGTTTCTCTCTGCATACCTACTTCGTGGGTTTATATTGTTACATGATCTCCTCCTCTCATGGACCAAAGATGGGCTCTGCAACACTGCACAAAGTGCCTGTGGTGGCCTGCAGGTATTTATTATTTACTGTGATCTCAGGAGGTCCACGCTAAAAGCAGCCTGGGAAAGCAGGCTATGTTTTATCCACCACATGACCCAGTTTCCAGCAGTTCTGTCAAGCACTTCTGTCACCACTGACAGGGCTGAATAATGTTCAGTGAAGTAGGTGATGAGTTATGTGAAACTAGCTTCCAGAGGAAATTAATTTCCACAGAGAGGCTCTGGCTACTTGAACTTTGTTTTAAAAAGCTGTGTTTTATTGCAGTCCAAGTTAATGAAGAAAGGTAGCTGACAGGCTGCTGTGCTGTCTGTGTTCTCTCTCAGACACCTTTCTTCCAGCAGCAGAAGCAGCAGCAGAATAGGAACATCCACTGAAATGAGCTTCCATTTGCACTCATTTTATCATTTCTCTTCCTACTGCCACATCTACTGCTCTACTATTGCCATGAGAAATAATCAAACCTGCTTTTAATACAATGCTGTGCATATGGCATCTCTGCCAAGACCATTCTCGAGCAGAACAGATTGCAAAAAGTATTGCATGCTCAGCCTTCTGCCTGGGAACTTAGGTAGGAGATAACATCTGTATAACCCCCACCACTCCTTATGAGCACCTGATTTCCAAAAAACTTCTTTTTCTGCTTTTATTCTGCCAAACTTACCACAGTGGAACTCCCTCCAGGGTTTCCATCCTTCTGCCCTGTGCTTGACCTAGTCTTTGCATGCTGGAAGATTTTGGAGGCCCTCAACTGGGGCCTTAATACTACCTTTATCCTACTATCTGGACTACATCCATCAATCCGAAGAATGTATTCTCCATATTACGTCCATATTACATCTATACTACAAAATTTACCCTAAAATTTAAGATAAACTACTCTGAGGAACCTGCGTACGGTTAAGTACCGCATTGACACTCGGGTAGGTTACTGCTTCTGACAACACTTACCTCAGATATCTCAGTTACAACATCTATTGGCTTTCAACATGTTTAGAAGTATGACTTTCTACATTTCAAAGACATGTGGGAAAATGTGGGAAAAATGCAAAAGAGTCTTTTACTGTGGAGCGGCTGCTATTCCAACACTGTTAATCTTAGCACAGAAAATCAGGCACACTTATCTCTGCTCGGGATCCTTTGCATGAATGTTGCTGGAAAACACACTTTGATGTGATCAGATGCTTCACAGTAGTTCCTCACCAAGCGTATCAGGAAACAGCAAATGGGTTGAAGCAAAGACTTCACAAGATGGGATTTCCTTGTGGTATTTTCTATTGTTGTTTTGAAAAAAAAAAAGATTAAAAACATTAAAAACTTGAAGGAGCTTTAGTTTACATGCCTTTGAGGCCCCATGTGCTTGCAAGGAATCAGGTAAAAGCATGTACAAATTGTAAAAAGAATTTTAAAATGCAACGCTCAAAAATACCAGAAACTGAGAGCTGTTTAGGCATACGCCTTAGCCTAGACACAGTCACAGGCAAGAACAAAAAGGGATCTCCCACCTACCTTTTAGCTGCCCCAGGAAATGTAGATACAAGACTAACAACTTCTCAGTCTTTACCTATCTTTACCCTGCTCTCTCATACAGTATTTTACGTATTTGGCTAGATGCCATGAAAAAGTCCCACGCACTTCATTAGCTGAAAAGCTTCTCAATAGCATAATGGCAGGGTTTCCTACAATAAAACCCAAATGTGCAGCAGTTTTCCTTAACGTTTCTAGATCTTCTGATCAGTATTAAACTCAGCCATGTCTGATTCATTGGAGTGCATACCCAGCCTTCTCACCAGTATTCGCCAACCATTAGCATTCAAAATTAATGACTCAGTTCCTCATCAGACTGCTTTAGAAATAGAACAGTTTTTTAAACAATTATGAATTCTGAAGAGATTTATTTGTCTTCAGATTTTTGACGTTGACAAGTTTTAGTTCTCAAACTCTTCTTTGTAGCCACCAACATCAGAATCTTACTTTTTAAAAATAGACACATGAAAGTCATACGAAATAACATGGCTCCAGAAGTCCACGCTACATAGTCAAAATAAATGCATGAAACTTGATAACTTTGTTTATTTGTTAACTTCACAAGCTTTGTAGACAATCTAGAGCAAAGTGTCAGGACCAGACATAGGCAGTCCTTGGGTTTTGGAGGAATAAGAAGCAGCAGCAGGGTGAGAGGTCCCTGCCCTCAGGGGCAGGCAAAGCAGCAGGTAAGAACGGAACCATGACTCTTCGCACAAGGACCCCACTGAGGTGCAGAGGACAAACTGCACCTTTTGCAGCTATGGCATGAGGTCAATAAGCAATACACTTCGTCCCTAAATTTCAATTGCAATGAAACCAGAAGCAATAGCCAGAAACCTATAAGTGAGGGACAACATTTTGATTGTCTTCTTTGAGTCTAGGAAGTGGAAATGTGCACACAGACCTAAGTCTTGATGTCCCACAAAACGCACCAGATGCACAAGTAGTAAAACTCTACCACATAAAAACTAACTTCAGATCTTGGGAAACCTCAGGGTGCTATTCTTCTAAGAATATATTCACACCAAATAATTTATTCCTGCTCTAAGCCATTTTTACTGTTAAAAAGCCAAAGGGTAGGGGACACCAAAACTTGTTTTATGTAACAAAAAAGTTTTCCTTTTCCATTCCCCTTCTAATTAGAAAGATCTGACCAATGTTGATCAAACTAGACTATATTTACTTCCAAGAAAAAGATCGAGTTAGATTTTCACTGGCATAATGTGGTCTAAGCATAAATGGTCTCAGAAAAACCTGTGAATGACAAAAACAAAGTAAAAACCTGAAAAGACACAGAGGACTAGAATCAAAATGTTTACGTCACTTCAGCCTTCAAAGTTTTTCCTTTCTTTCTGCAGGTACATATCAATTCTCTCAGCATTTCACTACAATTGCCATTAAGCTGGAATCTGTTCTGTGAGAAAATGGTGTCATGGCAAAGATGATTCCTAAGATTTTTATATCTGAGGCGAGAAGAGGTGCTATTCCTCCAGGTCTAATGGGGACCAGGCTGTAGTCCTGCTGCCTGCCTTATTCGTCTACAGAACAGTGGTGGCAAGACAGCTCACAAGAGAACGCAGTTCCAGCTGGGCACTGTAACCAGGTGGGATGCTAAGACAAAAATACTAAAATAGCAGCCCGAAGTAGAGGAGTGAATGAAAACCCTGCTGCTACCCTGGATAGATCAAGGGTCTTGTCTGTCACAAGGAGGTGAAAGCCCACTACGTGCAGGTGTGTGCATAGTCATCAGAAATAAACATATATCCTAAAAATATATCCCCTCTTGCAATTAAACCTAGTAAAAGTTCTTATGTGTGTGACTTTGTGCTTATTTGCATCACCTTACCAGCATTTCTGTGCTGCACATCAACTCTGGTCTGCACAGCAGGGGCAGGTCACACACATAAAATCCCTGACGTTTTGCAGCTCCATCTAAAAGTCTGCATCCACGCAGGGACCGTGACAGCTGCTGGACTGACAACCCCGAAGCAGCGCGTTGCCACAGCTCTGAGAAGCTGCAGCACAGTGGGTAGTGCTGCGCATCCCCCCCATGCCAGCCCGATGCAAAGGGACCACAGCGGGGGGGAGTCAGACTCAGAGCCAGTGCCTTTTTAGCTTCTCTGCTGAAAGATGCCAAGTTTGCAGCCATCAATTAATTTTATGCAGGGTCTCCCCCCCCGGGCAGGGGCAGGAGCCACCACCTCATGTCACCAGCTGGTGAGCAGGCACCACAAATTTGTACCAACAGCCAAGAAGTGCAAAGGCAGATTCTGCTCTCCACTGCATGTGTAGAGGAGAGCTCTGATCTGTAGAGCAGCCTCAGCCTGTCCCTCTGATTCAAGGAGTTCAGAGCCTTGTCCGAGGAGACAAATGTTGCATTTGCATTTCCCTTTCCCATGTCGGATACTGGGAACATATAACTGACAGCAATCACGCAGGTTGTACATCACACAGCACTTCTGAGATCTCCTTTTGTGTGTTTCACAATAAAAACACTATGAAAATCCACAGTGGTGGGTTTCCCTCCTTGTCGTCCTCCAAGTTGCAGTGTTTACTAAGTGAAGAGAAACATGCAAGGCTTAATGTTGTATCATCCAGGGCAGCTCTGATTGCATGCTGGAAGCTTCCTCAGCACAGTAATTGGTAACGCTCGAGTTTTTTTTTTTTAACAAGGTGTTGAAACTGCAGTTTAAGTGAAACACATCTGCTAGCAAAGATATAAGCCATTTTTGAAAATACAGTATACGTTACAAAGCCAGAATATATTGCCATTGTACCACTGCCCTTCTTTAAAAGGTGGGTAAAGGAAAGGGTCAGACTTCCTGATCCAGCAAGCCAGCGACATAGCGAAATCTTCATTTACCACATACCAGTCTCATACTGCTCGCTCTGCCTCCCCCAGCCAGGACCTCATCCTCAAACACCTCCATGTCTGAAAGCCTGGATCCATCCCCAAACCTCCCTGCATCTGAGGGCCTGGAGGACCTCAGCCCTGCCACAGCTCTTACCTGAGGCGTCGCCTGTCCCTCCGAAAGCAGGCAGAGGACCCATGCTTTGCTCTTTCACACAGACGAAAGCTCCTGCGCTACGCAGATCCACGCTTCAATGTTTGCAATCCCCAGGAAGCCCAGAAGCAGCTTCATGCTCGCCTCTGGGTTGGATGCCATTAAAAATAGGCATGGACCATGCCCCATCTTTTCCTGCAAATGCACAGATTTGATTCTTGCTATCTTTTAATTTGACTCTAACTCAGAAATCGTCCCATCACTTTGAAAGTTAATGGAGAAACTGTGAAAGAGTACAAGTATCATACATCCCCTAATATCACCTGTGAGCAGCTAGTTGGATAGGAATCAGAGCAAATGAGACCTCCTGGGCCCGGGAACTGTGTCTGGAGAGCAAACCAAGAAAGCTGCTTCCCAAAGGGCCCTTTGTGTGCAAGTAGGAAAGGATGGGGCTGAAAATCAGCACAGGCAAAGGAATCTCTTTTTCAGAACAGTTCTTCGGTTGTGAAGGAGTAAAGATACACTTTCAGAAGCACTGTTGTGGCTTAATCTTCCTAAATACCATTTCACAAGAGGCCAAGCACCCTGCATTTTTAAGGAGATCTCACAGACTGTTTATCTTAATATAATCTCCCACAAACGTTTATGGGGAGAGTTTTATTTAATGCAGTCTGTGATCTGTATAAACATCACTATGGTATTAGGCTAACCAAGCTCTGAGATGAACTGGAAGTCGTGTGGGAGCTTTATTTGGGATATTAAAGTAGCACGGTTCAATATATGATTTTATTTGCAGTAGACTGCTGGGATTTAGAGATTAGTCATATGGGGATTTTAACAGTTGTGCAGTTATGAGAGGCTGACTCAATGGTTTTCGTCTTGTAAAATGTCACCCAACTGTCTTGTTACTTCAAATTACAAGATTAAGAAGTTAAATACTTAAATCCCCAAAGAAAAGCTTGAATTTTGGGGTGGGAGGACGGGAGAAAAGCACGGAAGGAGAGAAGTAGAAAGGTATCTGCAAACACAGTTCCACACTCTTCGCGCAAGTAACTAGAAAAATGGCACTAGTACTTCCAAATTTAATTTTCTCTCCATGACCCTGTGTCAGATTCATTCAGTTTACAAGTCGATTTTGTATTATTAATTGTCAGCCTTGAAAACGCCACTTGGGATCCACAAATCAAGTTGTGCCTCTTTACACCTCCTAAATCACCAGTAATGAAGATTCTGCCCTTTGTAATTTACCTGTTGGTGCTTTGGAGATCCAGACCCAAATCCATCTTACTCACCCCTGCAGCGCCTGCGCATGCTGGCTCTGGATCTTCTCTGAAGAAGCGCTGTTGTTTCAGCGTGGAGGAGACTAAGACAGAAATCTCCCAGGCTGCCTCACTTTTTTCTCCACTTTCTGCAAACAGCCTCTACATGTTGTATGCATATTGCTGGGATGCTCAGAGAATCTGTGAAAAATGGGTCTTAAAATACTGGAAAAGCAAAGGATCAGATGTGATTACCCACTGCTCTGCCCTGATCTATGTGTTGACTATCTTAGTAGCAGAACAGGCAGAAGATGAAAACAGAAAAGGACGGGGACAACCTGACCACAATTGCAGAGCTTCAATATACCTGTCATTCACTAGGTTTTATTTCACATACACACAGCAATCCAGGTTTCTGTGACATCTGAATTCTTGGCCTTTTGCCGCCAGTATCAGTAACTACCATTTGTTATTAGGAGAGAGCACTTGTCCTCTATTAGAAGTCCATCCTTCTTCACGTTCTAGGCTTGGTATTGATTTCATTTACACAATCATACAGTCTATTTAAGCTTGTACTTTTAGGAAAGTGGTAGCGCTTTACATTAGGAAGTGTCACTTGCTAGATTCACATATGGCAATTGCATGGTGAGTTGAAAAAGCAGCAATCAAGGGCTGTGCGTGGGAGTTCCTGATTTGTGCCTCAGAGTTACTGCCTCTCTGCCAGGTCGAAAGGCAGAGACAGAACAAACTCTTCTAGCAAAAATAACACTATTTTTGACTGCTCGCACATAACTAAGATCAGGGATCAGATTTCTTATGTTAGTCATGCTATCTTTTTAGCCAACTCCAGACTCTGTGTATTGAAACCTGTATTTTACTGCCTGAAGTCCAGTTTCTGGTAATCATTCTGCCCCAGAATGAGCATTCAGATGGGCAGAAATTACCTGGTCCCAGAACCTTCATATTTACTCCTCCAAACATGAAACCAAGTCCAAAACCCATATATCAATCATAAGCTTAAAACTTTGTCTCCTACCACTTTGGAGGATGGAAAAATGCCAATGGTCCATGATTTTCACTCCATTCATTCATCAAATTCTTGGGATGGTGGAGCCAGGAAGAAGAAAACCATCATGAAGCCATTAAACAAATGCCACGGAAAACTACAACCTGTTATAAGATGACAAGATACTGAATGTAGTCCATTCTCTACTGAACCAAGACTTTCCTTGCAAAAACACCTTCTCCTTAGCAAGCTGCTTGAACGAGAACCTTATACAGGATGTTTAAACAGTTGCAGAACTGAAGCTTCATATAAGTTCTTATGATCTTGGCTGTATCTCATTTTTCCTCTACTCTTATTTCCAATTTACAGGGGTCTAAAATAGCCACTGTAATTGATTAAACAGAGCAATCCTGATGTAACTTTAATCTTGGCAATTCCCTAAGCACCTGACTGTGGGATGCAGGGGATGTATGTCAGGGTAGGCATCAATCTCTGACACACCACGGCAGTTTTCATTTTCTTACAGCCTTTTCAAACAGGTGCGGTTATGATGCTACTCTTCCTCTGGGAGACTGAGCGAGCAAATACACCTCAGCCAGTAGTGGTTTGTGTCTTTCTCCCTTACTCTTCAATGCTTTAGCTTAAGAACTTACACTGTTGTCGTGGTTTAACCCCAGCCGGCAACTAAGCACCACACAGCCGCTCGCTCGTTCCCCCCAGTAGGATGGGGGAGAGAATCAGAACAGTAAAAATGAGAAAACTCATGGGTTGAGATAAAGACAGTTTAATAGGGAAAGCAAAAGCCGTGCGCACAAGCAAAGCAAAACAAGGAGTTCATTCACTCCTTCCCATCAGCAGGCAGGCGTTCAGCCATCTCCAGGAAAGCAGGGCTCCATCACACGCGACGGTTACTTAGGAAGACAAAACGCCGTAACTCCAAATGTGCCCCCCTTCCTTCTTCTTCCCCCAGTTATGCTGAGCATAACGTCATATGGTGTGGAATATCCCTTCGGTCAGTTGGGGTCAGCTGTCCCGGCTGTGTCCCCTTCCCAGCTTCCAGTGCACCCCCAGCCTACTCGCTGGTGGGGTGGTGTGAGAAGCAGAAAAGGCCTTGTGTAACTGTGTTGACTCTGTGTAAGCACTGCTCAGCAGTAACGAAAACATCCCTGTATTATCAACAGTTTTCAGCACAAATCCGAAACATAGCCCCATACTAGCTACTATGAAGAAAATTAACTCTATTCCAGCCAAACAGCACAACTTTTCAGCGCAAATCCGAAACATAGCCCCATACTAGCTACTATGAAGAAAATTAACTCTATTCCAGCCAAAACCAGCACAACTGTGCAAAATGGTAGCTTTGCTGTCACAGGTAGAGCAAGCTTAGTACCTAGAATAACTTAGCAGGTTACACAGTGATGCCAGCAACCACTGCTAGAAGGACAAAGGATAATAATTTCTTATTCTCCTTTTAGGATGAATAACCCATCCTTACCTTTCCTTATTTCCACCTACTAAATCCCTTAATCACTGCTGAACTACCATCAAGGTAATTATCTTCATCCGCATCATCATTTTAACTCCTTTTAAACATTTGGTCTTGCCCACACGCTGTGGCAATGAGTTTCACTGCTTATTAATCACTGTGAGGGGAGGTCTTCCTTGAAGACCTTTAAACCTGTTCCCCCAGTGAATTTCACCAGGTATGCTTGCATTGTGGCAGCCCATAGCAGTTTCTTACTCACTTTCTCCATACCAGTCATCACAGCAGACCTCCGTGGCACCCCTCAACTGTCTTCCCACAGTCACTTTTTTTTCCCCCCAAGACTGAAGAATGTGACTTATACTATAAAAGCTACAGCATCTATTATCCTTCTTGACCTTTTCTGAGCATTTTCCAGTCCTACTGCATCCTATTTGAGATGGTGTAATCAGAACAGCATAGATTTATATAGGGACATAATGATAGATTTCCGTTCCTTTTCTGATCATGTCTCGCCTTCCATCATGAGGTCACGAGGGAACTGAAACAATAGTTTTATAATGCAGAGGCGGTATCTTCTGTGCCCCAGCTGAAACAGCTTTGGTTACAGGGGATCCAGGCTCAGATGAATGAGAGGATGCCACCAATAAAAGCAAAAAAAATAGAATGAAATAAAATGAGGCAGTGAGGTTAGAATTTATTTTGAGAGAGGAGATAGTGAGATAATAAAAAAGAAAAATGTATGCAAGCTTTCCTAGCACAGTGTTTTGGAGGGGTGAAAAAAATTCATATTTTATTTTCAAGCTGTGGTTTGAAAAAGTGTCAGAGGAAACCATACCAGAAATTTAGGATATGTCTATGCTGCACAATGCTAATTTACCCAGCTGAGCTCTGTGCTAATGTGGCTATATTGCTTACAGTACTTTGAGCTAACTAGTTTAGAGCGCTCTCTGAAATCTCTTCAGCAAATTTCACTGTGCAATGGAGAAATACTTTTTTTGTCTTCAGCTCTGCAGGGCACCTTGAAAGTAGCATGTTACCTGCCTTATCTCCTTTATACCAGTGAAATAGTGGCTCTGGTACCCTTACAGACATAGGGTATCAAATATACCTTGCAGAAAGACCCCAGCCAGGACAATCTATGCAGCTTAACTGTGCATAGATGAATATGCCTACCGATTTCAACAGAAGTGCTCTCAGGCGCAAAGTTAAATCCAGGCATATGGGTCTTCTGCAGCAGTAGGGCCTAAAATTGGTAACCTCCCCACGCAATGAAAACTAGCTCTTCAGCAGAGCCTGTGCAAGATATTATGCTATTGGGGTGACAGTGCCAAACACAAGTGGGTGTTGTACCTTGGATACAGCACTTACTGCACACTTGAAAGCACCTTACTCTACACAGGCTCAAAACATAAGAGCTGGACTGAGTCTTGTACAGTCAAAAATGCAGCTGCAACAAGGGGACTTAGCTCTGATCTAGAGAGAAAGGTTATTTCTACCTATTTCTGCCAACAGAGCAACACCAACTTGTGCGCAGAGGGTTGGTGCTCGCTGAGAGCCCAGGTCTTCCTCCAGAGAGGAGTCCCAAACTGTTACAGCCTAGTTGCTGCTCTTACCTAAAAGCCCTTAGCCACAAGCAAACCTGTAGGGGCAGCCCCACCTGCTTTGTGCAGAGCCATCTGGTGTGCCCCCAAATCCACGAGGAATGGAAAACCTCCGAGCCCCTTCTGAGAGCATGCAATGACACTCAGCGCTGAGCAGGGCTTGGAGGGGATGAACCCGAACATTTCTGAGGAGTTCCTCACTGAAAAAGGCACAGAATAATCACACCTCCTGGACACCGGAGTAGCTTTCCCCACAGGCTGGTCTGGGAGAAACACAGTATTAAGTTAACAGCTACCCGTGACACACACAACTGACATGATAGCTGATGTATTTTTGGCCTGATTCCTGTACTGTCAGCTCCCTTTAGTGAATTTTCTCTTTAGCTAATTTTAACCAAATTTGAAAGAAGGGCTGGAGTCTCACAGATAATTATATTTTTATAAGTTTCAGGGATCTGGCATCTGGAGAGAGAAGAAAGACCAAAATTAGTGCTTTCCGTTAAGGGAAAGCAGGCAAAACTCAGACGCTATATATTCCAGCGAGCCTGAGACAGCCAACAAACCCGTACACATTCAGCGGCAGACTAGCATCGCTGGTGTTTGCTCTTACCAGAGCTGGTAGTTTTGCACTGGTGTATGGTTTAGGACACAAACTCATAGACGTCCAGGTTTAATTAGTTCTGCTATTCTCGTAGCAGTTTCTATTATTTTGTTGAGGTATTAGTAATAGCAAAGCATCCACTGAAATTAGGATGATTTGTGAGGGAGTCATCAAAAACATCTATTTTATTGTAGAAAAAAAATGTAATGATGACATCTCAGCAATGACTTTTATTCTTCTTGAGCAGTCTGTTTTTCAATTTTTAATCCTACAGTTATTAGAAAGTAAGATTGGACAGTGAATTTTGTAATTATTAAAAAAGGTATTCAAAGCATCTCAGGCCAATCTTCTGTTATGTGTCAAATTAAGGGAAATTGTGTTGTGCCTTTAAATTAAAATGAAAAACAATTCTTGAGAAATAAAAATGTCATTGTTCAAGGAAGAGTAATAAAGTATGAATGCTTCTCCTTCAGCT
Source organism: Aptenodytes forsteri (assembly GCF_000699145.1). Classification (NCBI taxonomy): domain Eukaryota; kingdom Metazoa; phylum Chordata; class Aves; order Sphenisciformes; family Spheniscidae; genus Aptenodytes; species Aptenodytes forsteri. Next base: position 1,730,349 of record NW_008795259.1, on the reverse strand, counting down.
GACTGTCTTTGTAAATGAGCAAGAACACTGAAGTCAATAAGTTACCATTACCCAAGCTTCATAAATCCTCAGTGGTTGGATTTTACCACATAGTTTAAGTTACAAGACCTCAGAAGAGGCTAAGAAAGATTCATTTGGTGTATTTACAGGCAGAGACAAGGTTTCTAAACTTTTTCAACTGTTACTTGCAGCGTCAACATGGAAAAAGGTGCTCATCATGGAAACTGGTGGTTCTAAAACACAGCATTCTGCATGTGAAGCCATAAAGAAAGGCCTATGGTTACTCAGTACAATGAGAGGTTTTATCTGCTCATTATCAATCACAACTTTGCTAGCAGATTATCCAGAAGAGGTAATGAAAAAAGCAATACAAAATTAAGTTAGAAGTAGGGGCCACCATAGATACAAATAGCAGATATCCCTGAAACTTGGAGCACAATCTAGAAAGTAAAAAGTGGGAGAGTTGATTGATACAGGAGGTGAAATATGACCACTATTGCACTAAGCTGCATGACTCTTACAGGGAGCTATCTGAGGATCAGCGACCACAGATTAGTTCCTCCCATAAGGATTCAGCCCCTAGATGGAACAACTTCCAGAACCGTAAAGGATATACAACAGCACAGTTTGAAAGGGGAAAATCAGAGCAAATAAACAAAATGTCTATTCTACATCACAAAATTAAACCACTGCTGAAAAGGGCTTTGCACCTTGTGGAAGACAAGTCTAAGCTTGTCTGCATTGTCCTGTGATTACAGAGTGTGAAGGAAACGTCTACATCTTGAAAAAAATCTGGGAGTCTAAGTCTCATTAACTATCAGTGGAGTTTGGGCTTCTAGGTACCCCAATCTCCTTAAATCTGGAGCCTGTGTCACACACTTCTGATTATTTTTGCTCCTCCTCTCCCTTCGAGTGAAGTAAACTCAGCAGGCTGGGGACTGTCTTACACATTTGTCTCCTTAACTGATCCCAAAATACAACAAATAGCTTGACATCCATTTCTAGAAGAACAAAAAGAGACACCTCTATGGCAATGGACAAATGAAAAAAAGCCACCATGACAGAGCTCAGAGCCAGACTGGAGGGGGACAGGGGCTGTAGGAAAGCTGTTAATTAAACATTGCTTCTACTATTAACAGGCTGATGAAGGACGTCATTATCAAAAGGAAACGTGCATCAGTTCAAACAAGCTGTTTCTTGTACTTGCTCGGTTAACAAGGAAGCCATTTGAGTACATCAGATTAAGATTACTATTGTATGCTGTCATGGGGAGTCCCTGAAAGCAACCTATGAGTTTAACAACACACAGTATATGATAGCATTCAGCACGCAGCTTTTACTGTTCCCATGCCTTTGAACAGCACTTGGTGACCTTGAATATTCTGAGCAGGGACACAGGAGGGCTGTATTAAGAAAGAATTATTAAATATTGATTCCCCCCTCCCCCAGCATTGGGCATCAAGGTAAATGCCAGAAATTCATCTATCCTGTTGAAGCTGACCCAGAAAAAGTGCTTCATCAAGTTCAAGTGAATAGAAAAGGAGACAGGGACAAAGAAGTGAGAAACTTTTCCATCTTATCAAAAACCTGGCTAGTCTTTGTCAGCGTTCAGAGCAGATGCTTCAAAAAAGCTTCTGCAACAGGTGTTAGCTTAGACACAGTTAACCACACTGTTCTAGACTCCCATCACAGATCCATTCACTCATGAAAGTGGTCCTAATATTGAGACCCCAAAAAGTTTGGCAAAGAGCACTTGGGGACTCGCAAAAGGGACTTTGCAAGTGTTTATGCAGTGCTCAGGAATTTTGCTGATTCAAAACCTGGCAGTTGTCTGGCTTCCCACAGAGCACAGGCCATAAACTTTCGATCAGGAATTTCTGGGTCAAACTCAGTAACTTGTGGCAACTTCCTGCTAAGCTGGCATACGCTGCAATGTTCCCAGCTCACAGCAGCTTCTGCAAAGAAATTTCACAATTGACATATCTTTGCATGAGATCTCAAACAGAAATCCTGAACTTTCTTACTTTACTGACTGCTAACAAGAGAGTGCCCTTCAGTGATTGTTTCTCTCATTCACTCCAAATTAACAAAAAACCCCCATTGTTGCCTCCAGAGTTCAGCTCTGGATTTTAAGGCCAGAGTGACTTTGTCCAGAACTGGATGAGTTCCAGGGCTGAAGGCAAGGAAAGTGCCAGCACTTGTGATTGGCATCGAAGCTCAGCTTCAACTCGAACTAGGATACAGTCTTTCTGGCACCTCCAATGCTACTGGATCCACTTTACAAAGGCAAAGCTGGAGGACATTTTAATGACTTATTCAAGTCAGGTTGCTCACAGTTCTCTGCTGACAACGCGACATATTCTTTTGAACTACGGCTTCATCTTACCGATTTTTTTCCAGAAAATTTGGAACAACTGACCTCTTTGGAAGAGTCATAGCCCAAAGAGGTTGTACAGTTTTTGACCTGGGAGGTTTTAAGGACCCAACTGAATAAAGCCCTGAGTAACTTGGTCTAACCACATTTCCTACCCTACTTTGAGCAAGAGGTGGGACTAGAAATGTCCCAAGATCACTTCCAACCTGAATTATCCTAAGATCTTTTGAAAACGTGGAAGACTTGCAAACAGTCCTCTGTAATTTTTTTCTCCCATGGAATAGGAGATGAGATTTTTGCAAAAATGAAATTCAAGAAAAATTCCTATTTGTCCTGTATCTTATATTCAGATATGCTGGTATGGACTAAACAGCATTTGGACAATCCAAAGCATGGATCCTCATTTCAACCCCTTAAGACCCAAACCAAGTTCTCTGTTTCATTTTAAATGTTGATATAGTAGTTATTTGCAATCTGTTTAAGCCTGGTGGCCCAAAATTTTAGGGAAAAAAAGAGGAGAGAGTTCATGAATGACATCTTGTCATGGTTTAACCGCATTTGGCAACTGCAGCCACACAGCTGCTCACTCACTCCTTCCCCCCACCCCCCGGTGGGATGGGGGAGAGAATTGGAAGAGCACAAATGAGAAAGACTTGTGGGTTGAGATAAAAACAGTTTAATAATTGAAATAAAATAATAATAATAATGTAATAATAATAATAATACACAAAGCAAGTGATGCACAATGCAATTGCTCACCACCCGCCAACCGATGCCCAGCCAGTCCCCGAGCAGCGGCCCCCCTGGCCAGCTTTCCCCAGTTTATGTACTGAGCATGACACCACATGGTATGGAATGTCCCTTTGGCCAGTTTGGCTGTGCCCCCTCCCAGCTTCTTGTGCACCTCCAGCCTTCTCAGTCAGTAGAGCATGGGGAGCTGAAAAGTCCTTGACTAGTGCAAGCACTACCTAGCAACAACTAGAACATCGGTGTGTTATCAACTTTGTTCTCATCCTAAATCCAAAACACAGCACTGTACCAGCTACTAGGAAGGAAATTAACTCTATCTCTGCCGAAACCAGGACACATCTGCTGCTGAAAAGAGAGAAGAACCCTTCCTCACAAGTCTTGTAAGGAAGTAAGACAGACTCTAGTAAGACTTGCCAGAGGAAGAAGCTTTCCATGAGCATCTGTTGAGGAGCACAGGGAAGTACCTGGAAAGCCCTGGGCTGAAGTAGGCCTAATTTTCATGTGTGTTTTGTACCATTTCAGGTTCTTCATTAAAGCAGATGTTTTCAGCTGGAGATGGGTCTAACAGCCGTTTTTACATACAGGAAAATACAGGCAGTCAGAGACAAAGTTCATTGTGCATGGGGTGAGGAGTGGCAGCCTGCAAAGTTGCTCGTGGTATGGAGAGTCCTGAAGGAGTTTTGTTTCTGAAAGGGAGTGCAAAGACACTTGCTTGGAAGTCTTTCTGGTGTATTAAAGAGGCAGTACAGATCGTGTAAGACACTTGCTCAAATTCTTGCACAAAATCACGGAACCACAGAATAATTTAAATACAAAAGGACCTCTGGAGGTCATCTAGTCCAACTTCCAAAGTTGAATACCTCCAAAGATGAGATCCCACAGTGTTTCTGGGCAACCTCTTCAAGTGTTTGACTACCTTGCCTGTGAAGATTTTCTTCCTTATATCTAGCTGGAATTTCTCATGCTGTGACTTGTGTCTGTTGCCTCTCATCCTCCCTCTGCTTCTCCTTGTATCTCATATGCTCCAGCCCCTTACATATCTTAGTAGACTCACTCCAACTTGCCAATATCCCTCCTGTGCTAGGGACTCAGAACTGGGCACAGTACACCAAGACATGGCCTAACAAGTGCCACACAAAGGAGGATAACCACCTCCCTCGACTTGATGGATAAGATCCTGCTAACACAGCTTAGTCTGCAGTTGGTCTTCAGTATCACCAAACGCAGGGCTGCCAGAGGTGGAAGTAGCCAAGCAGTTCTGCATGGACTGATAACAGGAAGAGAAACAGAGGGATTCCACCCCACCCACCCCCCCACCATGTTTCTTTGGGGTTCTTACCAGCACCCCTGCCTGCCCAACCACCACCCTGGAAACATCGGAGAACAGTGGGAGGGCTCAGACCAGTTTACACTGAGCTCTGAAACACATTTAATGGCTCTCACAGTTCAGGCTTCCTTAAGAGATGGACAAGCAAAGACATCAGCCAGCAGATGGACTGACAGAGCATACAGCATCCATGTCTGGTGAGAAAAGTGACTGATTGAGGATACGGACAGGTGGAGCATCTACTTTTTAAGTAAAAAATTAAAAGCTGCTATATTTACTCTTTTGTGCAATATCTGAACTTACTTAACTCATGGTTGAAGTACTGTAAAATCATAGTGTGAAAAACTGGGAAATGTCAGCGATGCTGCTGAGAAAACCTACCCTGAATCAAAATTTAGACACCCTGCCTCAAATAGCAATTTCCATTGTAATTGCCCTCCCTTCACCAAGTTTCTCTAGAATGGTAATAATCCTCCTCCCTTCCCCTAGAGCATAATACAAGTTCATTTGTTTGCTCTCCACTTTGGAAACTAATCAAGTGTTATTAAAAATTACCATTTTTGTTCCTTCTTCAGGTACAGTTTCTGTCACTTATATTTGTAGTAAGTCATGTTTTGCCCTATGACTAGTCCTGTTTATTTCTAGGATGACAGAAGTGGCAAATTTTGGCCCATAATATCTGTGTGCACCAGAAAGAGAGAGTGAAAGAGACAGCGAGAAGTGATTAGAGTACCATGCATTCTCAGTAACCACCCACATAAGCCTGCACCCCCACAGAAAAGTCTCACTCTACAAAAAGTTATTAATTATATTTTAAAGATCTACAGGTTAATCGAGCTGTCTTGGTAGAACTGGCTAGAGAATCAATTTCATTCTATCATTACAATTGGTCAAATTAAAAATCCAATTATATTAAAAAAATCTACTAAGCCGCCCAATAAAGACTATGATGGAGTCTAGGATGCCCTCACATTTTTTTTTCCATACTGCCTGCTTTTATTGCGTTTCATGAATATTAGTATGAACACCAAACACCTAACTTCCAGACGATATCCTCCTTTTACAAGCTGGCCTGTCCTTCAGCGCTTTTCAGCGAGCACTTTGTATCATAGGGTACCAGCCCGAAAAACCATGAAGACATTAGTCAAGTTTAAAGAGAAAAAAACCACAAACAAAAGCCTTCCAAAACCTACTCAAAAAAGTAGAGATGAAGCACAGAAGGGTTTAAAGGAGTCAAAAAGGTTGATTTCCCCAGACATATAAGTGAAGCTTCTGGCAGGACAGAGATTAAAGTTTCCAGTCACAAAAAGGTCCATCCCAGCCTAACCCTACTTCTACAGCAAATCTTCCCACTGTCCTCACTGGATTTGGGCCCTTTCTGAGGGGAGCCAGCCCCAGGAACCAAAGGACGGCTATATCATTGTACCTAGGATAACCAGACCTCTCCTGGGGGTGCTTCCAGAAACCTATGTCAAAACATGCAATAAGAGAAAACATACCAGAGATATATATACACACACACTCATGCACACACACACAGACGCAAGCAGACATGAATAGCACAGTGGTGGGCTGCCCATGCTATAGAGACTTTACAGATTCTTAAAAACAAAATAAAAAAATACCTCAAAGTAAAAACCCCACAGAGCATTCAGATTAGAGCTCCTTCCAGGCAGTTTGGTGCTGAGGGCCAGTTCATGTACCATGAGTTCACACCAGACCCCTTTGAACAGCAATGACTAGACAGCATCACCAGCATGAAACTCCCGCTCAGTCCCAAAAAAGCCAGCAGACTGGGGAACACAACACTAAGTCCACATCTGTCGAGCTTCCAGATCCAGTCTCTGTTCTGCACAGTGCGTGGCAAGAGCCTCACACAAAGCAGGGCACCCAACCCGGTTTGCAGGACCTTACCTACAGTGCAGCATGAGATGGTCTGTTGCATAAGGGCATGCTGTACCAGACAAACTGCAACATGGAGAGCTGCATGAACTGTGTAACATAGGCCAAGCTAAGGTGGAAAAGTGAAAAGGGGAGGAGCCTATCCCATTTTCCACCCTCAGAAGAGTTGTGGAGCCTAGTTCCAAACTACCAACCTTTCTCCTCTGCAACTGACAGGATGACCCCCTACTTCCCACACAGCTACCAAATTTGATATATTCACAGCTTCTCTCCTTTGCTCCAGCTCTGAAGCACCAGATGACCAGCCAGGAGTAAATGAAGAGCAGGCACATTTTGTAGCCCATCCCTGTGGTCTGGGCAGCAGAGGGAAGCTTCTGAGCATGCAGGGAAACAGACCGCTTCCAGGTACACATGGCCTCCTTTCCCTCTCTTGTGTCTGACAGTTACAATAACCTTTGTTACTGGCAGACCCCCAGAGCTCAACTTCAGCACCACCAAGGGAGAGGACTGAAGAAGCTTGGATGGTTAAGGGACATCTTTGGTTGGATTATTTTCTCTCTAGTGAAACACAGTGTGCCCTAATGTTCCCCATAGCGCTAATTATCAGAGAGACATTGTTCACCATTAAAGCCGTGCAGTACAGAAAATCCAGGAGTGTAACACAAACTGTTTTACAGTGGCATGTAACACCGTAACATGAAAACACCTTCCCACCGGCTTTTCCCCAGTCAGCGGGTGAGGTGGGAGGCACTGCCACCAGCACGTCTGCACGATTCGGCATGCAGCTGGGACTTTCTGCTGCCACTCCACTGCCATGGTACAGCAACATTCTCCCTCTCAGCTGGCAGCTGGTGGGTAAATTACCTTTATAGACCCCTGCTGTCAACTTTGGTACTCTATCCCAGCCTCTGTTTTCTTCAGTTGGCTCAGCAATAAAATACCTAACGATGCTGGTGCCTGAATCATCATTGGACTCTGAGACAGATGGCTTGGGTCCCCCTCTGCAGAACTATTGCTCCAGGCTCTTTGCAGTCTCAAGCAGGCATTAACACCAGCATGTGTCCCCTGCACACTGTGCCCTGCTTCCACTAGGATGTTTTGCAGCAAGATAAATTGGTCTCACCACCTACTCCGCTGCAAGTACTCACTCTTCCTGGCACTTAAGAGGGAGTCTCTGAGTCCAGCAGAGCCTCCCTCACGGAGGTGTGGCACTGCAGGAAGGAAAGCCAGGCTGGGTATTGCTCTTAGAGCAAACGGGAAGAGATGGCTGCTCTTGCTATTTCATTGAAAGAACCCCTTCCCTGAGCAGTGCTGATTCCAGGGATATTTAAGTAGAATTGAGGTGAGATAAAGAGTATTATTATATTAATACATGTATGTATTACTCCCCCTTCCACCAACTTTACCTCCTCAACGTCAGCAATTAGCATGTCTGATGAGAGATGCAGCAAGGAAACAATTTCAGGTTGAGTGCATCACATACTGACTCACTGTCATGAAGCTCTACACTTCAACAGAATTCCTGGTGAACGACAATGAAATATTCATCAGCTCATATTTGTAAATGGCCCAGCAACATACTGAGCAAATGACCTCCAATGAAGCGCCTCGCATTAAAATGGAACAGCAGCCAGCTGAAGCGAGGGAGCTACAAACTACGCATGTTTTGTCAGCACAGACAAGCAGCAAACACAAACAGAAAGAAATCTAGTTGGACTCATCATCCTGACAGTGAGAAACAAATGAGGAGCCAGCCCGTTCACTTCAGAGGGACCCACTGGTGGTGCTGACTGTGGCGGGAGGCAAGTGGGGCAACCTGGGCTAAATTTTACTCCCTGCCCTCTCTCACCATCAGAAAACGAACCAGGCAAGACAAGAGGGTGAGCTGTTTTGCTCTCCCCCATATGTTGGCCCTGGTTGCTCACACCAGTCACCCCCGTCCCTGATACCTACACTGCAAAGCACCGCACCACTAGTCCTTAACCAAGAGGCTTGGTCCCTAAGATGGCAAATGCAAACCAGTCCCCTCCAGAGCAAACGGGGAGCCTGGCCTCCCCAGATAGGTGCCTGGTGCTGGGCAGAAGCTTCCCCAGTCTGCATTTCTTGCCTTGCCTGTGCATTTCGATGTGAGCGCCTGCAGAGAGGGAGCTGGGCTTGCAAGGGGGCCAGGCTGTGGGAACCGGGGTGTCGCCAAGCCCTGCTCTTTGTCTGTGGTGGTGTTACCCAATGCTGATTTAAGGAGCAGAAGGATGGATTTTCTGTCCTGCTTTCAGCTCTCATCATTATTCAGGATGCGTGATTTCCAGGGAGGTTGCCAGCGCTGCACTGCACCGCTTGTGACGGTTAATTCCTTGTACGGGAAAGCTCCACAATGGAAATTGTGAGGAGAATGCAAAATAAATTAGGAAAACCTAGCAAGCCATCATCAGCCTCCACAAAACACAGAAGCACCCAGGCCTGGCCTCCCCCAGACCTTTTCCAAGCCACTTTCTTGAAATCAAGCTTAAAAAGCCATCAATTGTTGCCCCGGGGTCTGGCAGAAACGTGAGCTACCACCACCAGAGCCAGGTGGGCGATGCAGACCTTTTTTAATCATTTATTTATTAAATTAAACGCCCTGTGATAAGGCAGATCTAGATGCAGGTCCAGAGCTCTGCAGGCAAGAAGCACCCACCACAGCCGGGAACTTGAACAAACAGCACCATCAGGTGGTTCTCCTGGAAATAGATGTGCAGAGCCATCCAGGACATCTCCAGCTGGACCCGGCCATCCCTCTGCTCTCCTTTTCCACCCTTCCAAGCAAGCAGGAGGGTCCACAGCCTCTCCTGGGAAAATCTGAGTCCAAAATTGTAAGAGAAAGCTTCAATGGCAGCAAGGCACATCCAGGCAAAGCCTTAAGGGAAAACAGGAAAACTTCCAATGTTCTCCTTCCCCCCCTGCTATGCGAGTCTTATGTCTTGTCCTTTTCATTGCTGACAGCTATATGTATCTCAGCTTTAGCTACACAGTTTAACTGACTCGTTAACAGGCTACCTGCTCTGGCATCCAGAGTACCAGTCTGAGCAGAGTACAAGTCTTGATTCCCTCCCTCAGCATCTTCAAATTTTGGGGGCACTGGCAAATTGGTATTTTCACCTTGAAAACTATCCCCAGTGTACAAACCCTCTTTGAGCCATTGCTGGCATCCATCTCCCCCTGCCTGTGTAGGGAAGAAGGAGGATACCCCGTTCAGCCTCAAGCAGGTGCTCTTTCACCAAAGACTGCCTTTGAAATAACTTGGCTCCTTCAGCATCTTTGCTGCCTCTGCCTTCTCTTGCCGATTAGATACTTGGTTAGTACAAACTGGGAGCAGAAGCATTTCCCACTGACGAGCCAGAGTCCCTTCCATCCCCCAAGAGTCACGGAGCAGATACAGTCCCAACACATGTAAAGATAATGGATGGGAATTCAGCTCCCAGTCCCCAGACCTTGGGCATGTCACAGCCTCTGCCCTCAGTCTCATGCCTGTCATCCTCACCTATCCTCGTAAAGACAGGGGAGCACTGGATGAGACAATCTGGAGGAAAACAAAACACTGTTTCACCCAGCGCCCCCCCCCCCCCCCAGCCATAACCACACTATTTGCATGACTACCAAGGGAGGAATCTATCCCATCAGCCTCAGTTGCTTTTCTCATACCTGGATTTTAAAAGATTTTTCTTCAGGGTGTACTCCGCTCCAGTGAATAATTAGGTATTTCTAATCATCTCCTAGCAGAACTTAGGTCATCTAAATAGAAATACATATAAATATTTATATTCAGTTGTTTGTATATTTGTTTGTTTATACATACATATATTTACTTATAGAAGATATGTCTTACATTTATATAAGATATAGAAATAAATACAAAAATAAACACATATACAGTCACGTTCACAAATTTAAAGGAAAACTATTCAAACATGTGGTTACTCAGTTCCTCTAGGAAACATCACAGCTCAGTTTCAGCCTTGAGTGCTCACAGTTAGATCTTACAGCAGCAACCCTGAAAATCAGGACCTTCCATAGTTATGTTTGTGCTTATGCATATAGAAGGGTTGATTTACATATCTAATTTCAGGCCTCTAATTTTCAAAAATTTGTGGCCTGAACAGGAAGTCCCGTGTTTCCATTTATACTGCCCCAAGGGGCACTTCTATACAAAGCACATCATCCAGTCACCTTGAAGAGATGTTAAAACATTGCAAGTTGTTGACAGCGCATCTCAAAAATCTGTCTTCTGTAATAAAGACCTCCCAATTCCCAGATATACTCAATGCAATAAAATTTCTGAACATCCCACATAAAGATGATAACGGAGCACCCTACACAAAAGACAAAAAAAAAAAGAGGAAATGAGATTATATTTCCCATCATGGCATCTGCATTAAGCTCGATAGCTGCTTATTTCTACTATAATTGTGCCAGAGTAATTTTGAATTCCGTTTTCTTTATGCACCTTGCTCTGAAGCTGAGATGTTTTGGGAAAAACAATGCACAAAACGGCACTTAAATGCACACGGCAACATCTCACCAGTTGCTACTAATGATGTCAGAGGAGGTCAGGTGGGCACAGAAGTATGAATTGTCCCTACATTTGTACATTTTTTGAGTGACTAAACAGCACCCAGGGGAACTGAAGTCTTCCTAGGACAGTAGGAACACAGAAAACTAAGAAGAAGGAACGTCTTTTTTCCTGCCACCTTAATTCTCTTTGCTTTCAAGCCCTTCCTCAGACCTTGCCTTTTATTTTTCTGTAAAAGGAGAATGCAGTGCTAAGGAAAGTCAGCTTGCAGCAGTGTTGGTTCATAGAAAAGCCTGCAGAAGCCACCTCCAGGCACTGCTGTAAGTACATTTTTTTTCCTACGCTGGGCTGTCAGTTGTGCTGCTCTATTCTAAGTGTAGAACCATGGAGCAAGATGCTTAGGGTGGATTTGTTGGCAGATCAGTAGGGACTCATAATATTCCTGCCAAATTCATTTTCTCATGTGACCTGAGCTTGACTTGGAACATGGATTTCCTACAGAGACAAGTTTGAGCAGTGCCAGGAATTTGAAGGCCAGGTGGTCTGCAAAGTTTCTCCCCAGGCTCTGCAATCCTATTTCCTCACGTCATTCTTTCCAGCCAGCACGGAGCTTGGGCTGGGGTGCTCACAGCAAACTGAGTCCTCAAAACCAATGCAATTGCTCCTTCCTACCATCACCAATCCTCTGGAAGAGATTGCAACAGAAGTGGGAGGAAAGATAAGCACGTTTCTGCTAGGAAACGGATTCAGACAGACTTTGACCAAGACTGCTAGTGAAACTTTTCTCTGCCAGAGGAAACTAAAAAAAATCCCAGTTTTTCATCTCAGCAACATCCAAATTTGGCTTAGCTAGTCCAAACTGTTGTGTCCTTGCTAACTCAGAAAGCCTGTATTTGCCTACCTGGAAGGGAAAGCTATCACACAAAGCCAGACAGATAGGTGTTTCTGAAGAAAGCTATCCATAGCCATACTGGTCTCTTGGGACAAGAAGGTCCATACACTAATTTTAGATCTCTGGCAATCTGCATACTGGAAATACCTTGTGGCCCTGATCCACACTGACTTCTATTAAGGAAACAGAAGCTAGAATGAGCTGGAAGCTCTCCCAGATGATGCTCTCTGAATATCCATTGAGAAAAAGCAGCCTACCCTAATATATTACTTGCCCCATCCCTAAGAAACTCTTATTAAAGAAAGCGAGTTTGGCTTCCTGAAGAGGCACAATAGCATTGTCAGCACTGTAACGTGATATCAGGCCAGGACCTGGACCAAAGATGATGATTTTCTCACTGTTTTGTCTCAGCAGCAGCCAGGGGTAACGCACAGATTACAGATGTCTGCTTCTGGACTTAATCTTCTCGTACCACTAAGGAAGGATCCCTGCTGTCCCACCACTGACACAGAGCAGGGAGTAGCAGTCTCATCCTAAAATGACTCCTATCATTCTCTCTAGAAACGTTAGAGAAGTGGCAATGGCCCTTCACACATATAATCCCATATCTATAATTGCTGCCTTGTTGGCAAATTCCCGTCACAGATTGCACTCAGCTCTATCCCACCCTCACATCAGATGCAATCCACACCAACCTGTGCCTGCTGGAGTGCCTGGCTGAGGTAGCGGGGTGGAAAACAGCTCACTGCACTGGCACCCTCAGGAGACTGAGCAGAGAACTTGGATTTCGGCAAGTCTGAACCCCCCGCCTCGGCTGAAGTCATCCCTGTACCAGCTCTGTCCCCTGAGGGCCGGAGGAAGGGATGGATGTAGCACGTCCTTCCCCCCCACCGAGGAAGGAGAAGTCTGTACCAGGCTCTTATCCCTCCTGTCAGACTTAGATTCGGTTGCAGCAGCCAAGCTCTCCCTGCACAATTACAATAGTGCTCGACACGGCGGGAGCTATATCTTCCACTGAACCAGCATTTGAAACAACAGCACAAGCCACCGAGAAAGTGACCTCCCCGCGTTCTTGTCATTGGCATCGTGCTGATGACAAGGGGACAACTCAGAAACCCTGTGTTTCTACAGTCTGAGAACAGCTGGATAAACTTGGGAATAACTTCACCGGGAGCAACTGCAAACTCCCTTAGCAGACACGCTTCTGCTAGAAGAACATAGCTGGGAGAATGTCAGCAACTGCTATGAAATTCACTTGCATCAGACTCACAACTTTTTGGCAGGAGGCTGACCAGTCTGAAATTCACTCCTAAAATCCATCAGAATCTAGTTTAAACTTAGTCTTCTTTCAGCTGTAGTTCCTTCACCTCCTTTTTCCCATTATCCAAACAAATCCGACATCACCACCTGTCAGTCAGAAAGGAGAGGAGAAATATAGGTTAGGAAACGCTCAGGTACCAAAACAGAGCAACTAGCAAAGTAGGTCGATAAAATCCAGAATTCTTGCCTAATTTAAGCCCTGCTTTCTTGGCTGGAAGGGCCAAGCTGCTTGCTCACAATGTCTGTTGCTGGTAAGAGACCTCCACTTTTTCCAATTGCTCTCCCTCCCTTTTACAGTGCTGTCAGTGAACAGACACTTCTTTACATACCCGCCAGCACATGATTATGAGAACATTTTTAAAGATTTCATGTCAGACCTGTGTGGAAGTCAACTGGATCATTTTAGGGGAGAAAGACTATCAGTGCTAGATGATCCAGAAGCACAAGGGCAGCTATTTTGGACATTCACCCCTGTGTGGATGATTATTCAATCCAAAACCTTGCTGAGTTGCCAAGTTCCCCAACACAATACTTGTGCAACTACGAAATTTCACACCATTCCACTGTGTGCATTTGGCTATAGATGCTTGGTATTTATCAATTCCTGCCCTGTTGAGTCATCTGTAAACAGAATTTGTCTGTAGGGCCAGAAACTGTTCCTTACATCAAACGTTAACTAGTCCTTTGCTAAGTCGCTCCGTCACAAGGTCCCAGGGCATATTATGAAAGGAGCGCCTGGACACCACTGAACATTTCCCAGGCAGCAAACTGAGCTTATTCTACAGAGAGACTCACTTCCCCATGAACACAGAAGAAACTCCATTAGCCAGGATGGAGAAACACCCATTTCCACCAGAGTTATAAAAGCCGACACCACACCTCAGTTCAACTGGTGTGCCGTTCCTTACTGCCTAACCAGCGCCAACCTGCATCAATCCAAAGTTGCACACCAGCACCGCAATGTTGGCAAACAAATTCAGTTCATCCAGGAGGGCCACAGGGTTTTAATAGAGGCCATTGATCCACTGTGATCCTGATTCAACACCAGTTTAAACATATTGCCTGGTTGAAGAGCTGCTCACAAGCACAGCCATGAAGTAACACAGGAGAGATTGACTCCTGACATAATGAGACCTGCCAAGTTCATGCTAAGCCAGAGGCTGTTTCCTTAGCTAATTAAAGGATGCTCACCAAAGCAGTTCCTCACTATATTGCTGCTGCTACCATGCACTGAGCAGCAGTCCAACTGAAGGGACAGCACAGCAGCATGAAACACCCTTTCTCACCCCTTTGAAGCTTGAGGTTTCAAAGCTTCTCCCATTCTGAGCTTCATCTGAACAAAAGGAGGTCACCCCCATGGCAGCTCAGAGTCTGTTAGCCCAGGAGAAGTCCCCATACAAGTCCCTGCTTTGAACTCCAGCCTCGCAAGAAGTAAAGAAGTTACTCAACCTACACAGGCTATATCAGAAGATTGAGGGTTCGAGTCCCTTCATGGTTGTTGACGGTTGAACTCGATGACCTTAGAGGTCTTTTCCAACCTCAATGATTCTATTCTGGAAGGGGAGCTTTCTGCTAACTGCAGTGCTTACTCCTGGTTCTGAGAAAACTCCCCTGCTGGTATGCACATTCCCACCACGTATTACCAGCATTTCTGTAAGAAGCTTTGGACTCAGTGAAGTGGTATTTTCTGAGAACAACAGTATTCACTAGAAAATTCCCACCCACCTCAAAACCCAACTGCCACAGTAATAACTCTGCACAGCTATTGAGATCGGTTGGTAGAACCGAGGAGGGGAGATGCAGAAGCAGATGAATGCTTTTCTCTTTGCCCCAAAGCTGGTTTTGTCACTTCCACTCCTACTAGGGTTTGAGAGACTACATGGCTTCAAGGCCAGAATTTCTTTTCAGCCTTAGGCTCATGTACATTTGCATCATGAACATGCAATGCAAACCACAAATAGATGTATGTACGTATCATTGCCTCTGCTCTGAGTGCTAAGTCTGCTTTCCTCCTTCCCATTCCCTTATTCAAAAGTGCACACTGCAAACGAGTTGACAAACGTGGCAACACTCATCCAAAAATAACATCCCAAACTCTGAGTCACTCACTCCATACATAGACATACGTCACCTTCGCCACATCACAAGTATGGCTAGCCTCTTCAGAGCGCACCAGAACAAACTCATCCTACATTTTCTTCCAGCACGCAAACAAATGGCAGAGGGATAGTACATAAAAATCACCTTTCTGCTCCAAACCGACCATGATAGAATGTTTTCTGTGTGTCTGATACTTTTTTCCCTACGGAAAGAAGGTGCCAAAGAGAAGAGGCCATACAGTAAACAGCCTACTTCTTTCCTTGGGGCTGAGCACAGAGTTTGCGTCACTACAGAAGAGTCCCTGGCACAGCAGTACAACCGAGGGCAATAAAAACATATAGTGATAAATGAAAGCTGGAAACCAGACAACTGTTCTTACCTGGGTACCACCCGTCGACTTCATATCTATGTTTCAAACGCTGCTTCTGCTACAAGCCCAAAAACCAGAATCTATCTTGTCTTCCAGCACTTTATAAATGAGTTAAATGGAGTTTTAACAAATAATCTATAAAGACGCTATATAATCACAGCACAGAAATTGCATACAAGTCTTTGAAATATTGGACATTATAAATGTAAGGATTCAAATGTTAAAATATAGAAGCATTCATAGAATCATAGAATGGTTTGGGGGATCTTTAAAGGTCATCTAGTCCACCCTCCCTGCCATGGGCAGGGACATCTTCAACTAGATCTGGTTGCTCAGAGCCCCGTCCAACCTGACCTTGAATGTTTCCAGGGATGGGGGATCTACAGCCTCTCTGGGCAACCTGTTCCAGTGCTTCACCACCCTCAGCATAAAGAATTTCTTCCTTTTATCTAGTTTGAATCTACCTTCTTTTAGTTTAAAACTATTACCTCTTGTCCTATCGCTACAGGCCCTACTAAGAAGTCTACCCCCATCTTTCTTATAAGCCCCCTTTAAGCATCGAAAGGCCGCAATAAGGTCTCCCCGGCGCCTTCTCTTCTCCAGGCTAAACAATCACAACTCTCTCAGCCTTTCCTCATAGGAGAGGTGTTCCATCCCCCTAATCATTTTTGTGGTCCTCCTCTGGACCCGAAGAACCTGCTTGCTTCATGACAGCAGCTTAATTTTGCCCTTTCTCCATGACTGTCCACCAGCTTCCTCCAGGAAAAGGCTGGTTTGTAACCAGAAGGAAACTGTACAAGGCTTCACTTTTGCACATATCTGTTACAGCTGTGTGGTCTAAGGTGTGTACATTGGTGCAAATGCACACTCTCTCACTTGGTAGCAGATGAATCAGGAACCTTTAGTCTGTCTCACAGGCTGTAGACTCCAGGTGGAGTCCTGAAAAGTTGTAACAACATACAAACCTAGATAGTTTTCTAAACATTTAATACAAATGATAAAAAGGAGAAAGTTCTTTCCATTTCTCCATACCACTGACTACTCCCTTTTCCTGAAAGCTTTAATTTTAAAAATGAGCAATTAAAATTAGCAAGGTAGCTAACATCGTAGTCTGCTACTATTTAAGGTGTCAAAGTAATTAAAATCTGACCTGTATAAAAACTGTGTAGGCTCATGCTGTATACAAAGAGCACCAGTGTTTCACGAGGAGCAGGTACTCCTGAACAGCAGTCCAACCCCAGACAGCCACAAAGGGCTCGTGCTGAGAGCACGCCACAGCTCAGCAAAGCTCAGCTTTACAGTGCTCAGAGAAAGCATGAACCTGCAGCCCTGTCTGCAAGTCCTGCTTGTGTCAAATTTTGTCAGTTTGCAGCAGTCTCAGCTCCAGCTCTCAGTTTGGTCCTGGAGCACTTGCAGGGACAAGGGATGATTGCAGGAGCTGGGTGCCTGCCAAGCAGGTGCTGCGCTGGCAGTCAACAGGGCTGGTGGGTCTCGAAAACCTTCCCACCCCATGGAAGGCAGAAGCCCTGGGGGCTCGAGGGCCTAGCTAGTCTCTGCTTCTGCAGGGCTTACAGAAGCCCTGGGGGCTCGAGGGCCTAGCTGGTCTCTGCTTCTGCTGTGCACGAGCCCAGTCAGGCACACTGCTAACAGTGCAGCACTTCAAACACCCCCAGCACTGCAGAAATCTCAAGAAACAAAACTCACCTTCTCTCAGGTGCAGCCAGAAAGGGGTGGTGGTGGCACATTAACTTGTATTGCATTTCTAGGCCTTGTTGTTTTCTAACTAAAATATTAAATACACTATTACAAGCACAGTAGGAAAAGTTGACTTTTATGGAGAGTGAAGGTATCTCCTCTGAAAAGTCTCATCTATTTGCTGAGAAATTTTGACTCAGTGTCTTTCACTAGCAGGAGACCCATGCTGAGAAATATGAAGCAGAAAGCTTTCGTTCAGAGAGAATTGCAAGAAAAAGGCAGAGAAATCAGTGAAGCTTTTAATGTGAAGCTTTCCTTGTGGAAATGTTTCATCGTACAATACAGGCGTACACAGAGATGCCAAAGGCAAGAAAAAAAGATTTTGGCTTGAAAGAAAGAACTTTAAACTTTAGTTAGGACTCACCTTATACTGGACTTGCACAATAGAGGGGAAAAAAAAAATCTTTAAATAAAAGAAACTCTTAAGAGGAAACCCCATTACTGACATCAGGTAAAGCACTATCCAGGTCTACATTTGAAAAAGTTTTGCAAACACAACTACTTGGCTAGGAATATAGGAAAAACATACCCATAAGTATTTTGGCAAAAATCATAGCGTAGGTGCAGTTGTACGAATGTGAGCAAGAGGCCTCGCTAGAGCACCGGGCCTCATGACTAGCTAAACCTCTGCAGGGAACCCAGAGAGTAATTAAAACAATTCAAGGGCAAGGATGCTGTGTGAGCACAAAACAGAGCATGAAAAACACATAGCTTTGTTGCTCTGGTATGTAGGCTGTGCCTCAAATATGAGACTACTTGTATTAATTGGAGGTAGGTAGAGGAATCAAGGCTAAAGTAGAATAATTTGCCTTAGTAAGTATATGAAATAAAAAAAAGCATTGCTAGTATGAACCAGATAATTGTAGGGGAGTTTTGGTATGTAGTCTTAGGATGCTGCCTGTGCCTTGGCAACTGTGTCAGTAATACCCCATAAGGCCAACATTGCCTGAGTAAAGGTGTTGGAAACATCAAATTTGAGTACAGATGTAACAGAATTAAGACCAACGGGGGGGGGGGGGGGGGAGAGGTGAATTGCTTGTTTGCAAAGAGTTGGGGTAAAGAAAGGGAGGTGGTAAAGGTAGGAAAGAAGGATGGGTCCTGCAACAGAAAAAAAAAAAGGGGGAATAAGACAAAATCCAGTAAAGAAAAAAAGAGGGTGGGATCTTCTGACAGTAGGAGTGCAGGCACCTACAAACAACACTGAAGCTACCCGTGCACCCAAGCCCACCAGGACACCGAAGGGAACCCCTGCAGACAACCCACACAACTCTCCATCAGGTCTGTGCCTGAAAGACTCAGTGGGGGCAAGTAAAGAGGGACAGGCTTGCACTCTGGCACCAAGTAGCGTGGGTGGGAAGGGTGGCAGAATTATAACGACATAGTTGGGTGTGATTTATAAGATCTGAGAATAAGAATTAGTTTTATATTTGGTTGTAACTGTGCAAAATGATACACTATTACCATTAATTTACAATTGTATCTATTAATAGTATATCTATAATTAGGCTACTTAATAGTATGTTGTTTAATCAATAGATGTTGCTGTCTATTAAATCAGTTATGACTCAATATTGACTGCAATCTAAAAGGGGAGAATTGGACTCTGAAGTAACAAGGAACAACAACCAAAAAAAAAACCCCACACCAAAACACAACAAACCAAAAAACCCTCTTTATTGCTATACTTTCTCCAAGAAGCTGGTACTGGCTATTAGTTATAGGTATGAGAGTCTAGTGGTATAAGCTACTTGGGGGAGGGGTGTGTGTGATTTGCTGATACAGTTATATCAGCAGTCTGTTATCAGCCAACCCAAGAAGTTACAGACATTGATGTAAAATTTATCTGCTTACTAATCTGCTATCTTTGTATCTTTTACTCTGCCCAATTATATTACAGATATAATAATAATCTTGATAAGGAACAAGATGCTTTTCCACTCTTTAATACTGCAGAAGCATCCAAACAAGGTGAAGAGTGCTCTAGATATATGAAGATATGATATATGCCCCCTCTAAATAAATAGCTTTCTTTACAGGCATTTTTGAGCTGCTTATTTCCATGGCCAAAGCCTTCAATCAGACAGATAAAGAAACACACTTGTTGGCCAGCTAAGCAACCTGCCAAAACAGAATTCCCACTGCCAGCACTGATACCACTTCGTTTAGATGTAGTTTCTCATCCCACAGGCTTCGGCTGTTTGAAGGGAAAGCAGTTCTCGGAACAGATGGAGTTGGTAATAAAGCTCTTTCTAGGAGATACAAGGATTACACAGGGAATGAAATGGCGAAACAGTGTCTGGAGTACACGTTGTAAACTTGAACCGCTCAAAGTAAAATTCCGTTCCCAGTGAGAACAACATGGTGGGGCAAAATGGAAGTGACAGCGCAGCTTTCCAAAACATTAGCTATCATGGCTGTTTCCCCTCAGAACATTGGCTACCCAAAAACTACTTGAGACACACATTCCAACCTCACACCCACAAAAAAAAAAAATCTTGTGACTTGTCATTTTGAGTCAGTGTCAGGAGCACTGCCAAAAAAAAGGATGAAGTAGCTGTCTCAAAAGAGCAAGAGAGAGACTATGCACCAGACGGGGAAACAGTGCAGGCATTTGCCTGTGTATAGCAGAGCTCCTGAGCTCGTCTACAAAGTCGTATTTGGTTTCCACTAGGAGATCTATCCCAGCCATCCTGCTTTCACTGAAAGCAGGGAGACTTGTATCCTGAAAGTCCAGTGTTGTTCCACTTTCCCAGGCTGGCTGCTTGTGCTTAGACCAAAATCTGTGCAAGGCAAGGCCCAGATTCCTGGATATCTGCAGAGCAGCTACCACAGGGCTTCTGCAAAGATGAAAGACTGCTTTGAGTCAGCACTTCGAAAGCCACGAGCACCGGCAACGCTGTTCCAAGAGGATGGCATGGGCAGAAGAAAGGGGAGGTAAAGAACAAGCCCAGTGTCCAGGTAAATCGTTCTAGTCCAGACCACAGCTCCATTTAACCCAGTAACCTGTTCCCAGCAGTGTGGACAAGCAGGCATGCAGAGAAGAGTAAGAGCAGGGCAAGAATGTATGGTATTTCTCCCACATATTTTCCCAGCTTCCAATTATTTTCATCTCAGGAGAGGTCCTGAGCCTTATTTGGTTTATTTAGTGATCCCCAGTGGGTCTCCCTTTGAAGCATTTGCCCTATCATTTGATTTGCTTTGTTCATTGTTATTGAGCGTTAAGCTGACATTTTAAATGAAGGACCATGATGATGTTGTTCCTAAAAAAAAATCTGGAAGTTATGTTCTCACAGTCCTGATCTGAAGTACTTTGCATTTGTAATAAATTGCTATATCCTATTTTCACTGTCTTTGTAGACCTTAGCGGGAAGGGACTTTTACTTTACGTGATTCTAGTTTAAATGTATTGCAACAATCCTAGACATTGTCTCTCCTTACTATTCCCTTTGCAATTGCGCTTGCTTTCATCAACTATCAGCTGGGTACAACCAAAGTCCAGTCAAACCAGACAGATCTGTAACCCAAATCTCTTTACGTGACTTGTACATGTTCCATGCCTAAGGACAGTTGCCTGGATTCTCACCCTGGCCCTGGACATATAATTTACCATTATGATAGTATCCAAAACCATGAAGCAGGCCTGAGCCTCATTATTTAAAGCAAGGTCTCTTGGATTGCACTGAATTGGCTTTTAAATTTAATACATCATGGTTGAAATCTTGGCCCCCTCTTTAATCTATGGGATTACTTTTATTACCTTTGTTCAGGTCAGGATTTTGCCTGAGGAACAGCTCTACTGTTTATCATTATTTCATAATTATCTTGTTAGGTGCTCTCCTGTTTGCTAAACTACATAGGCTTTCCTGTCTTCAACTTTGCTCAGTGGCAGAGCAAAAGTTACTCGCAGCCTTTAGAGCAAGAAAGACTGAGATGGCCAAAGTGATCTTTTATCCAACTCTGTCATGCTACAGAGCCAATTTCTTCTAGTCTCCAGCTCAGAGAAGACTATTGCAGACATTTTCTTTAAGGTTGAATTTAGCTTGTAGCTTTTTTCCAGTTGGTGTTCTGTCCAGGAAAGACCTTTTTGGCAACTGCAGTTTGAAATTCTATTCCAATCCTGGATCTTAAACTGAATTGGAGAAGTTTACTGGAGATGCAGCAACCCTCCCTCCTTTCCTTACTGATCATTCCCTGCCATCTGCAACAGCCACTAATTTTTACATAAAGTACAGCTTTAGAAAAACCTAGTGTGAATAACAAGTGCACAGTGACACTAGTGGGCAGTTAAATAACCAGGAAGACGGAAGAAAAAAAAAAGTAAGTCTAGGTTTGCCTGATTGGGTATACTATTAAATAGTACATTCCTAAGAACCATTGACCAAAATGAACATAAATACAGTATTTAGCATAGTCAAGCAGAAAGGATTCATTCCTAAAAGTTTCAAGGCTTGCTTATTTGGTGTCAGCTTCAGACACACCTCCTGCCCTCTAGAAGACAGATTTGTTACTACGAACAACATAGAAACCGAACTGTCCACCTTGCAAAATTTGGTTTGACTTTGTGTAATTAAGATGGGGCAATTTGGATTGCAATGTTTTGCAGCCAGAAGGGCTAAATAAGCCTGTATGAAGTCTTGACCCAAATGCTTTGACTTCAAGAGAAGAAACTGGCAGCAAGAGAAAAACTAAACAGTTTTCTGCATTGTTCCAGGAGGCACCGAGGCAGGGCTATGCCACGCAGGGAGTAGGTGTGATTAGCTCATTTGTCATTAGTTTAAACTAACATGAAGCAGAAAGCAGAAGTCTAAGCACACGGAAATAGCACCCTCTAATTCTGATTAGCCTCTTGTTTATACCACATTGTGGTAAGCTAAGGCTGCATTGGCTCACTTAAACCTTCTGCAGGCACGAATGTAGTAACTCCTGTCTCCCTTGGAGAAAGGAAGGAACACCTCCCTCCACAGAGAGTTAGCAAGAGACAGAAGTAATCCTGCAAACTACCACCACCACCATGAAGACATCAAATGTTCTTGTTCTCATCTTAGTCCTGCTTCACATCAATGTCAGCACAGAATGGCCTACGCACACAGTCTGCAAAGAGGACAACTTGGAAATACATTACAAAAGCTGTGGTGAGATTTTTAAAATTTCCATTTTCCTTTTAGCTGGGCAACAAAGGTGTTCTTATGCAGCGAGAGAAGCTTATAAGCCAGGCAATGAATGGAAGGGTTACACTCCCAAGCCAGCACTGGGGTTTGCAGCTAGAATATTTTTAGTCTTTCAAATACAGCTGGTTTTGTTGACACACACACACACACAAATCTAACTGTATTTAGATAGAAGATAATAAAGAGGAAATAATGTAACCTAATTCAGAATAATAAACAGCTGTCAAAAATCCAGTTCAGCACAACAGAGATTACTAGGATTTTTATCTTGAAGGTAAGTTTAAAAAAAAAGGAAGACCCTAGACCTTTATCTTTTTTACCCCTGGGTTGACACAGACTCTTCAATGCACTGATCTGTTTTCCTAATGTGTGGCAAGGCTGTGGGGACGTGCTTTCTGTCCTCCCACTCGGAATGACAAGGGACCCAGTGTGACAGTGGGAAGGATTCACGTTCTCCACCATTGCCACTGTGCTTAGCGAGACTTCAGCAGCAGCACCTAACAGAGGCATTTCCCAGGGACCACAGGGTTTTGTTTGTTCTTTAAACCTATAGAGAAAAGGAGCAAGCGGCACTGGAATGACTGAAAATGAATTCACTGAATGGTGCCTGCTTTCCACCTCTTGCTTTGCTGGCCTTGTGCCTCTCCTATTGTGCTGATCTGCTTTACAACTGGGACAAAGGGAATTAGATTCACAGACGCCTCATTCATTTTCCGCACGTGATGTGAAAAGCGATTCATGGCAAATGAGCACCCTAGAGTTTGTTTTTCCAATTCATCCTGATACAAAGGGTTTCCCGGGGGGCTTTTTCTCCCCTGTAGCTTTCATGCAGTTTTGCACACCCATTAAAACAAAGCCAGTGAGGGACAAGAGAAGTAAATAAATATTTGTAATGCTATTCTTTACTGGCCTGCTCCCAGGAGACTAAAGTCAGGCTTCACGTATTATAAACAGGTATACTGCATTAGAAAAATATTTAATTAGATATTGAATACAAGCTTTGGTATTACCTTTATTTTAGTAAGAATTCATTGTATAAGTTGATTCCGTTCCTTCAACAGGTTTCGGTTAGCATGAGATGCCTTGACACAGAGGCACAGGCTACAGTTTGAGTCAATTCAAATGATGATGAAATTTGTCTGCTGGGCACGTGTCAGTCAGACACTGCTTCTTACTCTGCACACACCACTGGCCTAGCTAACAAAATGCATTTGTTTAGAGCTTACGTGTCACTTATTTTGGTTTGCCACACACAGAAAGGTAAGAGGTACATTCATTCAGGAGGAATTCACAGCTTGAGAAGCACAAGCCAGAGATCATACAGGTCAGGTCCCAACACAGAGTGGTTTTCTGTTCTCCCGGGCACAGCTATGTGAGATAAGATTACACAGATGTGGAAACAATGCAAGAATTAAATCAGATTCCTTGTTTGAAGCCTGATTCCTCACTCCCTTACAGCTCTGGCAGATTCAGTTGTGGCAACACTCACAGCTACTGTCACAATGTTCTGCCCTGCCTTTTTCCAGAGGCTAACACACTTGTAGCATCAGACCAGGATGCACCATCTGCATCTCTGCTGACCCAGCTCGTAGTCTGGTAGCTTGCATAAAGCAGAAAAATATAAGGTGTTTTGGGCTGAGCCCAAAAACCTACAGGTGGGGAGGATAAAGCCAAATACACTAGTCTACATTCCTTTCAGAGAAGGCACTGCTCTTACTGAGCTCGCTGGCAAGCTCACAACGGTGCCAAAGGTACTGATCACCCTTTCAGGAGAGGGGAAGCTTTGTCCCCACTTCATTTCACTGTAAACCACAACTAGATGGGCAGAACATAGCTCCGTTCTTTAGCTGTGTCCTGCCAATTGTCCTCACCCAGGAGGGAACAGACATGATAGTGTCTAGGTTTGACAAGACCCTTTCCCAGCAAACCTTTTCATGACAACTTTGTAATGTCAGCAAGCACAGAACCAATGCTAGGCAACTGTCCATACTCTTCAGCTATTTCAGGGGAAGACTGCCCCACATGTCCCTCCAGGCTGAGAAATCCCCATGGTATTTCCTGCTCCACTGAAGATCCCAGAGGATGACACGTTTTTGGGATACAATGGCCACAGTGAGGTATCTAGTATGAAATCTTGGGTAAAGGATTCCCTGTTGGCTTCAAGAGGATCAGGATTTCACCTCTATTGTTGTTCTATAAACTCTAGGATGTTATCAGTGAATCAGGGTTGAATCAAGTAAAATTTAAGGAAGTTGAGAGGATTTTAGCCAAGTGTTCACAACTTTATTTCTGGAGCTGAATGCCCTCTATCAACAGATTAATAGAGTTCAGTCTGAGCATTTAAAAAGGAGCTAACTGTTCATTTTCACTTTGCAGTTTATCAGATCCTCTCCTATAATGCAGTAAAAATCTGACTAAAGCCAAAAATATGAGCTAATACAACTGTGATAAATGTAGCAGAGAAGCTTAGGCAGATAACTGAAGACAGACAGAGAAAGCGTAGCAATCTCCTGTACCCAGGAGCAAGTCCCAATTCCCTGTCGCAAGCACTTGCTCTAGCTGCATCCTGCCCCTGTAATGCGTAAGATACAGGCATGCATCAAGCCGCAACCTCACTCCGTGCTCTGGATCCTTTAAAAGGATTCCCATTCCCACCCAGCCACATCAGACTAAATGTTCAGTAACCAGGACCCCCAGGGATGCATCGAAAGAAAGGGATGGACAAGACCCCATTGATCAATATCATGCACTTGTAAAAGAGTCATTTAAAAGAAATCGGACAAAAATTCTCAGCAGCAAGTCCATAGCGAGAAACTCAGGCTGAGACACAGGTGGTCTAAAAGTAAAGTAAATAGACAGTATGCTGCCTCCTCTATATAACCACAGGCGACATAACACTGAGACAGTCTATAAATAGCAAGACATTTCCCATCAGTGCCACTCTTCCTCCCAGGAAGAAGTGACAAAAACGAAGGAAGATCTCAAATGACCACAAATCACTTCAGAAACCTGGGCAGGGATCCTAAGATAAAAGCAGCACAGGTTAACATCTCTGACTGAGAAAAGAGAACCATAATTGGCAAGTCTATGCAGAGACATGAAAAGAACTTGCTGCACAAATGGCTGATTCTTATCCCTTTTAATTTCACAGTGATTTTTACAGTAATAATGCTTTTGATCTTTCCAGCTACATTTTAAAAGGCAATTGTCTGGGAAGGGAAAGGCAGGAAGGCAATGGTAGCGAAGTGCCCCGAGCAGATTCCAGTGCTATTTGAGTGTCAGTCACCCACCTCAAAGTGCAAAGTGCAATGCAGTAAGAGACTACAAAATATAACTCTTCAACACGTCTACCAGCACCTGCTTCCAGACCATTCACGTAAGCCTAATTGTCTTAATTAGCCATGAAAACATTCTTGCAACGTAGTGCTCAAATGGGGCCCTCTTCATAGGGTAAAGCAGGTGATTGCTGCTGCAGATGCATGAAAAACATTTCCCAACTATTTTTACAGCTCTTTCTTGAAATGTTTGTTGGACCTACATCAACAAATCAGTATTTCGGAATGCCTAGTTTTGTTTTGACCAGCAAACCCAGACCTGTATGCTCGGTGATTAATAAAGCTCTACATTTAGATTAGGACCTGGGAGATGTCAGAGCTGCCTGCTGCCTGAAACTGTAGATTTCTTGACAGTGCAGAAAAGGTTATTGGTAAGGCAGAAGGTTCTTAGAAAGGGTCTGGAGATCATCAACCATTAAGGATTTTGTTTTCTGTGCACAGGAGTAAATAATAGGGAATTTCAGGGAGATCTTCAGGGAGTCAAAGTAGTAGTATTTGAAGATGACATCTTGAGAGATATTCCCTAGGCTTTATAAAACACTGTCCAGACCACATGGGATTTTTTTTTACTATCACAGACAAACACATTTCCCAATTCGTGTTTGACTTTGTTTGCTTTTTCTTCTTTTTTTCATCTGAAGCAAAGTTAATAGCCATTAGCTGAAGTTTCAGGAGAAGGAACAATCAATCAGTATTCATTTCAAGCTCCAGAACCTAAACATGAAACTGGTTGCACCCTTCTTTACAAGTTTAAGTTTTATATCTGCATATCTACAGATTCAAACAATAAAACATTTAGGGATATGGGTAACCATTTGCTTTAATTAATGTCTTCTGCTAGACAAAGACGCAGGGCCCCATGGTCATCCAGAGAATTATTTTTACATGCCAATGCCTCTTCCTAAACAGAGCAAAGTAAGACTGAACTTATGTCCACTGAGGTCCACGACTGCTTATATAGCCCTGTCACGGCTCAAGAAGAGTCATTTCTATAAAGCTCTTTCCTGTCCTACATTGCTACAGTAGGAGAGAGCAGCAGTGCCCACTTCAGGACAAGCTTGCACTGGATTGCATTTACAGATACAGAAACTCTCATTTGTATGGCTCAGATTTGGATCTCTTAAAATGGCCCCTTGAAGTCAACAGGGTTATTCTGGTGTAGAACCTGCTCTGTTCAGATAGCGCAGTATAGACACCCTCCTGTTAAACTCTGCTTTGAGGGAACTTCTCAATGCTTAAAAAAAAAGAGAAAAAGTGGAGACTGATAGACTGGTTAGATTACAATTTTCTGATTATTTGTCTATCCATGCTGAATAGTTTCAGTCTTACTAGGGTCCCCCTCACACACTCAGCCCATCATATCCTTTCTCCTACATACTGAGAGATCAAATATACTATTTCTCTTAAAATCCTCTTTTTCCTTTTTTAAAAATAGACCTGTAACAGCCATCCCTGCTCAATCAACAATACCAACTTGTAAACAAACGTGGTAAATTGTCATCATTGTAGCACTAATTTTACAGCACATCACTTTGTTTTCTATGTCAACCAATGTTACTAGCCCTTTTTCCTCCCTGGCCACATACTTACATCCTTTAGTTAAAGAATATAAGTAATCTGATAGCTTCAGGTGGCAAAGAAAAGTCTGCAAAAAATTCTCACCTCGTGCATCTTCAGGGCAAATGTTCTTCTAGACACTTGGTAAAAGAAGGTTCTTTTTCCATTATTCTTTGTTTTTTTGGCAGACAGGTTGAGCCAGATGCTTCTCTTGGACTTACTTATTTCCCTCAAGCAGTCTCCAGCAATTGCTTCTGCTTCTAAATTATTTAAAGCCACACGACACCAACTCCCCTCTGATCTTTTGTTGCATAGATCACTAATGGGCAAACAATCAAAGAACTTGAGAATTTCACTCGAAAACATTTTGTTTGTTTGTTTCCTCTGTCCAAGCTATCTTAGTGTCATAGCCATGCTGCTATACTCATCTGGTATAGCTTACTTATTCCAGGAGGAAGGCCAGATGTTGACATGCATATTTCTGGCACCAGATCCTAACAAACGGAAGCTATCATCAGAATCAAGGTAGAATAGATATGAGCGCACATACAAATCTTTTAAAGTTTTGGTCTCTCCATGAATTAAAACTACCTTATCTGTTTCATTCTCCACTTCAGAGAGGATTAAAACTTCCTTTTCCTATGTGACCTCTTAAGGTGGTTCTGATTTTTACCTCTGCTTTCAGAGAGGGAAGAGTATTTAGTAAGTTTTAAAATGTAAATGGTAAGGAGGAGCAGGAGACAGTTTCATACCTCAAAGGTACTGTGGCAAAAACATTAGGTTCAGCATCTAGACTTTGAACCATTTAGCAAAGTCAATATTAATGCTTTCACTGAGACTAGTAGTGGAGAGACTTAACCTCAGCTGAACTTTTCCCATCATGCTCTAAGTTTTCCCATCTAATTCAGTTCTCAGAGGTTTGCTCACAGCGTCCATTTCTTCACCCAATCAATGAAGGTCCTGCATCATGGACTGCAAAAGAGGGTTGCTTACATGTGACAGCCCCTCCTGCTTATCTCCAGCTGCTAAATCTAAACTAGTAGACACATTTTCCACCTATTGACTTTTGCCATGTCTTCGGTTGTTGTAGCCACTGAGTCACTAAGGAATCGCAAGCAGGAGGGTAACAGCCCACAAGGCAAGCCATAGGAAAAGGTATTCTTCCCTTTGGAAACAAATAGGAGAGACATACCTAGAAAACTGTACATTGTATTACAGTCGGGAAGTACTGTGGGCAAGGCAGAACTGTCATTTGCTACTGCACACTAAATTTGAGTCTCTATAGAGGGAGCAGTCTAATATACTAAACAGGTGAGTCACAGCTATGTTAACAGTTTGATGAAAATTTGAGATTAGCTTCCTGTATTACTGTTGTGGTTTAACCCGGCAGGCAGCTAAATACCACACAGCCATTCACTCACTCCCCCCCGCAGTGGGGTGAGGGAAAGAAGGGCAGCGGGACTAAAATTCATGGGTTGAGATAAGAACAGTTTAATAATTGAAATAAAGGAAAATAATAATAATAAAAAAATTAAAGGATATACAAAAGCAAGCGATGCACAATGCAATTGCTCACCACCCGCCAACAGATGCCCAGCCAGTCCCCGAGCAGCAGTCACTGCCCCCCTGGCCAACTCCCCCCAGTTTATGTACTGAGCATGACATCACATGGTATGGAATGTCCCTTTGGCCAGTTTGGGTCAGCTGTCCTGGCTGTGCCCCCTCCCAGCTTCTCGCTGGCAGGGCATGGGAAGCTGAAGAGTCCTTGACCAGTGTAAGCACTGCTCAGCACCAACTAAAACATCGGTGTGTTATCAACATTGTTCTCACCCTAAATCCAAAACACAGCACTGTACCAGCTACTAGGAAGAAAACTAACTCTATCCCAGCCAAAACCAGAACAATTACATAAAGCAGACATTATCAAAAGGCACATTCATTGCATCATGTCAGGTGCAAGAACAAACCACAGTTGCTCGTAAGCGCTCCAGTGCAAAGCTTTCTGTGTAAGCATATGAAGCATTGCTAAGCTTTCTTGACATTGCCACACTATCTCATCTAGAGCTGTCATCAAGGCCTCAAAATAGCTTTGGACCCTACAATGCTTACAGTTCACCAAAGAAAATAGAGGCAGGAGATCAGGTTCTCGCAGAAATTTAACATCCATCAACAAAAATATCCAGAATAATCTAAGAAAAATTAACACACCAGAAAAATACAAAAAGGATTTCAGCATTATTGTGTGTTGGTGTCACTGCACCAACTTCAAGGAGGCTTATGGCAACGTAAGTCTAGGGAGAAACAGTGGCCATCAGGGACAAGATACCTAAATACCCTTTACAGAACCACCACATACCGAATCCAAAACCTCTGATCTGTCCCAGATGCTGCTTTTAGACTCAGGAGAGCTTCCAGTTGCCAAAAGCTAGGATCTTTAAAGCTACCACAAATTAATTCAATGCAGCAGTTTCCTCTTCACCTGAAGATGGATGGCTCCTGTCAAATGATCCAGCAGTGATCGGGCAGGCAGGAACCCAGCTAGTTTCCTCAGCAGAGGGAGCATGCCATTCCAATTATAGCTTACTGCCATGCCTCTGCAGTGGATTTCAACCCATCCTGGGAAAATGGGAACATTTAGTCCATTTATATGCTGCTGATTACTGTTCTGTATAATCAGCGGTAAAGCCTGCTATCCCAGAGCATGGCATGTGTCTAACAGCAGGGCAGTTTCTAGTAATGTTTGGTTCTATTTCTGACACAAGTCTGCAAGTCTGTTGTGAATCCCCAGTCATACTGGCAAGCACTGATGTCCGGAGATCTCTGTCTCAAGTAGAGCAGTATAAAGAACAATAAAAAAACCACATGAAGAGAGAAGAGACAGATCCGATTAGGAATACAGGCAGTTACTGTATGCATCTTACTCATGCAGCGCATGGTGTTTTCTTACCAACAGAACAGAAGAACAAAGACTTTCTCCCTCTAATACATTCCCTGCTGAGCCCAAATTAATGCAGCATTTTCTTGTTACACTGCTGTAGCTGAAGCTCTCAAGCTAACTAGGACAAATCAGGATTATCAAATACAAATACAGATCTGTATGTGCTGTCTCTCAAAGTCGGCATCCTTCAATTTTGTCTTCTCAAACAGGCTTAGACAAAGCTTTGTCATACCACACAAAGCACAGAAACCCCCCTTTCCAAATACCACTGCTGCAAAAGGGAGGAAAGTCTCCATGAACCTTCAGACACTGGGCCTCCCCTTGAGCCCTGGCAAACAGCTCTAACAAGCCTGCTGTTAAGAAAGGTGGTTTGGGCAGGAAAAGGCAGGGAGACTCAGGTCAAGTCTTTGGCAAGGCTGCTTTATGCATGCTGGTGACACCCCCAACCCCAAACACAGCCCTCCAGCTGCAGAGAGCCCCTCACACCTGCTGTCTTTACAGGGGCTTCCCTCCAGCTCATCACACCACACAGCTCCTCACCCAGGCCACCAGCAGCTCCATGGCCACAGGTGGCAGCTGATTGACCTCAGCTTGGTACTGGGAAACCTCTTCCTCTCTTCTCCATTTGCCACACTTCACAGGCTCACAGGCTGGGCCCTCCATCCCGCTTCTGTTCCTCACACCCCAAATGCTGCTACTATTGCAGTCAGTGCCCCAGCAACACATTTGGAGAAGCTACCAGCCTTCTGAGTTACTGTTTCTGAATATTTGCAAATTTGGACATCAGTTATACTCAGCAATGAGTTTTATTTGAAATAGTAAGAGACAAAATCTTCGTCCTTTATTTAAACACTGGAATCGCCTTGCTCCAAAACTAGGGCTGTAAACACAGACCAGTAATGCCTGTGCCTTAATCTAACCAAACTGTATATAATTGCTCTTTGCATTACCAGTGTTCAGTATTCTTTAGAGGAGTGGAAATGATTTAAATATTGCATAAACACTTTTTTTTTTTACACCATATTTTAAGTTTCTCTTGCTAGTGTTCTGGGGTTTTTTAGCTTATAGATTATACTGAGACCAAATCTTCAGGCTTACCTCTACAGCCATGTAAGTTTTATCATAAAGGAAGCAGTTATTCACTCCATCAGCCATCTCCAAGAGCTTCAGGTTTAAGCAGACCTCAGAGACCACACGTTGATAGCGCTATTTGCAAAGGGGAATTCCCACAGTCTGTACCCCCAGGATGCTGAGGATACATGAACTGTAATCTTCCCTATTATACTTCACCTCCATGTTGCCTAAGCAAGCCAGAAATGTACAGGAGATAAAACATGCCATGACTTCTGCAAAGGAGGCCATAGTGCCTGTCCAAACCAACTCAGAGCTGGTCATGCCTGAGGTGAGCATCTTGGGATGAAGCATCCTCACGATAAACTAGCCACAGCCAACATGAGTCTCACAATTTGTTCTGCTCCCCTCTGAACAGAGGGTCACTCTGCTTCTCCCAGCCATGTCTGGACACGCAGTGGCATGCAGGGAAGGCAGGACCAAAGGGAAGCTCATTAAACTGAAGGTGCTCAGGGAAATCTAGATGCACAACTGGAGAGCTACGAATTCAGCTGATGCTTCTTCCTTAGTATCTTATAAGTAGATTCTGGTGTCAGATATAACCTTGAGCATTAATGTCTATTTAAATTAATTAACCTGAAAGGGAAAATGTTGAGTGAATACATAAAGTCTGAGATCCCAAACAGTTCCCCATTCTTTCCCTCTCCTTTACTCACCTTGAATGTTATAAGGACTAATGATTTAATTTTATTAAGAGCTTTGAAGGTGAGGACTGTTGGGTAATTACTAAATACGTTTCTTCCTTGTGCTAATTTCCAGCTCCTTTAGCACCAGTCTGTCCTTGTATGACCCTAGCCAAGTGCAGCTGTCATTCCATTCAATTATGTGACCTATCTACTCCTAAAAAATGTTATTTTGAAACACCCAAAGCTTACCAATTTGGAGAGTCTTCTCACCACTGCAAGACTTACAGATGTGGACTCTTACAAGCAAAGCTTGCCTGCTTTCTGCTCCTATTCACTTGTACCACTGGTTTTCATGCTCATATGGAAACAATGTGATTTTAGAGCAGATTCAGATGAGAGTAAAGCCAGTAGAGGATATTTAACAAGATGGGGGGAGGGAGAGAGAATAATAAAAAACAGAGGCTGTTATACAGCAGCTCAGCAAAATTCCTATAACAGGTGCTTCCCATCTGGCCATGCAGTTTCAGTAATGCCCAGTTAGTCATATAGCAGCTCAGGCTGCAAGGGACATAGCCATAGCAAGTTAACACATTATCATTCCCAGCTGTCTGCTTCATCTTCCTACTGGAGATCACCTCCCAGCGCACAGGAGGCTGAACAGACACAGGGGGTGTAAGGGCAGCCCCAGCTCACAGCAGCCCTGTGGCTTGTGCAAATGCCCTGTGGGGGTGGTTGCAGCAATGGAAGCAGAGCAACTGGCAGCACAGAGGCAAACCCATCTGGGCTGCCACATTGTGGCAGGATATTGCTGCCCAGGTGAAAAACCTGGTTGTAAAAGTCTGTCAAATAGATGCTCACGTACCTAAGAGTCGGGCCACTGAAGAACATCAAAACAACCAGCAGGTGGATCAGGCTGCTAAGATTGAAGTGGCTCAGGTGGATCTGGACTGGCAACATATGGGTGAACTATTCATAGCTGGGTGGGCCCATGACACCTCAGGTCACCAAGGAAGAGATGCAACATACAGATGGGCTCGTGATCGAGGGGTGGACTTGACCATGGACA
>NW_008795259.1:1696787-1697063 GCF_000699145.1 Aptenodytes forsteri | reverse complement strand
GCCCTGCCCAGTCAGAACTTTTACGTACTGTAGATGGGAATAAAGTCCCTGTAGCGCACATAAGAAATATGTTGGGGAAAACAGTTTGGGTTATTCCTGCCTCGGGCAAAGGCAACCATCCGTGGGGGATTGCTTGTGCTCAAGGACCTGGGTGCACTTGGTGGGTGATGCGGGAGAATGGGGAAGTCCGATGTGTACCTCAAGGGGATTTGATTTTGAGTGAGAATAGCCAATGATCTGAATTATGTGATGTTAAGTACTAATTATAGTTATAAT
>NW_008795259.1:1685540-1696750 GCF_000699145.1 Aptenodytes forsteri | reverse complement strand
GTTTAGTCAACACGAGGGGATCTGCCAATCGAGATGGCCCTGCCCAGTCAGAACTTTTACGTACTGTAGATGGGAATAAAGTCCCTGTAGTGCACATAAGAAATATGTTGGGGAAAACAGTTTGGGTTATTCCTGCCTCGGGCAAAGGCAAACCCATCCGTGGGATTGTTTTTGCTCAAGGACCTGGGTGCACTTGGTGGGTGATGTGGAAGGATGGGGAAGTCCAATGTGTACCTCAAGGGGATTTGATTTTGGGTGAGAATAGCCAATGATCTGAATTATATGATGTTAAGTACTACATAATACTATATGCCATACTAATGATATTACAATAAGAATCACCCAGATTAATGAAGAATAACTTCAATGAAACCAAGCAAAGTAGTACTGCAGTACTACTGCAGTTAACTGGGGCATGAAAGTGTGTTCCCATCTGTTGTCCCTGTTACTGGGGTAATAATCTCCATCAAAGGTACAAGGCCTGCAGCCAGGAGGGTCACATAGATACACCACTGTAAATATATCTGAGCTAATTTACCTATGAACCTTCTGCCAAGAACAAGAGCAGGAAAAGAAACTCTAGGAAGAAAAGGTGAGGAACTCATCTGAGCTTTTAGGCTGTACTATGCACATCTGCTCAGTCTTCTAGAAAAACCCAGCCAAATTCATGGCTGTGAGTACCTCGCAATAGCAAGCCAGGCTGAAATCTTGCACTATGGTGCCACTACAGGTCATATGCAAGGAAAACCACATACCAAGCCAATATAGCAATAAATCTCCACTAGGATACTTGGGTAAGGGTGAAGTGGGAGGTGGGATGCATGAGGTCAGCTGGCACTATGCCATGCAAGATGCGATCAGTGGCAAGATTCCAGGTACGTCCCAAATTTACCCCTCTCAAAGCAGGATTGTACTACAGAAGCCAGTCTTCAGCGAGAGCTGTACATTCAGTGCTAGATACAGTTGAGAGCTCAGCATTAGCCACAGCATCAAGTTCAAATAACAAGTCTAAGAGATCTTACAGTGCATTGATTTTTTTTTTTTACAAAAGCCAAAGACTTGCCACTTTCTCAGAGCAGTTGCCTGAAAGATTTAGAACTGTCGAGAGAAACTTCAGTCAAAATCCTGCTCCCAGGCACCTTCATGCTAGCTGCAAATACGTTGCAGCCCAAGCCCTTCTCACATAGATACAGAGACACAAAAAATGACCTTTTTTCCCCCCCCAATGAGCAGATTTTCACTGATAAACCTCAGTATGTTTGCAAAATTTCCAGCAACGTTTTAAGTGTTGGTAATGTATCAAAGCTGAACTGGAAAAGCAAAACTCTGCAACCAGTTGAAGAGTTTTGAGCTTTAATTACAGAAGAGGGAGCAGATTGAAGGGAGTGGGTGGAGGGAAGTCTGGGAACATACAGTACTGTGCACTATGAAATGTTGCAGGGAAGTGGAAGGCTGAAGGGCAGCCCCACGTATTTTAGAGATTTAACGGTAAATGTTATTGCTCTGCACATGTGAAAGACATAACATGTATTTTTTTCAGTCTAACCAGCTCACTTCAGATTGAGGCAAACAAGGAAGAATAAGTATTAAACCTCCGTAAGAGACACAGTGACTCACAGTTGTGCATCTGAGACGAAACACAAAAATGGCAATTGCCTCGAGTTGCCTTTGCCACACAAGGGACTCCTCAACATTTAAAGAGGGGTATGGCACACTACCTTAGTTCATAGTGTACAGCTGAATTTACAGACATCTTCACTTATCAAATGGTTAAAAATCACTATTTCTTTTAATTTCCTTTTAGCAGCAACCTTTCTGCCTACGTGTTTTGGAATCCACACAAAAATGGCAATTGCCTCGAGTTGCCTTTGCCACACAAGGGACTCCTCAACATTTAAAGAGGGGTATGGCACACTACCTTAGTTCATAGTGTACAGCTGAATTTACAGACATCTTCACTTATCAAATGGTTAAAAATCACTATTTCTTTTAATTTCCTTTTAGCAGCAACCTTTCTGCCTACGTGTTTTGGAATCCAGACTCCCTGGCACCTGGGGCAACACCCCCCCCCCAGCCATTCTTTCAATTGATTTCAGCAGGAGGCTCCCACATACACCACAATATCTAAGATGTTGGATTGCAAAGTCATAGCCTGAATTTCCACAGGGAGATGGGTCAGAAAATTAATTGGTGTTTCTTTTGCCGGTGGAAAAGTTTACATTTCTCAGCAACAGAGTAACAACACAAAATCCAAGTGCTTTAATTCACAAATTTTGCTGGAATTTCTCATGCGAGTGCTTCCACGCTCTCTTCCTCTCTGGGGACCAGACAACACTTCTCTGGATACACCAGAGTCCTATGCTGCATCACTAGCGGTGCAATAGAAGACACCCATGGCTACAATGCACCATGAAATATGTCATCTGGCAAAAGAGCTCAACCCATAGAAAGAAAAAAAAAAAAAGACAGGCACGAGACATCCAAACTAAAACAACCCTGAGGTCATGTTCATTATAAGAAACCCCTGCTTTCCAGAGAAGCTTGGTTTCATAAACATCCCCTTTCCATCCAAACAGTTATTGATGATAAATTTTGAACTAAAAATTCAGCTTCTAGCCCTAATACCATGATTTAATTTGTTGACTAAAGCACAGCCTAGTCTCTTTGAAAAGAGAAGAGCATCGTATGCGTTGCAGTGCCATTTTTGACCATAGCTCCCTCTGGAAATTACAGAGCTGACAATTTTAGTAATTTGACAACCAGCACTCTTTGCAGGCATCAATGCCCAAGTTGCTCTGAACCTGAGCAGTTGCTTCCTGAACCTTATCATTACACCACACACAAAACAGAAACGAGAGGGGCTCTTGCAGAAGTCCAGAGGAAAGCGGAAACAAAGCCCTGAGAGGTGGTAGAGACCAGAGGGGAAGCAGGCGTAACAGTCCTGGAGAAAAGAGAAGTTTGACACGTTTTCTGGCTGAAGCAGGAAACTGCTCTCCTACCCGATTGCAACAGCTTCTGAAGCTGCAATAACAAAGCGAGAACTGACAGGAATATCGAAAGGGAGGAAACACAACCCTCTGACTCTTGTCACGCTTGAACCGATAAACAAGTCTAGGCACCAGCTTTTTATCCCAAGCAGATCATGCAACTGCGGAGACTGCTTTAGCGGTGTGGAGGACAAAATCCAGCACAGGGACACAGGGCTGTGGGAAACACCAGTGACTTTTATCTCCCTCCTTTAAACAGTTATTTTACTTTACCAGAACTTAGGACTCGGGAGCTCCTTTTGGACCACACTGACAATCCGTGTGCTTACAGAGCCTGGCTTAGTTAGAGCCCCCAGCTCCTCCCAGCACTTTCATTCATTTCATGCTCCCCTCTAAGCAATCAGGCTTTTGTCACCCAGGCTTGCTCCCTGCCAGCTGCTACAGCTGTGGGGCACTACTGCAAAAATAGGGTCAGACTGTGGAGATGCTAACTCAGCCTCACAGAGGACACTCATGACTCAAGTTTCACCACAGCATCAAAGGAAAGTTCTCCCAACCCGTTATTTTCAATTCAGTGAGAAGATTACCTCAAGCAACAATAACTTCGAAACAGAATTAAATTCCCAAGCCTATATTTTGTTACCACCAGCTCTTTGTAAACCAGGGAGCCTACAGGTGCTTCTGCACATGCCCACAGTCACTTCTCTGGTTTCCACAGAGAAGGAAGTTGGATGCACAGGCCGGCTAGAAACCCACCATGAGGGATAAACCCATGCCTAAAGCAAGCCTTGAGGCTCAAGATGGTATGCTGCCAAACTGGTCAAGTCTTCCACATCCAGCCACGGCTCTGGAAAACTCTTGCACATGCTGTTGGTTGCAGCAGCTGAGCTGTCAGTTGTTGCTGCCGGCTGTCACCAGAGTGATATGTTGGCAAGCCTTCAGGCATAGCACGGAGTCTCATGGATGCTAGCAAGGAAGAAGGTGGAAGTGCAGGGAAAGCAGTTATGTTTGTACAAGAGTTTCGGAGCTTGATGCAGAGAAAGGGGTACTGCAGGAACTGGTAAGATCCATGTTCATGTCAGTCATCAGCTGTAGGGCTCCCTTTGACCCCAGCTCTGCTAAAGTCTCACAGAAAGGGAGAAATGTAGGTTATTTCCTCGGTTAGAAATATCACATGATGGTGGACCTAGCGTGAAATACTTCAGAATCTCAGTTACACAATTTTATTTTCATTTTTGAACTTTTCATCCCACTTCAGACAGCCTCACCAAGCTGTCTTGTGATACAAATGAATTAAAAAACATCATTATAACCAATTGCTCATCAGTGCTGAGGAAGGAATGGCAATGCACAGAGCCTGGGAAGAGCAGCTGTGCTAAAACTTCACCATTGAATGAGTATTGACTACCCACCACTGTGGGGAACTTGCTTTCCCTGAACTTGGCTTGTTTTCCCACACAGTAGGTTTTAGGCCACATATAGGCTATCATCTGAATGTGCTTCAGACTGAAGCGGCAAGAAGGACAGAAGTAGCTATTAAACACAGGGTATAGGAGCTTTGAGCACATCTTGGAGAATTTCTAAGGAATATGTAATCTGTTTTTTATAACACTTCTGTATTTTATTGTTTTCTTCTATACAGTATCATTAAAAATACAACTTGTTACCCACTGCTTTCTGTCTCCACACAGATCCCCAGCAAGATTTTGCTTTCAGCATTGACCGTTGTTCTGATATCACAACCCACACCTTTAACATCAGAGCTGCAATGGTCCTAAGTAAGTGAATTGCTATTTTCTCATGCCATAAATAGGTAATTCATGTGCGAGTGCTGGTATTAAGAAGTAAGCAAGGGTGACAACCTCCTATAAAATATGGATGGGCTTCATTTCTGAGAAATTTCAAAACCTGTGTGGGGCTACAGAAATGTCAGTTCTGTTATCAGCTCTGCCTCAGACTACGTGCGTCACCCTAAGCAGGTCATATCAGCCCTCAGCCCCTATTCCTCTCCTACCCTTCATCTGTACATATGGATAGCCAACATGGGGGCCGCTCTAGAGCTTGTCTTCACAGCTAAGTCTTCTGCAGAAAGTCTCGTTGAATGAGACAGCTACAGCACCCACACTCTTGTGTCAGCACCAGCAGTGCTTACCAAGTCACCAAGGCTGACCCTTGCAGGCGGGAGACTGAACTAAGGGACTCTCACAGAGTAAGGTGAGGGCACCTCCCTGTCACGCAGAGCAGCATGCTGGAGAGTGCTGGGGATCCAGAGCACTGCAGAAGTGCTAGCCTGAGGCAAGTCATGCCATCAGCTCACCACCTGTGCTAGCTGAAATTATACCCTCCAGCACTTGACTGATCAGCAATAAAAGGTCAAAAGCAGAACTGCATTTGAGCTAACGGGCTGGATGCACAAGTTAATATTAGCCATAGCTTGACTTGTGATCCTTGCACAGGAAAGCCACCTTCTTGCAACCCTGTTGGCCCCAAGCTTACCTAGAACCTCTACTACCAGAGCATAAATATGAGAGCGCTGCTGCATGTTCCTGGTGCTGAAGATAAGTTTGTGTGCCAAGTGTCTTTTTAGCACTTGGGAATGCTTCCTTGCATGCAAAAGGTCTCCCTCCTGTGAGACATGCTGCCCTTTTGCCTGGGGAGCACCAGTTTTCAGGTGGCTGCAAAGTTAAACAAGCCTGCAAAATCACATTACAGGCATTTGCAAATACTTTTCCAATAACTCAGAGTACAGGACCTCCCTCTAAATCCAGTAGCCTCACTGGCTGTATCTATGTTAGCAAGCCAGGCACAAGCAGGAAACCTCCCAGCACTGCCAAGCTGCTATGCTGGTCCCTGGCACAAGTTTGGCTCAGGCCAGCTATCATTCTCCCAGGCAGCAGGTACAGGCCACAGGCTGCTCCTGGGGGCTCATTGGATATGGTTCCTCTGCTAGGGACAGTAGGAAAGAAAGTTTAGATGTACAGACGCAAGATTTACTATGCCAGTTGGCCTCAGAGAATGGTCATGGGCATAGTTTATTTAACAATAAAGATATATGCTATTATTTCCCGTTATATATCTTAAGAGACTTAGACACCTGTTCCTGAAGCATGGATTTCTATGTATCAGAAGTTCTCAGTGAAAAGAAAACATTCAATGGCTTAAACAGCAGGGGAAAAAAAAACAGAATCTTTTTAAAAATAAAATAATAAACTTGTTTACCCTTGCACTTTCTGAGCTGTCCTTCTGCTTCGTGTGTAGGACACAGCATCAAGGAACTGCACGCGAAGGTTGACCTGATCATAAATGGGAAGACCATCTTAACCTACTCAGAGACGCTTTGTGAGCCGGGTTATTCTAAGCTTATTTTCTGTGGAAAGAAGAAAGGAGGTAATTTAGGTAGCACTCTAAGTGTTTGATGGCTACTGAATACTCCAAGCAGGATGCACCCACTGTGCTGTTGAACGCACTGATACATCGTAATGTTCTGTTCACTTCAACAGCATGTTAACAGGTGACAGAAACACAGTAGGACAGAGACATTTTAATTTCAGAGCCTGCTTTTTTCCCTAACCTATTTGCTTGCTTTTCTTTTAATCACAGAATACCGCACACACATGGGATTACAAGTCCATAAAAAATAACTGTGGTAATGTGACCCCATCCAACAGCAGAGACATTCATAAGCCCTTTTTATAGTCACATGGTTGTCACGTGAGCAAAAAGTATGACAAAAATAAAGGCTAGTTCTGTAAAAGAAATGGCTGAGTAAACAAACAAGCTGTTCTGAACATGTTCTTCACTATTAAGCAAGTAACACTTCCTGTGCTCAAAGGCATTTTTTAACTCACTTTAAGAGGAATTATGCTTGAATAAGGATATTTGGACCAAGATACTATTTGATACCATCTATGGTTTGCATCTTGTTTCTGCTCACACGTGCCTATGCGACAGTCAGACAATTTCAGTTCATGCCAGTCAAACTGCCAACAGATGCAGACTTGCACTAGTTGGTTTACAGTGGCATTAGCTGCCCCCAGAAAGCAGGCAGCTTTGGTCCCAGGTGAGCCTGGGCACCTCAAGGTCCCTTCTGCCATGACACAGGCCAGGTAGTGCAAAGCTAGCCATGGTATGTCCAGAAGAGCTATGGTCATGCCTCTGGACTGTAATATCCACATATCTTAAATGGTTATTTTGAAATCCCTCTTACAACATGATCATCTCTTTAGGCTGATTTTAAAATAAACAGGTAGAGCAGCAGGGAAGTTTGAGTTGTTAGACCACCAGTTAGTTTCAGCAGCTCTGCTTTCCTTCCATTCACTTGCATCCCCATCCTGATAACGCTGCAATAATTCATGGGCAAGGGCTACGAGTTTAAAGACCACGCACAGCACTACAGCTAAGATAGCCCCTGGAAAATTACTAAGACGTTTCACACAGCATAGAAATATCACAAAGAATAATAGAGAAATGCTGTATGAGCAACCAATTATGTAAATCCTGTAAGCCAGATAGACAAAAAAAAAATCAGATTCAGAGGTTTCTTCAATTGTGTATTGAATTACAAGGGGGGGAAAAAACCACCCAGAGACATACTGAAAAAACTATCTTATTCTGATGAAGTACTAAATAACATCCTTTAGAGAATACATTAAGGAGAAGTAGAGTCAGTCCTGAGCTGAGCACAAACTGCTATACACGCATTAAGCCACAAAGCCAAAACCTCCTGGGGCTTCCAAGTCCCTTAATCTTAAATTGACAGGTGATTGTTTCTACTAATTGAAGTACATTATGATATAAAACCATAGTTGGCTGTTTAAATAATACTATGTATCTTCATTTAGAAGCATCCCTAAGTTAGTGCAAGGACCTCTGCCACACACTTTTTAATACACACCCTCTTGTTCTGTAGCTGTTTTGATTTAGTAATTAAAGTCACAGTGGGAAAGAAGTGAACTTTCACAGACTAAGGTTCAAACTGAAAATGTGGTATTTCTTAATTAGTTGACATTTGATTCTAACCCATGTTTTAGGACACAGAAGTGAGCCAAAGACCAGTTTGAGGCAATTCAGCACAGCTGTAAATCTGACCTAATACCTATGCAGAAAGGACAACGTTGTGAATGGCCCAGTACACAGCCTAGTCAAGATACAGAGGAGCAGATAGCCCTTTCAACTGAAGCTTTTCATGCAGAGCCCCCTTTTCTCTGTTGTACAGGCCACATTTCCAACACCTGGCCAGACCTGACCTGAGTTTAAATATAGTTCCACACAGAATTTGCTTGCCTTCCGCAAGGAAGCCAAAAATTGCCTGTTCCTCCCTCTCCCAAAATGAGACAGAATGTAGTTCTGCTACAGGCTTTGTCAGTCCACTCACTCGTGTGGACAAGCGGAGCAAAAGTTGTAAGGAAAAGAGACTTACAAGAGCCAGATGTGGCAAAGTCTTGAGTGTTTGGTGGTGGGTCCACGGTCCACTCACTCGTGTGGACAAGCGGAGCAAAAGTTGTAAGGAAAAGAGAGAGCCAGATGTGGCAAAGTCTTGAGTGTTTGGTGGTGGGTCCCCCCCCCCCCCCCTC
Organism: Aptenodytes forsteri; assembly: GCF_000699145.1. Taxonomy (NCBI): domain Eukaryota; kingdom Metazoa; phylum Chordata; class Aves; order Sphenisciformes; family Spheniscidae; genus Aptenodytes; species Aptenodytes forsteri. The sequence continues at coordinate 1,688,190 of NW_008795259.1, read as the reverse complement.
GCTCTCTCATTTATGGTTGTTCCCCCCCCCCCCTTCGCTCTCCTATAATGCTACAGTTTTGCCATGACTGGAAATACTTTAGGATACTTAATACAGCTGGAGATTTCGTGTTCATCATAATCATATAGTATTTACTATTTATGTTAAGCAAAGGTCACATCTCTCACTGCTCACTGGGACTCCTAAATAGGATTCCAAGATCTTTTTCTTTGAGTTATATGACTGTTGTGAAGTTGCTAGCTCAAAGGTTGCAAGGAAATGGGCCATTGTCCATTTAAGAACAACAAAACAACGAAAAAAAAACCCTGCTAAATTCTTTGCGGCATAACATGAACTCAGCTCTTCCTCTTTTTTACTAGAAAGATGCTGGCTATTTCCTATTTCCTTCAAAGAAAAGTTACATAAGATTTAACAGATTACCCAATGTAATCACTAAAATCAGAGAAAAAGACCTACTAGGGTAATATTTAGCAATGTGCCAACCACAACTTGCAGGCTTAAACAAAACTTCCTGACAAACGATAGTTGCATCCTCTGCAAGTCTGCCAGTTTTCTTTCAGTCCCAACTGATAAAAGGCACCATCAGAGAACTTGCACAATTCCTTGTGCACACTCCCAAACCATAGAGAAAACCCCCCTTGCTTCGGGCGTCCATTCTTTATGTTATTGCCTCTTTCGGTGGGTGTTACAGTAAGCAAGTTTCTAAAATAGTATTTGTGAATAGAAGTAGAGAACATGGCGTGAGTTACAGAACTGGGTATCACGTTGAGAGTTTAGGTACATGTTTCTGAGAAAGCAGCCACACCACAAAGCTAGGTCTTTGGGCTGATATACGATGCTGTCTTCCTTAGCCTCTTCATCTCACTTTCTCCTCCCCAGTAAAGAGAGTGGCTATGTATTTATATATGTTTTCTCACTCAACTATACATCTATAGCTGGCAGTTATTCAGATCATTCCTGCATCCCTAAAACTCACTGAAGTTGTGTGTCAGTTGCATGGGTGCAAGATCGTGTCCTAGAAGAAATCCAACATGGAGCATTTAAGTTCTAAAAAGATTTAAAACAGAAAAAGGAAGAGGTGGGTGCAGATGTACAGGGCCTTTATATAGTACAAGAGTGTGAGAATGTTTAAAGATTTTCAGTGCAAGGAAGATTTGAGAAAGAGGAGTGAGAATTTCATTATAGGTGTTTTGTCAGGAATGAGAGGCATCTTCATGATAAATGATAACTAGTAACTTGAAGTAATTCTCAGGAAGTTCTTTCTTACATATTTGAAAGCTCTGCTTCAGACTGGAAGCTACTAGAGGCCTGCTCAGTGGCAGGGAAAAGGACTATGTTATTTTTTGGTAGAAACAATAGTGAAAAGCTGCTACAACAAATACAATAATATCACCTGGAATCAGTGGTACATTAGAATTGTTTTCCAGGTTGCTTACAGAAGTCACCTTCAGTTAAGTCTTTAAGAAAAAGGCCTGAACATGGAAGGTAAACTGAAAGCACATCACCGATGACTGAAAGCACATCACCGATGACAGCATGCTTGACAGACACTATAACTTACCAGCAGACCAGTAAAGACATAGGGGAATTTTTAATTGGAAAAATGCACTCATGATTTATGCTGTTCCCAATGTTCTTACATTTTTGCAACTACATCTGGGCTTGCTCTAAAAAGACCACAGAATTCTTTCAATGAGCTAGGCTCAGTGTTTGTGACAGTTACACTTACTGCAGCAGATGTGTTCATCCCCTTTCAATGGAGGAATGCAAAAATGTATGAATATATGAAGAAAAATGTATGAGTATATGAAGGATGCTGTGATAAACTACAGTCCTTAGAGCCTTGGAGTATGTTTACACTTCTGGAATTATAGCAGAAATCCTCATGAGAGAGGAACATTGAATGGGCTTTGAAAAGCCTGATCCAGCCAGCATAGACACTGAGGATGTTGCCATAGGCCAAAGTGAGTATGAATGATAAAATTCAGCAGATCCATAGATCCATATTATTTCCTGGCAGGTCTCAACTAGTTGAAAATTAAAGCTGCCCTTGCTTTCCTATCAGGACATACTTTCAAAACAGCATAGTCCTTTTTCCCCCCGCATTGTTGAAGCGAGGAAGGTCACAAGAGCTTTCTAGAGGCCTGGTTACAGAACCACAGAATGGTTGAGGTTGGAGGGGACCTCTGCAAGGTCATTTAGTCCAACTCCCACCTACTCAAGCAGGGTCACCTGAAGCAGGTTGCCCACAACCATGTCCAGGCGGGGTTTCTGAACATATCCAAGAATGGAGAATCCACAACCTCTCTGGGCAACCTCTGCCAGTGCTCAGTCACCCTCAAAATTAAAAAAAAAGTCTTTCCTGATGTTCAGGAGAAATCTCCTATGTTTCAGTTTGTGCCCACTGACTCTTGTCCTGTCACTGGGCACCACTGGAAAGAGCCTGACTGTCCTCTTTATACCCTCCCTTCAGGTATTTGTACATATTGATGGTACGGTTGAGTGTCTATGGGTAAGGATGAGGGGGAAGGCCAACGAGGCAGATATCCTGCTGGGAGTCTGTTATAGACCACCCAACCAGGATGAAGGGGCGGATGAAGCGTTCTATAAGCGGCTGGCAGAAGTCTCTCAATCGCTAGCCCTTGTTCTC
>NW_008795259.1:1673085-1683495 GCF_000699145.1 Aptenodytes forsteri | reverse complement strand
GGGAAGTGGTGGAGTCCCCATCCCTGGAGGTATTTAAAAGACAGGTAGATGAGGTGCTTAGGGACATGGTTTAGTGGGCATGGTGGTGTTGGGTTGACGGTTGGACTCGATGATCTTAGAGGTCTTTTCCAACCTCAATGATTCTATGATTCTATGTGCTCTCCCCTAATCTTTCTGTTCTCTAGGCTGAACAGTTACAGCTCTCTCAGCCTCTCCTCATTGGAGAGATGTTCCTTGATCATCTCAAGTGGCCCTTCACTGTACTCTCTCCAGTAGCTCCATATGATTAATAGCTGTGAACCACTGCAAGACCCCTGGTTAGAAAGAGGTAAATAAGGGCAACACTGAAGCACAAAGCATTAAACATCAACCTCAAATTGGACACACAGCAGTTTGAGGCTCCCTAAAAGATAGTACAGCCCATGAGAATGACTCCATTGATTACTGAGCGAAGGCATAGCTACCACAAATGAGAGCAATCATGGAAAACTGCTCAGAGAGGGCTGAAGCAGAGCCCTAAGACTGCATTCATCTAGCTCTGATGTAGCCATTACTTTGTCAGAGCAAAAGGGGGGGGGGGAATAGCTTCTACCTACACTGAAGGAGAGATTAGCATTGCCATCATTTTAGAAGCAAATTTATGGCCTGATGACTCCTACTTCATTTTAAAATATAGGCTTTGCAGAGCTTGAATGCTTCATCTGTATGTTTAGATTCTGGATGGCTTTCTGACAGCCTACGTGAGATCCTAATGAGCCACGCTATCCAAGAGGAGTTTCCATGTCCCTGTGGAGAAGGACTTTGGGGAAGGGTGATTGTTCACATCCCAGTTTCCTCTCCACTCTCCTCTGCTGCTATCCAAGATTTGCTAGGCTCAGAGTTGACTGAAGGACAGATGGTCAAATAAGGCTCTCTACTGAATGAAAGGACACACAAACCACAAGCCACGCCATTGCATGGTCCACACCACCCTGAGCAGGCAGCTCACAATACAGCTTAGCACACATCAACACACATACAGCTCAAGTCCCAAGGGAGTCACTCATCACCCAAGTTATGCAGTTTGCAGTGCCTTTAACTCCCATTTAGTCTCTAGTAAAGTTGTGAACTGAGAAGTGGGCTGTACAGTATTTTTAAAATTCTTGAGTCACCACTCTCTGCAGCGGAGATGTGTCAGACTCCAGGGCTCTTGCTTCGTGCACAGAAGCAAGCAGCGATGGTGACTGCTCTTTGAAAAGGAAGAGACTTCTTGGTGTCCAGGTAAAGTAGCTAGGGATGCAGAGGGGAATGGGTACAGTATGAGTGCTGCAGCATAGTTGATCAGTTTGAGAGTGACAAGCCAAAACATACTTATTCTATTCTCTGTTTTGGTATTAGGTTTTTTTAGGGCAACACTGAGAAGTTCTGCATCTTCTCCACCTCCCAGGATCATCAGGGCATTATGTTTAACAAACTTCGCATTAATGCAAAGGTGTAGAACATTGGTGATGTCTCAGGTTTCTCCTACTCTTTTCTAGGTTATCTTATAGTCATGATTCTTTCATATAAGTTTGTTACAAGGCATTGACAAACATTTCATAGCATGTGTGGGGAAGAACTTCTGTGAACTCTTTCCAAGTCAGATAGCTGACTGGCGGTGGGATGGACCATACTACATAAACATACGACAAGCCTTTTGTCCAACCTTTCACAAGAAACAGTTTAAACCAGCACAGTGAGACTGGACTAAAACAACTCTCTAGAAGTGACAAGCATCAAGATGCCAGCACATACTCACATAAATATGATGAAACACTTACTCCTCTGTCACTGTCAAAGTAAAGAATATTTCATGACACCTTCAAAAGAGAATCCTTAAACAGTTCTTAGACTTTTCCACAACTTGCGGAGGGCAAGTTGCACAAGAAATTCTGAAATACTGAAATATGTACAAATTTTATTTTCAGTCAAGTCTGCATAGTTTTGCCCAGTAAGCTATGAAAAAGTAGGAGGAACTGCAGAACAGCTTGCTAATTCTGTCCATTAGTGCCAAAGTTGCCCTTCCTTCAACAGCAAAGAGCAAGCGTGCCTCACGATTAGGGTGATGAGGATTGGAAGGTGGAAATCCTGGGCTCTATTCCAGTCACCAACACAACTTGCAGTGGCTTTAGCACATCATGTAACTTCACAGAATCATAGAATGGTTGGGGTTGGAAGGGACCTTAAAGATCTTCTAGTTCCACCCCCCCCTGCCACGGTCAGAGACACCTTCCACTAGACCAGGTTGCTCAAAGACCCATCCAACCTGGCCTTGAACACTTCCAGGGATGGGGCATCCACAACTTCTCCAGGCAACCTGTTCCAGTGTCTCACCACCCTCATAGTGAAAAACTTCTTGGTGAACGCTCCCTCAGCAATACGACAGACATTCTTATTAAGGTCATGTTCAGCAAGCAGTCAGAAGTCTGCACCTACGGAAACACTCAGCTCAGATTGGTTTTTCTCAAAGTTACCAAAACAGTATAGTTCAACTATTGCAGCTGCAGGTGTTTAACAGATCATGCTAAAGGACTTGCGTCTTAGCAATCCCCCTCCTCTTTCATTTCCCCGTTTGTAGGATGCATGCTGACATAGGAACACCCACCCAGTTGTGAAAAGCCACACCCCCTCCTCCACTCTGACAGGGACTGCAGGTCCTCCTTGAGCCCAGGCTCTGCCCTGCCTTCCCCATAGAGCAGTACACATCCTGACATTTCTCAGGAGGGCTGCTGCAAGACTGTATAGACCACTTTGCAGTTCCATAACACTTGTCACTGGAGCACTTTGAAGCATATTACAAAAAAGCATCTACAATCAGCTGCTTGTTTCCTTCACGTGCTGCATGTCTAACCGCCCATCACCATTTTTGCTTTTCAGAACACCTCTACTATGAGGGACCAGTCACACTGGGAATCAAAGAAATCCCACAGGTAAGTTGGTCGCAGCTGTGCTCCCAAGCAGAAGGGCTTTCTAGATGAGGTATGGTCAGAAGACTACCAGCAATCACATCAGCGTACTCCAAGCTCCCCCAGCTGGCACACCGGATCTGATAGTGTTTACATGACTAATCCTTTTCAATATGAAATTAAGTGTCTTTGCTTAAGACATTAGAGAATCACCATTATCCAGAGACAGACAGGTTTTCTTAGGATAGCAGATCCCCTCTACCAGCACTAAGTCATGCAGCCATAAAGTTCTTTAGTTGGCTCCCCCTCTATTACTCTTAAATTGGCAACAAAAGAAGCAGCTCCAAGGGACTCCTAAGAGACCAAGGCTGCAATTCAGCTCACTCCTTAGTAAGCTGAACAATTTGCAGAAGCTCATTCATCCTCACTGGCTACAAAGGCAATTTAGTTAACTATTGCAATTGTATGCATTCCACTGTACATACATGGTGTTAGATACAGAGACAGAGGTCTTCTAAGTTGCAACTGAAAGCACAAGTTATGGGCCAAGAACACTTTCTCTGGACTTATGGAGCCTTAAAATAAGAAAATAATTTCTTAGAAAGGTGAGAAAACAGGCAGTACTCTAGGCACTGCTCTGAATTTCCTGATCATCCATTACAGATGCTCTTTAGAAGCAGCCTTCGCCACACTCAGCTAAGTCTCCTTCTTAAAGGTCAACCAAATCACATTGCAAAGCAAGATAGGTCTCAAATGCTGAACACACCACAGTATCTCTTAACCGGGCACAACATGAATGTATATTTGACTAGCAAATAACAAAGGATTTTTAGCCACATACATGAAGAGACTGGATTGAAGGCGAGAAGGCAAGATCTGGATCATCAAGGCATCTGGTTGAGAATGTGGTGAAGAAGGGATCACGGTCACCACTGTGAAAGCACACAGTTCAGGTGGTCAGTCAAACACTCCTTAGATTTACTCATACAGAGAAGCACAGCATGAGCTCTCAGTTCTTCAGCAGCAGACATATAACCTATGTCACAGCCTCAAAGACGAGGTCTGGTGCCTGCTCAGCACTGGATTGGTTCAGGTGCAGGAAGAGAAAACAGGATCAGAACAAGGACATGAGTCCCAAAGAGTCGGGCTTGCCAAGACCTGCAGGGGTGGTAACAAGGATAGCTGGCTTTTGGGAGGATCGAGCCTCCATAACAGCTACCATCTCATATGCCTCAGTCTTCCCTTGGTGATAGCAGCAACCACAACCTTCATTTTCCAAGGCTTTCACACAGGGAGCTGGGCCCCCTTATGTAGGCTGTTATCCCACCCTTACCAGCCTGCTTCCCTAAAGGCTATGCCTAGAGATGCTGTGTTGAGCATTGCCTTTTGTTCGCTCACACTGGAGTGCCCAAGCTTATATCAGTCAGCATCCTGCTCCAGGAGCAGCTTTACTAACACACTGAGGACACTTCTGTAGTAAAGGCTCTAAACAAACTGAATAGTAGGTCTTTAGATCAAGATGAAGCCCTAGAAACATCCACATGGACCATTAAAACTCCAGTTCTGGGCAAGTTAGCTGAATTTGGAGACAGAAATTCTAAGACTGCTCACAATCCTCTTTTAATAACAGTTTTCATCCATGAGCAAAAAATTATTCTGGAGGAGGAAAAAACCTAATCACCAACAAGCAATGGAAATGAGTTATTATAAACTCTGTTCCATGAATAAAACTAAGCTTTTGGAGAATTAACATGCTTGTGAAAAAGAGAATAGGAAGCCTTTTTTGTTAATTAATCAATCAGGCAAATAATGCCATCCTTCCATGCCCGCAATAAGGAGTTATTCTATGCAGCAATCGTCTTCTCATTACAAAGAACAGCCTCATCTGAGCAGCCTGAATGATGTTTGTGCAGTCTGCACAGCAATTACAACAAGGCTGTATTCTCATGAGCATGTTGCCATTGGGCTTTTCTCTAAATTTGGAAGTTACACTTAGCTTGAACCTCTCTGTGAGGTCACAGGCCAGTTATTGTTTTAGAAATCCCATGGTAAAAGGCAAATGCCAAGAAGCCTGACTCATTCTAGCTGTGCCTCCTTCTACTCCACAACCAGAAAAGTTCTGAGCAGGGCAAGAGCTTTCTATCGTTCAAGGCCAGGAGCCTACTGCTGCCAAGCTCTCCCACCCCAGGCTTTGCTCCCCTCTATACTCCAGAAAAGATAGAAAGAAATACTGCAGTGCCAGCAATCTAGAGTGAATGAAATCTAGTTCACCTCTTCCTCCAAATCTGTTAAGTGAGCCTTGTCACCTCCCCTGCCCAGTGCTTCTCCTTCACCAAGTGTCTGGAGAGAGCAGTTTTGACCAATACAAAAAAAGCCATGGCTTCTTTAAGGTTGAGATCTTTTGCACTGCAATGATACAAGTTCTCCCCAAAACCTGAATTATTAGTAGTTTTAACTACACAATTTGAAATTAAACTACCTCTTGCTTTATTACATAGGAATTCATCACAGCTTGAGTCATCTATACACATACATCCCCCAAGGTGCTCTCCTTTATAAAAATTCATGTCAATAAGTGCGTACACACTGAACCACAAGATCTAAGAAAGAGAAATGCCAGACAACTGACCACCTCTTCCCCTTCCAGTTACTAAACAGCACAGGCCATACTGTGCTTGCTCATAAGAAGTTATACAGATTTGAAAGGAATTTTTATGCATCAAAACATTTTGTTCCCCTTGCACGGTTTTAATTTTGAACTTGTGCTGTCAGCATCGATATCCCTGATGAGAGTATTTTGGCAGAAGATATAGGCAAGTCCTTTACCAGATCTGAATTGCATTTGGACAGGAAAGGTTTTGGAGGAACTTGGTGGGAAAGTGTTATTCTGTTTCTAGGAAGAGGACTCCCTCATAGAAACAGAAGCAGTTGTATACTACTGATGGGCTAATCTCTTGCTTTGTGTTTGTCTCTTACAGGGAGATTACACTATTTCAGCAAAGCTGACTAATGAAGATCACAGCACTATCGCTTGTGCTGATTTTACTGTGAAAAATTATTTAGACTATTATTAGCAACAAACCAATTTCATGAAAGCTACAGACTACCAAAGCTATTCAAGCCAAGCGAGCTGCTTGCATGCTACAATGATTCTGAAGGAAGTAATCCCCACATGGTGGTTGTGATGCTATTCCTCTTTATAATTCACTATTTTCAAGAAGTCACTAGACCCTCTAGTGGTAATTTTATCTCCAAATGCACACTGTAGCCCACTTTTTGCTTCTAATATACACAGCTGGAAGTAGAAAGTATCTGATACCAACATTTTTATGTTAGGATGAAAATAGCATGAGGCAGAACAGGTGAGAGCCTAAACATTTTTTCGCAGTAAGTTATGGAGGTATCCATTTCTAACACAGGCTAAGGATGACTTTCATATGTATCATATATTATGCAGTTAGAGCACTCAACATTTCCAATCTTCCCTGGGGCCTATCTGGAGCCTCCACTAGTATAGATTTTGTTATAACCACAGAACAAAGACCAAATAGGATGAACATGCCTTTTTCCCAGTGATCCATGCCCTGTCACTGGATTCATATCACTCAAGTCTTCTGGAGTCTACCTGGAATTTTTTGTTCTTTAATGTTTTTTAAGTGATATGTGAATCATTCTGTATCTAAGCTATGTGCTCTTCTTGCTTCTCAATAAATTCATAATGAAAGAATAATTTTTTTTCCTCATTTTCCCCTCATGATTCTAGGATCTTTCCAAAGCTTAAAGTGGGGAAAAAAGGGAGGGGAAAAAAGATTGAGGGAAACAAGTTAAATGAGCACTTTTTTTTAATATGAAATATCAGTCATGTTGACACATATTTTATGTTGGCAGCAGACAAACTGTTCCTTGCTTTGAGCATGAAGCCCCAGAAATAAACACAAATTACATTCCCAGGTGCAGCACATCCCCAAACCCTCTCATTCCAGGAGCCTTTGCAGCTAGCATAGCTGATGGGTAGGTAGATAACCAAGCATAGGGCAGCACGTGGGGTTAGGATCTTGGATTGGAGAGTGTGGAGACCTGTCTGGGGGACTGGAAGTGTAGGGGAAGGATCAAGAGTAGGATTGAGTTCCAATTTGGAAAGGTATAGGCAGGAATCAGAGCCACAGGAGGGTCCTGGAGCTGAGCACAGGCTTACCAAGGATGGTAGCGAACATTGGGCTGCATGCCTCATCTTGGAGAGGTTCAGCATGTATTGCTAGGGCAGCTGTGGCTCACAGCTGGCCACACAGGAGCTCTGACACACAGCCTCCATCCTACACATTCACATGCTGTGGCTCAAACAAATTCCTGAGCAGCAAGAACATCCCTGCTGCACAGATGACCAAAGCCACAGAGCAGCCAACAGCTAGCAGCAAGGGATAGTCCCTTGCTTCCCTCCCATGCAGCAAAATTCTCACCTGCCATCCCAGCAAAGGTGAGCAAGTCTTTGAGGCCTGATTTGCATTTGGGAGGCTTACCACTGTTGAACATGAACAAGCAAGCTCCACAAAATGGGATAGAGCACGTTTAACACACTGTGATTTCAGCCCATTTTATTACACCCTGATTTGGAAAAAAAAAAAAGAAAAGAAGGCCAGGGGAGTTCGTTACAGCTTTGGCCACCACTCCCCAGGTCAGGGTTCAACTCTAAAGTGCTGATGCTGTTTTGGAAGCAGCTCATCCAAGTCACAACCATTGCTGTGTTTTAGGTCTTCATAGCTAATAAGAGTATCACAATACAGACACAAGCTCAGTTTTTTCTCCTCACGTCAGTAGCTCTTTAGATTCACCTCTCTCCTCGTGATTCCCATAAGATATCAGAAGAGCCAGACCTTGAGGAGAAGCTAACAAAAATGCATTTAGCAGCAGCATTTGCACAAGAGTCCACTTGCTCAGCTCTGTTCCACCACAACCACACAACAAAAGCATGACTAAAACCCAAATTCCTTCCACCAAGCTTCTTGGTCTGTTATCAGATGAAAAACAAACCCAGTGCTAGTTTAAGCACTTCTACTTGAAATCAATCCCATAATAGCCAAGATCCTCTTAGCTAAATTTGCCAGGCTCCTTACACCCTGGGACACACCTGGAGGGTCCCCCAGGCCCACCACAGCAAACGAGCCAGCCTTTGCCTCCTCATGGTGCAGGGGCTGCCCTAGAGCATCTGTAGCAGAAGCTGCTGCAGGAGGTCTCAGCTGCCCGAAAAGCAGGAATTTAATCTCTAAAACATCAGACATCTGGCCCTTGAGATCTTCCATCACTGACCCTTCACTGCCCAGCTCACACACAGACATTGCAGACCCTCACTCCCAGCACCAGCTGACCAACATTTGGCTTCCTATTACAAAAATTGCTTGCCCTTTTTCTCTTGGAATTAAGCTCAAGAACCAAGACTAAACCTTAAATTGACACTCCAAGGCTTAAACTGGAGCTTTCTCCACAGCAGGAGAAAGATGTGTTTGCCATACCACAGAGCCATGGAGCTTCCTTGTCTAAAAATGATTCAGAGCTTAGCAGCTCAAGACCTCAGCTGCTCCCTAAGTTAAAAAGGGCTCTGCCCCTTCAGCCTAAGAAATGCCTCTGTTTCTTCTGTGAATTCCTGTTTCTAATCAGATGCTGTTGTGCACGGTCAAACAACAAAAACAGGGCTCGTCTTCACTGATCCCAGCACAGCTAACGAATCCCTTGCTGTCCCAGAAGGTCTGTGGTATATTCACACTAAAACACCAGAATTCAAATACATTTGGTAGCTACTGCAGGTGTCTTTCTGAAATAGCCTCAAAAAGCTTAGTAAGGGCACTGTAGCAACATCCAGGCTCTGAACATAGCTCAGCTGTGCAAGGGCAAGAGCAATAGCCTCTAGGGAGCTGCAGCCTGAGCAAGGAGACAGTTGGGTTTTGCCAAAACAAAGATCTGCACATTTCCAGCCAGCTCTCCTTGAAGTCAGAGGGATGAGGCACAAGTGAGCCCCACGGCCAGATTCTAGGCTCTCAGCCCTTGCTGGCAAAATTGGCTGAATTGGAAGTGTCTTTATGCTGTTACTTCTGTTATGTTGAAAGATGCTCTTTCCATAAAGATCCACTGTTTAAATTTCTCATACACCATCTTCTACGCTCTTCAGTATAGCCCTAAAATAATCCCAGAGTGGCTCCATTTTATTCCTTTGATAGCGCTCTGCAGCATGAGAAAGGGGAGTGAGGGAAACAGGACATCTAAAGGGGTGTTATTCCAATGAAAATAAAGTTTTTGTCTCAGAGGACACTGAGAAGGTAAAGCATGAAGCCATCTTTACACTCAGCTCTCATGCAATGGACTATGATGAAGGATCTGCCTAGAATATAGACCCCAGTCTCTTTTGTGGATTATTCTGAACTAACCTTCCCAGGACTAACAAATGCCTCAGTGTGACAGATGGGATGGGAGTCTGGTCCCTAGGAGTTCCCACAGGGCTCAGGCAAACACAATGATCAGTGTGCTACAAATACACCCAATAATCAGTTAAAGCTGAAATAAAACAGTTGCTACAGTGTTTCTACCAAGTCATACACAGCCCAGTCAGACTTCTGTATCTCAGCAGGCAAAGTCCAAGATTGCCAGATGTGAACAGAGCTCCCACCACTCCTTTACACCAGCACATCCCTAGATCAGCATGAAGGTCCACCCACAAATCTAACTCTCGCCCACCCAGCCTCGTTACGTGGCTGTACACCCCAGAGACCCTCCTTTCTGTGCAGCCATAGGATGGGGCTCCCCTGGAGGACAGCTCTCAGACTAATGTGGCACATGCCACGGTGTTCAACCAGCCTAGAACAGGAAAGTCTTCCTGGACTTCACATGATGGATGCAGTACCTTCCTCACACAGTGCAAGAGAGCTGGCTGTGGCAGATATGAGGACAGAAAGTCATATATGGTCCCCTGGGACAGCAAGGGGAAAGTCTTGCTTGGATTGCTGTGCCAGCCTTCAAGATTGCTCCAGTTTACCCTCAATATCCACACCTCCAGGGAGGGCCCCAAAAACAAGTACTCTGGCCTAGCTCGGCTAGATAATGCAGAGCCATTTAACAATACTTTGTTTATACAATTCTTATTAAGAAGTAATCCTCTGCAGACTAACACCCACAGGGTTAACTCTCCACTGTCTGCTCTCTTCCCATGCTGCTCAGCCTGGCCTCTCCTTCGAGGTAGGGACACTCTGTGGTTCTTCAGCACTGCCCTGACCCAGCGAGGAGAGCTACAGTATTAGCAGGTATATTCAAGCCCAGCTTCCCACTTGTCTCTCAGGCCTCTCTAGTGTAAACACATTAGGAGGTGGCCTTAAACTGGACCTGAACTCAAGCACACTGGTGTCTACAACAATGTTCCCAACAGAGTACAAAAAAAAAGAAAAAAAATACAGAAGGGACAAAAATGGGGGGGGGGGGGGGGGGGGGAAAAAAAAAAAGAAAA
>NW_008795259.1:1670377-1673027 GCF_000699145.1 Aptenodytes forsteri | reverse complement strand
GGGGAGAGAAAAAAAACATGGAAAGAAAGTCAGAAATAAAGCTGCCTTTGTTCTGCTCTTAACATATAAAGTGAGATGCAAGATGTTTGCATAGAAAGATCCTGCTCATAAGGCCTTAAAACTTTCTCCTCCCTCTGCCTCTCTCCGTGGCACTACTGCGTTCCTCGCCCATGTTACCTCCTCCCAGAAGCTCTTTAAGTATTTCCCCAGCCAGTGAGACTAAGCAAGAAGACCACATTCACCAAGTGAGCCCCCCCACCAGACACCAACCATGGAGCCTGAAAGGATCGGAGAGGAGCAATTCATTTCAGCCAGGAGACTAATTGCCAAGAGAGATTCGAGCATCCCTAGTTGGGGGAGAAAAAGGGGAATCCTGAACAAAGAGATCAGACAGAGAAGAGGCTCCCCGAAGGGCCCAGTCTGAGGCTCAAGGGGATTTCTGCCACCGGGGTATTTTGTTGATAGGGGTTGCAGAGCTACTCAGTCTGCCAGGCATGAGCCTGCAAGATGGTAAAGCATTCCCTGTTGGCCCTGTGATAATGCCTGTACTATGTAGTTATACAATAAGCCTTAGGTTGTTTTCCTAAACCAGGCAGTAGCTGGCAAAGCTAAAATAAGCTACTGTTGTCTCACACTGCAGTAAAGCAGCCTCACACATATCTTCCTTCTCCCTACTGATGCTTTCCTTCTTCCACTCAGCTGCACAGAGGATACTGATGCCATCAATGCAATAGCAGGGCACTCCCAGACTGACCAGGGAACAACTTAAGAGGTTCAAACTCCAACTGCTTTGATCAGGAGAGCGGCTGTACCAGAGCCAAAATAAATGTTTGCCGATAGTCCCATGCCCTCTGTTTGCTTGTGTGGCTCCCATTTTATTAGCTTTCCTATGGTAAGTTTTACAGCTGGGCTTAGCAAATTGATAAAATGCACAGATTATTCTTCACTGTTGCTGATTTGCTTCTCCCCAGTTTAATGCAGCTTTACCTTGAAAAACCAAATACTTTGATCCAGGATGGTCTCTTGCCCCTTGCAAAACTTCACCTCCTTCTACCACCTGACAAACATCAGTTTGGAAAACAGGCTGCTCCAGGGCAGGAGAAGAGCAAGTCATAATCAGGTTTCCCTACTGAATGCTTGAGATGCTCTTTACTAGAGCACCCAAATCAAAGATCCTCCTCAACCTTTGCACCACTATGCTGACAGTGATTTACCCCCTCCTCCCTGCCTCCTTCCCAGCAGTCCTCTGCCTGAGCTCCCACAGGACCCTTTGGGCACTGAAACACAAATAACTACAGGATCAGGACCACATCAAATCATAGGATGCAAATAGTTTTCTTTCTCACCCCATCACCACTGAAGCAGAAACTTCAGTGTCTACACAATAGGTTTTAATTCAGCCCAAAACACAATGCCATAACTTTCACCTGTTCTTTCTACTTGATTTATTCAAGTTATGCCCCAGCTATTTCCCATTCTGAAAGCCAAGAGAGAAGCTAACAGAAGGAAGAAGGGGGTTTGTTTTACCTTTATTTTTTCAAGTTCAAACGGCTCAGATTAGTGTAGTTCCCAATCTGCATCACTTAGCTGGAGACACCTTTGTTGTATCTAGATAAAAATCAAAGCTGAACCAATTTATTAACTGTGGCACAGTAAAAGCTGAAGAAACTGTCAGTAGCTTTCCAGCCCCAACGTGGAGTTCCTATTGCTTTGCAGCAGGCTGAGAAATTATTACTCAGTCTTTACTGTTAAATTTTATGAATGGAAAACAGTTTTGCCCCAGAGCTTGTATTTATTATTCACAGCTTGGTTTGTTCCCTAAGAAACAGGAAAGTAGCATCAAATTCAAGGTCTCCCTGGACGTTAGGGAACTGCAGATCCAGCTCAGGAATACACAATACTTTTCCATCCCTAATTCTTCCATCAACATCTCCAAGAATAAACACACGAGAGACATGAGAATTCAAAAATACATCAGTACCTTGGCAGATAGTACAAATAAACGAACAGGCCTAGAGCCACTACTATGACGAGCTTTGGTACTGCAGTTGCAGAAGGTGGCAAACAAACAACACTGCAGGATTTTTTCACCTTCACATCACCGCTGCTTGCTCACACAGATCTCTCATAGTTGTGTCTACAATGGCAAACTGCTCCCGCTTGGGCATTTACTGGCCAGCAAAAACAGCAACATGGACACAAATTCCAAGTACAGCCAAGGTAAGAAACATAGTCTTAAGTAGACTCATGGATACCTCAGGGTTTAACCACCCCAGAGTATCCTGAGGCAAAAAGAAGCATGTGAACTATTACAGGAGCTTGACCCATACAAATCAACGGGCCCTGACAATATCCACTCAAGGGTGCTAAGAGAGCTGGCTGATGTCATTGAGAGGCCACTCTCCTTAATCTTTGAGAAGTCATGAAGATCAGGGGACATCCCAGAAGACTGGAAGAAGGCTAATGTCACCCCCATCTACAAGAAGGTCTTAAAGGAAGATCCAGGAAATTATAGGCCCATCAGTCTTATTTCAGTCCCTGGGAAAGTTATGGAACGAATCCTCCTGGGGGCTATCGCAAAGTCAAATGAAGCACATGATTGGAAAAAGCCAGCACAGATTCACCAAGGGCAAATTGTGCTTGACAAACC
>NW_008795259.1:1652687-1670258 GCF_000699145.1 Aptenodytes forsteri | reverse complement strand
AGGCTGCACCCAGAGGGTGGTGGTTAATAGCTCCTTTTCAAACTGGCAACCTGTCACAAGTGGGGTCTCCCAGGGATCAATATTGGGCCCAACACTGTTTAATATCTTCATAAGTGATCTGGATGATAGGTTCAAGTGTACCCTGAAGTTTGCCGATGATACCAAACTGAGTGGGAAAGCAGACACTTCGGAAGGGAGAGCTACCCTGCAGGAAGACCTGGATAGGCTGGAAGAGTGGGCTAACAAGAACCTTGTGAAGTTCAGTGGGGACAAGCGTAAGGTTTTGCACCTAGGAAAACATAATCCAGGAGCTCAGCACAGGCTGGGATCTACCCAGCTGGGGAGCAGCTCTGTGGAAAGGGACCTGGGGGTTCTGGTAGAGAACAAGCTCAATATGAGTGAACAGTGTGCTGCTGCGGCAAAGAAAGCCAACAGGATGCTGGGTTGCACCAACAAGGGCATCACCAGCAGAGATAGAGAAGTCATTATCCCACTCTGCTCTGCACTTGTCAGGCCACACCTGGAATACTGTGTTTAGTTTTGGTCCCCACTATACCAAAAAGAGGTGGACAGGCTGGAGAAGGGCCACAAAGATGATCAAAGGACTGGGAAGCCTGCCATATGAGGAAAGGCTGAGAGAACTGGGTTTGTTCATCCTTGAGAGAAGGCAACTTAGGGGAGACCTTATCACCATGTTCCAGTATTTAAAGGGTGGCTACAAAGAAGATGGAGACTCCCTTTTTACAAGTAGTTCACATGAAAAAGACAAGAGGTAACAGGTACAAGTTACTCCTGGGGAGACTCCGATTAGACACAAGAGGAAAGTTTTCCACAATGAGAACAATCAGCCATTGGAATAATCTCCCCAGGGAAGTGGTGGATTGCCCAATATTGGACACTTAAGATTCAGCTGGACAGGGTGCTGTGCCATCTTGTCTAGACCATGCTTTTGCCAAGAAAGGTTGGACCACATGATCCTTGAGGTCCCTTCCAACCTGGTATTCTATGATTCTATGAAAAATCCCAGTCCACCTGTGACAGTTCAGGGAAAGTTTTCTACATTGGCTTGAAAATCACAATCTCTGTGCAGACCTTCACACAACTGATATCACCATCAGGACTGAAAGGCATTTTCTCTTTTTTTATCTCCCACTTGGGATGAAACCCCAAAGACGGGTGAGACAGAGCTAGCAGACAAATATTAAGGTTTGAAGATCTTCTGCTCAATTTCACAGGAAGCAGCCAGATCAAGCAAAGCAGTTTGTGTGGAAAGGGTTGTGGCTAAAGGATTGATTAAACGGACAACCTCCCAGACATAGACTGGGGTCATACAGCAGAAAGGGCTGGTAAGATGACTCAGTCATGACTGATTCGGAAGAAAGTCCAAAACTATGAAATTGTACCTTGATGATATGGGGGCTTCAGCAGCAAAACTGGCTGAAGGAATCCCTAGTTGTGTCACACTAGATTTGCACCATAGCTTTATTTACCTATTTTTGTCTCAGCCAGTTCTCTGGCCTGGCTCATACCACAAATCCTTCAGCCCAACTGAAGGGTCAAGGTCCCAGGATGCAGCATTCCTCATGTCAGAAGCATTGCAGAGGTTTCTGTGTTGCCCCACCACAGGCTGAAGTGCTGCTCAGGAGGCACTACCACACTACCAGGTTTTTCCATCACAGCCATTTCAAGACATTCCTGCCACTCCTGCTTCCTCAGTAGTAACTACACCTGCAGGAAACACGGTAGGATGAGATATGAAAGTGAAATACAAATATAAATCCAAAGAACTTGCCAAAGCAGTACAACAGAGGGAAGATCAGAAAGCTGGTCTGCTGTGTTGCTTAAGTGAGTATATTTTTTTTGTACCATCGGGGGGGGCGGGGCAGGGGAGAAAAGCAACCACCCCATGCTGTTACTGGAACCTCTGCAAAGATAAATTATTTCCTTAGAGAGGGAAAATACTGCCTGTAAGGTCCTGAGCTCTTGAGAGTACGTTGAAGCAGCTGATGTGCCTCAGGAAGTGCACCTTGCTGCTGAAGGCCTGCCCCAGCTGCACTGGGGGCCATCACAAACACAGCATCCAGGGCAGAGCAAAGCACCAAGGCCACTGGGGCTGTGTTCATGCCCTTGCCACCACAGATATGTGCTCCTGTCCCCCCCACACACACACCAGGTTCACCCTGCTCTGCTGCACATCTGTTCATGAAACTGAACCAGCAGAAAGCTGCTCACCTCTGCCTTGTGCTTTCTGCTGGTTTAACTTCTTGAACTGGCTCTGCAGGGGTCATAGGAGTGCTGTAACCAGGAGCAGGGAAACAAGGCAGGAGGTTAAGAGCTGCCTAAACTGCTGTGGGACTGCCACCCACATGCAAGGTAGCCCTGGATCCTGCTCAGCTTCATGGAAACTCAAGTGCAGCAATAAAGATAAGGCTGCAAACCCAACCCTTTGGGGAAACCAAGGTTTCCTGCAAAGCTGAGACCCTATTTGCTGGCCTCCCTAGGGACAGCCTTTTCCACATTACCCCAAGCTCCAGCTCCTCAGTCCCAGGCAAGTTCTCGCTCTCCAGCTGACACCCCATCTTGAGGAGCTGCCCAGCCATGCCAACCTTGCATCATCCTGGCTCAGGAGGCATTTGCAGCAGCACCCAGTGCAGCCCTGGCAGGGCTGCCTGGCTACATCCATGCTGCCTTGTGCAACAGCACATGGCCTGTGCTAAAAGGGAGGTAGGGGCCTAGAGGATGGGGCAATGGATACTCCCTCACACCAGGAAATCCTGACCTGTTCCTAAGAAGAAAGCTTTACACCAGTGCTATAGGAAGGGGCTTTTCATTTCAAAATACCTTTCTAACTGTTGCCTTTAATTGACATTTTATGAAATTTAAATATCAGCATTTGGACAACTGATTAGACCTTACCAAAGAGGATCTGTCCTGCCCACCTATGAATCAAAACATTTTATTTTGAGCCCCCCACCCCAGGAGAGGCAGCAAGATCAGGACTTCTTTTCATCCCATGAAGATGGAAAAATATTGAAGACTTATGGTTTTTGCATCAAGTGGAAAAATCCTGCTTGGGCCAGCCTTTGCACACCAAAGACCATTCCTGGCTGCTGCACTGACTAGGTATAAGCTGCAGCTGATTTCCCCCTTTGCAGCCCCACACCATCCAACCCTTGGCAAGAAGCCAGCGTGTGGGACTTGACGGCTGCTGCTGGTAACTAGTAAGTGTGGGACACGTCAGTGCAAAGCTGGGACATCCCTGCCTCGCACGGCCATCCAGGAGGTGGCACTGTTAAACTACTAAGCCTTGCCACTAGTCTGGTTCCCCCCCCCCCCATCTCCTCCCAGTAATCTTTTTTCCTGCCTTGAGGATGGCAATACACCATTGCAAAAGCTTGACTAGGAAAAAAAATAAAAACTCCTTAAACAGATGATGGCTTTATGATTGCACGAGTGTTCCTCCTCTCGCATCAAGATTTTAAAGGGCTGGCTAGCTAAGATGGAGATGTTTACTCGTTGTAAGGTGATGTTACACAACTTTCTCCCTCCAGCAACTGCCGGAACTGTTCTGTTTTAACCCTCTGACACCTGGACCCAGCCCATTCAAAGTTCCTTTTTAAATTTCTTTTAAACAGCCTACACCCTTAACGCACAGCAATGCAGAACACCTACCTAGCTCTGACTGAGTAGGCAAACAACAAAAGCGCTTTATCACAAGGGACACGTTATCACCCCAACTCCCGCTCCCTGAGCAAACAGTGGCAGTGGCCAGGGACAGCAGCACTCATCTGCCCAGTGCCCAGGCCGCCGGACAGCAAAACAGCACAGACCTACCCCCATCAGCAGTTTGCACCAAGATCTGCTGAGCTGAGGGGACATACTCTTTCTTGCTGGGACTCAACGGGTCCCTCATCTGCAGGGAGGAGGCAGCAATGCTGCAAGGTTTGCCAGAACTCATCTGTCGGCACTTTCATGTCCCAGCAAGGCCCCACTGGAGCATGGCTTGTTCACTGAAGGAAGGTGACTGAACAAGCTGCTGCAGTTCACAGCAGTGCTTTGACTCTTTGTGAACTTGGAATGAAGTTCAGAGTGGGAAAAACATTCCCAAAACATCCTGAAGTTATCTCCACTCACACTTCAATAATGCAGACACCAGCTTTCCTCATAGACATCCCCCACCTCCCATTTGCAACACTCACAGCAGTGCAAAGCCCCATCATCCAGGAATTACTAATATTCCTGCAACTATTTCATTGTTTGCAGGAGAAAGATGGCAATGAGAATGTACTTGCTGGATTTTTACTTCTCAAACTTGTTTAGCAGCAGTGGAAACAACAGGTGGGAAGAAACCAGCCTGCCATGACCTGCTTGCTCTCCCTAAGCTGCATCTGGCCATGGTTGGGAGGGAAGTCAGTGGTCAGAGGCTCAGCATGGGAACCACTCACCTGCACCAATTCTGCTTTCAGGGCTTCAGCAAGTTCACAAATGAGTGCTGCTCCCTTGAGCAAGGAGGTCCACAACTGCTCAGCCTGCCTTTTTCAAATAACAGCCCAGATGAGTCATAGCAAAGACTGCAGTGTCTGTGTCTTTTTTTAGTGATTTAAAAGTTCTCATGGCCACTTTTTTCATCCCTGAAACTTGGCCCTTCTCTACCACAATTGCAGAAACTACCAGCAAATGAGGCTTTGCAAGCTACGTGCTCTGGGACAGCGGTGCCCAAATTTCTAGCTAGAGACAGACCACAAGTTCTTCTCACCACATGAATACTACACACCTGATCATCCCTGAACATCACATATCACACACAGGTGGAAGAGCATGACTGTGTACACACAGTCAGCTCAACACCTCTCTGAAACACTGCCCTTTACTGCAGGCATTCACACAGGCCTGTACCCACCCTGCCTCCTCCCACCAAGGCCATCAGGAAGATGGTCCTCAGCTGGTTGTACCAGAGCAAACCATTTTCCAAGAGCTCCTGGCATTCATTAGAGGAGCTACCCACAAGCACCAGTTTTTCTGGAAACCAACCCAATTACCAGCTTTTCTGAGGACCTGGCAGCCCCTCCTCTCCCACAGAGAGCACTCATGCCTGGCCTCCTGATACAGGAAAGACCATCATGAAACAGATGGGGCTGCAGTGCCTCAGCTGCTACCTCTGCCATCACCAGCAGGGTAAGAGTGGCCTACTGCCTGCTTTGAAGGGCCCTCCAAAAAAGGTGACAAGGACCAGGCCACAAGCCTTATGAATTGTCCTGCTGGGCCCTTACTTGTTGGGGCACATCTAGTGTCATACACCAACATGGTATGAGTGCCATAAATGTAGAAAGTTTCCGGTTAAGCAATCCTCTTTATTTTTATTAAAGCCACTTTCTTAGGACTTTACCATGTGAGGAAATATTTATCACTGAAATGTTAATGACTTAAATATCTGTGTCCATACAGTGAGATTATTTCAGCCTACGTTGACAAGACAGCTCCCTCCTCATAACTAAAGCAACACTAACCCCAGTACAGTGCTACTGTTATCCCTTCTGACCTCAGCAGCCAGCCAAAAACATAGGGAGCAGCAAGTTTCCATTACAAGCGGATTTGGTAGCTGAATAAGGTGTTCCCTCCATCCCTTACAAAGAATGCACAAATTCCTTCCTCCCCCCCACCCTGTGAACACAGGAGAGATCAAATAATGCAAAGCAATGTATTTGCTCACATTTTCATGTCCCCTTTTGAAACTCGTACTGTTTAAAAGCCTCTTCAAACCTTGACAGTGGCTCTGGCTATTCCTGCTGCAGGACTCAAGGACACTACCAGTTGTGGGCCACCAACTCCTTCTCTGCCAGAGATTACTGCCCTGCAGAGGGGACAGCCAAGCACAGAATGTACCTGCTCCCAAGCCACCTCCAGTAACAGGCTAGTGCACTGGCACACTTCTCAATACCAGGCATTAATACAACTGCCCATCCCCTGCACCAGATCCACAGCCAGTTCATTAACAGCTTCAGCTGCCAACACAAGAGTCAGCAGATATTTTTTCGCCCTAAGAATCACCCTCAGATCACTGCCTCTTACCTCCTCACAACCCCCATCTGCAGCTGTGCTTCTCCCTCAGGCCAGCACAACCATCCCTACCATCCCACAGCAAGCTGATCCTACTGAAAAAAAAAAGATAAAAATCACTGTTGGGAGGGTGAGGGGTGCTGGGTTTGTTTGCATCTCCCCAAGTAGCTTGCTTCAGAGTCAGGGAGGAGGAACAGAGGAAAAGGGAGAGCTGGATGGCATGTTCAGCAGCAGTTAGGCATTAGGACAGCTTCCCTGTATCATTAAAAGGGCACCATCATTTTTCCCTGCTCTTCTCAATCCTTTCATATTTGATAAGCCAATAGCCAGCTGAAGCCCCTGCCACCTGTCATGAGAGTGCATTTGGGGCAGGGGCTCTAGTATTTCCACCTTTCAAGTTCCATTAGGGACCTTATCTGTTTCCTACTCCTACCACGAACCAGGGGGGGTAGCACAGATTCTCCCTCCACTGCCAGTTTCAGCAAGGCTTAGTCTGTTTGCAATTTCACCTCACTGTATTAGTGTCTGCAGCAGCCCTCGCTGAAATCAATAGGAAAGAACCCATTTCACTGATTAAAGTGGGAATTAAATTCCTTCTCTTTCCAAGCAGCCTTGAAGCTTTGCTTTCTGCTCTTCAACACTGCTGCGTCCTGCAAGCAGGGGCTGAAATGACCCCTTCTACTTCTGCTCACTTTCATAGAAGTGAAAATGGGGGAGGACAAGTCTGATCTGAAAACTGTACTCCAACCTGTGTTGCCCCAAATAAGATGATGTTTTCAAGAGGTTTAATTCTTTTTTTTGTTGAGGATTTTAAGGCTGCTTACAAAAACATCATTATTAAATTGGATTTCTGCTCTTTTTCAGGGGAGTTTCTTGGGGCTTAAGAAATACTTGATCTTTTCCCATGGGGTGGGGGGGGGATTAAGTGTGCTTCCTTTCAGGCCTGGGGTGGGATTTCCCCCCCCCCCTCCAGATTTAGGAATACCAAGAAAGCTAAACGTGGCCTTCCTTGGTTTTGCAGAGATCGAGAGGTTTTTAGGGCTGAGTACCAAGTGCTCTTGTGACTTTTGTGAAAAAGAAGAGTACTGAATGCTTAGGAAAGCATCTCTTCTAAACACCTGGGCACCAAAAGCACTTACTGCATTAGTTTCCTCATTACCAGGATGCCTTTCAGGCTGGTCAAAACCTCTGTATTAAGATTTAATAACGATAAGGACCTGTTTAGTGCATCCTAAGAAAAAAGGGAACACCCTCTTCTTTTTTCCTGCAACTATGGTACTAAAACTTTAAAAAAGTCTTAATCATGCTTATTTTCACACTGCGCTAACAGCTGATGCAGAAGGCCCTGAACTATTTTGTCAATTGTTTTGAGCTCACTAAAAGAAGCAAGCTATATGATGAAAAGCCTGTGAGATCCCCAGATTATTCCCATTTTAATAAGTGCCAGTTGCTAATAAAAAACAAAACAAGTGATAGTCCCATGAATACTCCCTTAAGTAATGTTCAATATTCCAGAGCTTGAACTTTATGATAGAATAGTTATTAGACCTATTTTGTTTCTAGGGGAAGCTGAGGCCAGTAGCACAGCTGGGAATCTCCTACACTTCCAGATTCCCAGCCCAGCATCCCCACTAGAAACTAGCTGTCCCTTTCCTGTTTCGAACATACCTCTGGATCCTCAATCAAGAAGTTGCCCCAAGAGGAAGTGAGGAGCCAGCCTGTGACTCAGCTGCCTCCAGCCCTATTTCATCCATCTCCCTCCTCCAGCAGGGAAGGAGAGGGGCTGTGCCAGCTCCCCACCCGCACAGGCTGGGGCAATGCAACACCTCATAGCTGTACGAGCTCGCAGGCCTGCTTGCAGCTGAAGCCCAGGTGAACCACGGGCACACTGTCAGGGGGCTATGCCAGCAAACACCAACATCTTTCCCAATCGCTGCCGGAGCAGACAGCACCAGGTGTGCTGCTTAACCAGCCCGGGTGCGGCTCTTACCCATTACAGTCAGTCCCCAAGATACTTCGCCTTGAGTCAGCCGCTGGCAGGGCTCCCAGGGAGGCAGTCTGCTTTGCATCTTCCATCGCAGGGCAGCCCTGGCAGTAGGGAGAGGATGGGCACACAGTGGTACACTGCTGTTCTGGGACAGCATTACACCTCCTTTTTGCTAATGTACCCTTTTATAAGAGGGAATAAACAGTGTCTAGAAGCAGTTGAATCAAAACAGGGTTTGAACTGTTTGGCTAAACACACACAAACCCATATGAATGCACTTAAGTGAGCTGACAACCGGTTTTTATCTGGTTAGTGCTCATCAATTAATTACAGACCAGCATGTCCACACCATGGTTTCTCTGCGATTTAGCCAAGTCAATTTTCCAAAACAATTTTAACTAACCCAGTCACAACTGAATATGTAGAAACATATTTCGTGATCTGGGACAGCAGAGTACAGTCAGGACTCTCAGGCACACAGTGCACATAAATGCAGCCCTTCCAAACCCATTACAGAAACTTGCTGGGGCTGCTTACAATATCCATGCCCATCCCAGCCCTCTTGCAGGGACTGCTGCACTTCCCAGTGATGCTGGGGGAAGAGGTACATGCCTGGGTCTTATTTGCTTCAGGTTAGAAGCTGGTACATTAAGCCTAAGCTGCTGAGAAAGGTTTGTGCTCAGACCTCAGCCTGCAAAGGGAAGGTAACAAACAGCTGAGGAGCAGTAGCATCTTAAACAGCTGCAGCTGTTTCCCCAGTGAACGTGATTCAGAGCCACAGTGTTCAAGAGCTAAAGCTCAGAACATAGCAACAATTCTTGCAAAATATTTTGCTGCTTGTCTTTTTTTCTTCTCTCCCACACATCTTTTTAACCTCTTGGTGCCTATGCTGAGTTCCTCCCTAAAATAGGTTTCAGGGTGGAACATACTTGCCACTTGATCCGTGGCTTGCTAAATTTAGCCAAACACAGACTGCCTGTACAAGATGGTTCTCTTGAAATGTCAGTAGCCACATGTAAAATTGCCAATGTCATCCAGGAAGTGGGACACCACGGCAGTTATATTTTTTACTTAAAATAATAATAAAAAGAAACTTTCATACTCTGTGGAGAGGCAACCATAAATTTGATTCCAAAAAAATAGAGAGAGAAAAGAAAGGACAGACTTCAGCAAAGCAGCACTTGAGCCAGAAGAGAACCTTTGTATCTAACATATGTAGAAGAGATTAACTCTTTGAATTTGACTAGAGTCACTGAAAGCTGAAAAAAAGAGAACAACCTGTTTCAAATGGCTTTTGGTATTTCAGAGTTAAAATAAAAGACAGACTGGTAGTCTAGAGGAAGGGAAGACATGGGGAAAAGAGAAGAATACACCAACATAACATACAATTCCATCTTCTTAAGTTACCAAGTGTTTGATGTCAGCATCTGACTTCATAAATACATGACTTCTGAAGAAGTATCAAATACCCAACTGCTCCTCCATCCAACAAAGCACTCTGATCCACAGAAACAATTTTCCCAGGATCTTTGCAGAGGTGACACCATCAGCTGCTAAAGAGCCTTTCTTTTGCAATCCATAGGCAGCTGTTTCTCCCCGTGCTCCTTGCAGCATCACAGAAAGCCAAGTTCTGACACTGAGCATCAGCCTAGGTCTAAGTATTCCCAGAGGGGCTTTGTTCTTTAAGAAAAAAAACAAACAATAAAAAGGACAATTGCCTATGAACTTAAGCCCATATTTAGAAAAATAAAAATAAACAATACATTTCTTTAAAAATTGCCTGGCAACAGTACCTTCAGAATCAGAGAATTTCCTGTAGATAGAGGGAATATCAGGTCAGCTTGTCTCTCCATGAAGGAGAGGGCAGGAACCTGCACTAGGAGCAATGTTTCCAGCTACCTCCTCTCCCGCCTCCATCATTCCTAAAGGTAAAGCAAGAGCTGCTAGTGAGACTAAGTTCAAACTCTCTTTTCTGGTTGCTGGAGGGCCAAATATAAAGGCGATGAAAATGGTGAGTTGCACCAGCTGCTGCTTCATCACTTGACTAAAAGCAGGTGAGCAACTTGGGACAGCCCTAAAGGCAAGGGAGTGCTGAATTAACCCCATTAGCTCCACTTTGCAAATCCCCCCCTGCCTCCACAGATAAACCTTCTGCTCAGGCTCTGTTGGGCCTTATAGCTTGGAAATGATCCCAGATGTAAATAAGCTCTTCTCTATCAGCATGTAAGACAGGTCACCTGCTATACATTCAGGCACACGATGAACCACATGCTGTGAGCTCAGCTAAGCTAAGCTAAGGGGAGAAGGCATCTAAATGCAGATGCAATTAAGGACTTGTTAGCATGCAAAATCATCATAGTTCCCACCCAAAGCCTATAGCAAAGCTAAGCAGAGGCAGAGCTAGGCTGGCCCAGGGCTGCTGAGGTTCTTATCCCAGGATGTACAAAAACATGAAAGGCCTAAAACCTGGGGGAGGTTAAGAAGTGTCTCTGGATGTGAGGCTCTGAGAGGAAGCTGGGGTATAGGTACACCTGGGCTGGAGAACTGGCTCGCTGTGTTGGCAGAGGCAGTGTCTCATGTCTGACCAATACTGCAGTCAGTAAAATGTGATCTTGTGCCCTCCTGGTAAACACAGTCCCCAGCCTTAATGATGCCTCTGTGGAATAACCTGTTGCACCTCAAATTTAGCTAACTGTCTGCACAACACAGAGCTATTTTCAAGGCTAAGATGCCTGAACTTTTCCTCACGGAGACTGAGGCAAAGGAATGAGAGATTAACTGTGAAAAATGTATGCGTATGGAGAAACAGAGCTGTTACTTAGTATCATGCAACGTCTTCCCATTTGAAGAGCTGCCTGACTCTTCAGACAGATAAGCATTTGGCTGTGATGGGATGGCTGTGGGAAGGGATAATGCAGGGTTTTGGACAGCAGTGGGACAAGAAAGTGTTCGCTACACAACCAGCGGTACAGATGCTGCAGTGTTTTGTCATCAGTATTTTGCAGAACTCTCCATAAACTAAACTGTTGACCTACTTGCCCAAAGTCATGGGTAATTATCTTCATATCCAATATAAATTAGCAAGATGTGGGTGTCACTGATACTGGGACAATGTAACTTGCATCATTTCTGGCATTCAGTGATCTGTAAAATAATTCTAACTACGTGCAGAGAATGATTACAGCAGGAAAAAGGGGAAGATGCATGATTAAAGCAGGTGGGTGGAGCCACCAGCATCAAAATTGTGCTGATTCATCTTCCCCGTATTTTACATTTCAAACTTATGCTCTTTTCCTCCCCCTGGTAGATATCCCTAGGGTCAACTGTAGATCCAGCAGGTATATAGTTTCATAGTCCCCAAGGCAGCAACATAAAAACATTCACCTTTTTTTTTCAGCTTACTTAGAACTTTTGGAGTCCTGATGACTGGCACAGATCAGAAAACTCAACTGAGTCCCTTGGAAATGTTCACCAGAGTAAAAGTTGCAAGCTAAAAGGGAAGCAGGGCCTTTATTCTTAATTAATTCTTATTTAACTCAAATATCTAGCAATCAGTTGGATGAAAATCTCTCTTTGTTTAACATTAAACAGCTGCTGTTCCATTAATGCCTGCGTAAGCTACTAATCTGGGTTCTCCGAGGAAGACCTCCAGCAAGAAAAATCTGAAAGTAATATCAGATCTTAAAAACTGTGGCTCCTTTTTCTTTAAGAGCTGGGAGGGAGGGAGTAGGGGGTTCAGAAACACTTTCCAAAGCTTTCAGAGGCTTTGCACAGTCGCACAGTCTCTTTAAATTCAGAGCTCCTGGCTGGGGGCTTCCACCTTTCACAACCAACTGCAGCAGCAAGCTGCATGGATGCATAAACCCCCCGACCAGCGTGAAGAGGGTAAGCCCGGCAGGGAAACATAGGGCATAGTCTCAGCAGATACTGTCAGATTTGTAGACCTGCAAACTTCCAATTATAAGAAACGGACCTGAAGCATCGTCCTGCACCAGAGCTCCCCCAGGTGCTAATGGTTTTGAAACCTGAGGAAGAGCCTTTGACTGCAAGGCTCCTCCTGTTCGTGGTGTAAATCTCACTGTCTGTTAAGAAGAGAGAGAACTGCCCAAGCCATGGCAGCATTAGTCAGGTTACACTACTGTCTTGGCCGACAGTGGGGTAAAACAACCATCATTTAGTCCAGCGCAAATGTTATCCTCATTAAGCCTGCGCCAAGCAATTTGCTAGTTCAGCTAATCTGAATTGGCTGTGGGTATCCGAATGCAAAATAAGCACTTTCCCCTCTTTAATTATAGTCTTTATGTTTCATGATTTAGGTTGCTCCTGTCATTGTTTGTAAGAGAGGATGGGGTTGCATAACAGTGTGTAACACGATACAGCTGCAGACAGGGCTGCTCAACCAGCGCAAGCCCAAATAGAAAACAGCTTCTTCTGTTAACCAACAGCTGAACAACAGCGGGGAAATCTCACCCGTCCCTTTTCCACTGGTAGGGGCAAGGGAAGGCCTGTGGGCTGTCCCTTTGCCCTGTTTATATCCAGCTTATTACAGCCACCAGCACCTTGGCAAGATTCGACAAAATTCTCTCTGGTGGGTCCTGCCTAGGAGAGGAAGCCAAACTGGTTCTGTTTGGAGCATTGCTTTTGATGGGAGTGTTGGTGTGTTTATTTGAAGAAAACAGGAGTCACCCCAACAATTTCACTTTTCATTCACCAAGTGTCAAACCTGGTAGGTCTCCCTCAGGCAAAAATCCAACCTGTGTCAGCAGGACTGTTGGGTTTGTCTTTTTTGTTTTCTTTTGTTTTGTTTTAAACAAGGCCTGTAGGATCCAGTCCAGCAACTCTTCAGCCATCATGTTCAGGTCCAGGATTAGTCTGTACTTGACCGGATCCTCATTCTTCTGAGGCAAATTCTGTGGAAAGAAGGGACAGTGTTGCACCAAACAAGCATCAGTGTTTGCTTTATGTGCTTCTGGGGCCTACAGGAGGTTCTGAGATCAGAGCCTGGGACCAAATTTTCTTCTTGCGTTCTTCAATGTAGTTCCCCTGAAGTCACTGCTACCAGATAAGCTATGGAGCACAGCACAACCTTATGTGGACACGTGGACTGAGTGACTTATTTTTAGCTCAAAGCTCTACCTTAAGAGTTGCCTGTTCTAACAATCTAGCACAGCCCTTGGTGGTACCCATGAAACTTTCCCTACACAAGGTGCTATGCGCGGGTGGAACAATATTCAACTAAATGAGTTTAAAATCATACAGCTGCTTTAAAGTGTTGCAGACGTGTGTGGATGTTCAGGTTAGTTTGTCTGGCACCTTGCATCCCAGTGTTTTAAGGGAAAAAGCTGCACAGATTTAGCCATTTTTAAAATCAGTGCAGCTTCTGGGGTAAAAACTACACTGCAATTTATTGGTTTCACTGTTCTACTCAAAATAGAAAATGTAAGTACATTGACTGTTATTCTGGAATATGAGGTGCAGGATTTGTCAAATGAAATGAACAGCTGCACATGCTCTTTGCTGCACAGACACAGACTAGGGACTTTAGAAACTGCTGAGTGCTACTAGACATAGAAAGACCACCTGAAAACCCCACGGGTGCAAGTTCACAGTTACAGGGATGTGACCTAGAAATCCTTTTCACATGTGGCTCCTAGTTCAGTGGGTTGCACTGACCTATAATGGCAGCTTAGAAAAAGCAACCCATTTAACAGCGCAGTTTTTTCACCTGGTGCATGCCCAAACCTGATCCAAGCACATCTCATAGCGCCTTGGCTACCAAATGCAGATTGCTATTAAACCAACTGCTGCCTACATTAGTCAGGAACATTGCTTACTAAGTATGTTCAGACTTCTGGTTGTCTTGCACCCGCCTATTATCTGATCTTAAAAAGCTACCCGGCATTCCCCTGCCAGTGAAGGCATTGCAGATGGCTGCGCATCAGAATTGCAGCTCTCTGCAGATCAGGTTGGTCTGTAGCACATCATTCTCAGTTCAGGCAGCGAGAGAGGAGATGGAGAGCACAAAAAAAGCATCTAAAACGCGGCCAGCTAAACACATGACTTCTATGCCAGCTCAATTTCCTTGGGACTTTCCCAGCATTTTTACCCCAACTGTTTGCAGCAGTGAAAAGAAATGTTGAGATTCAAGATTTCTTTTTCTGGCCTAGGCATCCTAATAGTTCTTCAGCCTGGCTGCAAAACTACATAAACAAGGATGAAAATCTGGCCTGTGCAAATCGTGGCAAAACTCCCACTGATTTGAATGAAGCCAGACTTTCACCCCCCACCTTTCAAAATGTACAAACCCAGATTTAAAATACATTTTATAAATAGAGCACCAGTTCTTTCCACTCTGGAAAGAAGAGGGAACATCAAAGATTGCAGCCTTGCTGTTTTCATTAGACCTTCACCGAGGCTGGCTAACTGTGATGAAACAACAGTCATGATCCTGTGTTCTCATTGAGATTGTTATCAAAATTAGCAAAAGTAGTTATGTCAAAAGAGGGAGAAAGCTGTGAATGAAGTTAGGCTCCAGCCCCTGGAACTTTCCTCCAAGAGCTCTCGGAGTGTTTGTTTGTCTGCTTAACTGCAATTCATCTTTTGTTTTCCCCTGTCGCTTATGGTCTCCAGTCCTCAGTAGGATGCTGGATTCCTTGGCAGAGGGATGCAGGCTGTGTCGGTACCATTCTTCATACTCCACTGATCATTAACTCATCTGCAAAATTCCTTCCAGATATCTTACAGCTTCCCTTGTGCTGCTCCCATACAGCAGCATACCTCCAGACAGTCTTAAAGATTTCGGTTTTGAGGAGAAACCCAGAAGAACCCCACAACACTCAATGAGCACCGGGCTTTTCAGGGAGCCCATGCTGGTTCAGGAAATGCTCCTGAGGGAGCAACACGCTGTACGTTGCCCGCAGATAAGCAGCAGCAAGCCATTCAGCAGGGAACTGCATGGTCCCCGCTTGGTAAGAAATGTAATCCCTCTAAGTCAACAAGGCAGGCAGGGCACCGATAGCTTTCTCAGAACAGAGGAGACATTATTACAGGTCCGGTAGTGAACTAGCAGAAGCTGACACTATGTGCCTCCGTTACCACAGTAAAGCGTTTCACAAATAGAGCTGTCTGAACTCTCTCCAAGTGTTTGGCAAGTCCACAGCAGTGTCTCTCTGACCATGTTCTGCAGGTCTCTGTGGTCTGTAGAAAGCTGATGGAGTTCAAGGGCTGCGCTGTTGTTTTTCTTCTTTGTCCACCCTCTAAACCGCATCTAAAGCCGTTAGGAAAGGCAAGTACTTCCCTAACAAGAATCAAAGCAGGATGGGATGTGGCAGAAGCAAGGAGCAAAAGATGGGGTTTGCACTAAGTGCAGGGAAAAGGAAGAGGCATGTTATACCATGAAGAGTAATGAAGAGATCTCTCCACACTCTCTCTCCAGAGATTTGTTCCATGCTACGAAATCGCTGGAAAAAGCTCTGAGCTAAGCAGATTTCCTTCACTGAATGCACAAAACCTGTGCTGTCCCAAGGCTCTCAAGGACAGGCAGCCATTAGAGGGCAGCAGGTATCTAACGCATGCATTGACGGGTCCCTTTCTGATACAGGATGTCCCAACGAGCAGAACTCACTGGGCAAAGCAAGAGAAGAGGTATTTAAAAAAAAAAAAAAAAATCTCCCTTTAAAGAAGCACTGTCATCCAAGCAGCCAAGCACCTACCCAAAGGCGGTACAGCCACATACCGTCCTATGCCAGGAATAAAAGTGTTGTAATGTCTCGTCCTGAATGAGCCATCCGCCATCCTGCCCAGCTATTATCCTGGAGATATAAGAAAGAATTACATTTCTGGCAAACATCCTGACTTAACAGCTGAATGGAAGTCCGGAGTGAAATATTCATCCCATGGGCTGCCCTCAGCCTCACACAATGAAAATAGAAAAGGCGGGGGGAAACCCTGAAACACACGAGCTAGGATACTTGTGACCACAATGTTATTTGTTTTGCAAGGAGCAATAAAAGCCAACCCTGCCAGCTAGGTATGTTCTCCATCGCTCTATGTCACCCGGTCCTCAGACGGATGGCCTGGCCGCCCAAGGTGGGGTGTGCTCGGAGCACTGTACCGGCAGAGCATCCCGAGAGAAAGCAGCAGCATCTTCCTGGGGAGGAAAGGCAGGGCTCCTGCACTGGATAAGCGCACTTTGGCAGGAGGCACAGTTTCACTGGCAGCTCCTCTCCATCCCACTGATCCGAAGGTGAAGTCTCTCTGCAAGCATATGGCGCAGGGTGGAAATAAAACTGGACTGGCAAGCCAGGAGCCACTCAGCTCCCATCACCGAGAGCAACTCACTCGTCCGCTTGCGTTGCCAACATTTCTAGGCAGCGAGATCTGAAGTCCAAGTCAGAGATCTGAAGCACAACATGATGCGAGTGATTTCAAGTGACAGACGCCCAGAGAGAGCTTCTCGGCCATGGGCTAACTCCAGCGGCCAACCACACTCTGTGCCAGGAACAAAATGTCTGTGGCCTCCTGGGGATGCCCCGCACTGCTGCCGCACCAACCCCGGGGAGCTGGCTGCACTCCCGGGCCCCGGCCCCAGGGCTAGCAGCAGGCCGGGGCAGCCACCTCCTTCCATATCCCAAAATCCCCCGTCGAAGCCGTTACAGGGAAACCTCTCCTCCCCTGGCCACGAAACAAAGCGGGTGCCAGCGCGCCCCGTCTCAGTGGTGCTTCCTCCCTCTCCAGGCAGGCAAACTGAGACTACTATGGCCGTTGTAACCGATGGGCTGGTGAAAGCCTTGCATGGAGATCAGCACGGCCCTGTGCTGCTCACCCTCGGCAGTGGGGCTAACATGGCTGGTGGGTGCCTGTCCCACAGCCACTCAGGGCAGCGCCAGCCCTGGGCATTGGGCACCTCCCTGGGGACAGGGACAGGCCTAGGCTCGCGGGTGGGCCCGTGGCTGGGCAGGGCAGGGCTGTGGGGAGTGGAGACCGGCCCTGCTGCAGCATCGCTGGGGCAGGGGCTGACAGCCCTGGGGGCTGACAGGGGGTCCTGGGCCATGGGGGAGCCCTGGGAGGCCAGGCAGGGACATCGGGGCTGCCAGCGCCCTCAGGGTCCAGCCAGGGTGGGAGCTGCAGATCTGCTGTGCCACTTCCCTGGCACTCCACCGAACAGGTTCAGGCAGATGCCTCCTGCTGGGGTCCTGCAAGCCCATGGCTGTTGTGCCCAGCCCGTGGCAGCAATGCAGCCTCCCCACGAGCTGCCGGAGCCGAGATAGGCCCTGCTGCAGCATCGCTGGGGCAGGGGCTGACAGCCCTGGGGGCTGACAGGGGGTCCTGGGCCATGGGGGAGCCCTGGGAGGCCAGGCAGGGACATCGGGGCTGCCAGCGCCCTCAGGGTCCAGCCAGGGTGGGAGCTGCAGATCTGCTGTGCCACTTCCCTGGCACTCCACCGAACAGGTTCAGGCAGATGCCTCCTGCTGGGGTCCTGCAAGCCCATGGCTGTTGTGCCCAGCCCGTGGCAGGAATGCAGCCCC
>NW_008795259.1:1648686-1652665 GCF_000699145.1 Aptenodytes forsteri | reverse complement strand
CTGTTTGTGCCCAGCCCGTGGCAGCAATGCAGCCTCCCCACGAGCTGCCGGAGCCCCCTGCCCTCACCCTGCCCTCACCCTGCCAGCAGCAATGCCTGACATCTACCTAACTTCCCACCTCGGTTTCTGCATGCCAGGTTTATGATGCCGTTTGCTTTTGTGTCAGCATTGTCCTTTAACTGAAATAGCTCCTCTTCCTCCTTAGCATTAACCTCCAGGATGTATTTATAGAGAGCGATCATATCCCTCTCTCAGCCTTCGTGGTGCTGGACTAAATAAGCCAAGCTCTTTTAGTCTACTTTTATAACCTCAGCTCTCCAACACCCTAATCCTCCCACTGCCTTTCCTTGCACCTGTTCCAGCGTGGATCAATCTTTTGAACGTGAATGACCATAACTACCCTGCATTGTGCGGATGGCATGTCGCATCGCTTTCTACAACAGAATTAGTATTTCCCTCTCTCAAGCACTGGCACTTTGCATCAGGCAGCCGGGGACCTCGCCTGCCTCTTTCCTTGCAGACTCAGAATCAAAACTAGGTCCTGAGAGGACCATGACATGCTGGGGCAAAACACCACTCAGTAACAGTGAGATGAAGCTGCACATGATATAAACCCAGGAGCATCATATTTTAACAACCAGAAAAAATTATTTGGGTGCAGTGCTGTGGACAAGATTTTTTAAAATGTTCAACAGCCAGAAAAATTCAAAATTCTTTTTCTGTGACAATCTTGCACTTAAAAACCCGTCAAGTTTAATATGGAAAAAACATTGTGAAAGGGCTGTGTGGAAAAGGAGTGTCATGCAAACTGTTCACAGGTGGTAAAATTATTCTTACAACAGAAGAGCTAACCAAGATGTGTGCTATAAAGAGAAAACGATGGCCACTGTCCCACATGCCTTTTGCAGCGTCTCTGAGTGACTGCATTACTGTTCCCATGCGGCTGCTGTGCTTCTTTATCTTCTAGCATCCCTTTCGACACCCACCACGATCAATCCCAGTATTTCCATCTTTGATCCTTCCACACTCTGACTGATGAAAGGAGCCAGTTTTCTCTCTGTATGTGTAGGATCCTGAACATCCATTACTTAGAGCAACTCCAGGGCTTCTCTGCACTCCAGTTTTCTGTGGTGCACAGCTAGGGATCCCAGCCACAGCCCAGATATACCACACTGGAGCTCGTATCACATCTGACCAGACAGCTCTGTTCCTTTCTGAGCCTCCCAAACACCAGATGCCTGCATTGATAAAGGAGGATGACCGTTCCACATGCTTTCAGCTACCGTCTTTATACTATCCATTAGGATGTTTAAAAGGGCTGGAAAAGTCATGCAACACATGGACTCTGTTTTCCAGCAGAGCTGGGGAGGAGATGGGGCGAGGGAACTTCTGCCCAGCCTCCTTGAGACCTCCCTGCCCTGGGAAATGGTCTTAGTGCCACCAAAAAAGTTTAAGGGTAATAGTGCAAAGCCACAAATCTTCAGGCCCTTCAATTGCATCATCAACCCAAGCATTTTTCTTCTCCCATTTGTTTTCTGTACTAGACGGGTCTTGTTTGCTTACAAAGGGCGACCCCGGGGGAGTGTGTGTTGACCTCCCGAGGGGACACGAGTGCCCTCCGTCCTGCCATGCGGCCGTCCATGCCCAGCCCGCTCTGCTGCTGGTCACTAGGGGCCACTCTCAGAGCTGCTAAGAGCAGCCAGCAGCTGTATCTTGTCACCGTCCTCCCCTCCCGCCCCTGCCTGCTGCCCTGCTCGCTGGAGCTTAGCTGGGAACCAGAGGGGAGAGCTGGGAGGGAGGCAGAGACAACTGGCAGGGATGAGGAGCAGGGCTGGTACTGGCTGGGAGCGGTGGGAGGGGGAAAAGGAGAGGAGCTGAGGCTGGGAGAGGAAGAAGAAAAACATGCTGCTGCAAGTCCTTCCCCCATGGAGTCTGAAGAGAAGAAAGCTGATTGCTGACAAGGAAGATTAGGAGGCCCTCCCTCGCCTGTGCCAGCCCATCCCTGCAGAAAACTGCTGCTTGGGTTCTGCCCTGGGACCTGTGACAGAGCAGAGAGCTGGACTGGGGCGTGGGAACGGAGGGGCCTCTGGCTTGCTTGAACACAGATGGGGTGCAGGCTTCGTACACCCAGGTTTCATCTTCCCCCAAATTCCTGCTGGAGGTAGCACCCCTTGGGCCATGCATCACCCCACAGCTTCCTCAGTGAGAGAGGATCTATAAGGGAGAAAAGGGGAAGAAGAGGAGGAGGCGCTGGGGAAGGCAGAGAGCAAGTGAGGCCAAGATGGGCCCTTGCCCCTGGAGAATCCCAGCAGACAATTCTGAGACACTCTCCTTAATATAGCACCATCTGCCCAGCTATTTTCTCCTCTGGCTCGCGCACAGTGATCTCCACATTACAATCAGCGTAGCTGGCATACTTGAGCTAGCTGCAGCCAAGCGAGGTCAGGCAGGGAGCAATCACAGCAGAGGCACAGCAGCGAGGACTTCGGCCCCGGCTCACAAAGGCAGCCAGTTCTCCAGGTCCCTGAACTGTTTTTTGCTGAAGGCCATGCTGGTCCCTCTTCCCTGCTTTGACCTGCACTGACTAGATCAGCCAGCATGTGCTGCCTTGCACCCATTTCAGAGCAGTCTGGTCCCTGGCGAGCCTGGCTTTGTGCAGCAGGGGCTGGTACGTTGGATAGAGAAGGAGAACAGGTACACTTGGGCACTGGACTGAGAAACAGTTTGGCAGGTCTCATGATTTTGTCACAGGTCACATTATTCCGTACTTTTTCATCACACCTCAGAGACAAGAGCTTCATTCTTTTGCACAAACATCACCTTGCAAAAGAAGCCAGTAAGAAGAATACCACGTTTGTGGTTTGCTGTTTATTTATTTCTCTAAGCCTTGCAATTTTGAAGGTAAATTCATTTTTCTCTGGTTCAGGATGGTGGTAGAAGGAATATTAAAAGACAACACAGGTCTGTTCTCGGAGGGTGTGCTTGCCTACATCTTTTTTATCTTTTTGGTTTTTTTATCTACACAGACTTTGTGCTCTCTGATGCAGAACCAGGGCTTCACCTGTTTCTGTGTTTACCCTGCATCTCACAAAGTTTGAGCTACCGTGCAAATAATAATTACAACCATTTATATGGCTGAGCAAAAGCCTTATTTTTCTTTTCCCTAAAATGGGTGTGACACAGGCATAGACTGGGCAAAGTTTGCAAAACATTTTGTACTGTGTGCTGATTGCTCCATCTTTTAGACTGAGTTAGGGCTCCCGAGAAGAGAGGGAATTTGCCAGGGAAGTTCCAGCGAGGACCAGTGACTTGCCTGGCACAGCGGAGGCCTGTGTTTTCCCTGCAAAGATAGTGTCATGTCCATCTACACACACTGAAACCAAACCTGACGATAAATTTCCTCTCGTATGAAGTAATCGTATAGCACAAATCAAGATTAATTGGCATCCTTGTGCCTACCACAGCTGCACAAATGGTCAGCACAGCACAAGTGGGGCCTGTTCGCTAGTCGTGAAGTAGCTAAGAGCAGACCTTGGATTACTGTGGTCTATAGTAATATATCACTTTCCATAAAAAGAAAAGAACATTGTGCTCTCTTTCCCAACGCTGTTTCACCCCAGCTCATCAGTTGCCCAGCAATCACTCTCCTCTCCCAACACTTGCATGGCAGAAGGAGTGGTTTTTAATCCCAGAGAAGTTCTGCTGCGCTGAACTAAAGCAAAAGGAGCAG
Source organism: Aptenodytes forsteri (assembly GCF_000699145.1). Taxonomy (NCBI): domain Eukaryota; kingdom Metazoa; phylum Chordata; class Aves; order Sphenisciformes; family Spheniscidae; genus Aptenodytes; species Aptenodytes forsteri. Next base: position 1,648,935 of record NW_008795259.1, on the reverse strand, counting down.
GGAGAATGTCGTGGTTTAACTTCAGCCAGCAACTGAACACCACACAGACACTCGCTCACTCTCCCCCCAGCCCCGGTGGGATGGGGGAGAGAATTGGAAGAGTAAAAGTGAGAAAACTCGTGGGTTGAGATAAAAACAGTTTAATAATTAAAATAAAATATAATAATAATAATGTAATGAAAAGGAATACAACAAGAGAGAGAAAGAGAGGAACAAAATCCAGGAAAAATCATAGAATCATAGATTAGT
>NW_008795259.1:1630070-1648379 GCF_000699145.1 Aptenodytes forsteri | reverse complement strand
GTAGAGCATGGGGAGCTGAAAAGTCCTTGACTAGTGTAAGCACTGCTTAGCAACAACTAAAACATCGGTGTGTTATCAACATTGTTCTCATCCTAAATCCAAAACACAGCACTGTACCAGCTACTAGGAAGGGAATTAACTCTATCCCAGCCGAAACCAGGACAGAGAAGCAGCTGGGTGCAAGGGGATGAGTTTTTTGACAACAGCAAAAAAATTGCAGTACCAGAGGAGTTACCAGGTTAACAGAAGTCTAAAGGCCATTCTGTCCTTTCTAATGGCTTCAAAGTGCTCAGCTGCAACAGGGCCAGGGAGAATATCTGACGGAGGGAGTGGACTCCTCTCTCCTCAGACAAATTTCATCTCTCACTGAACGCTCAAAGGTGCTGTTGAGTTACTGCTCCATTTCAGTTACAGTAGCCTTTTAAGGCACATACGTTATGTTCTCGTATTGTGAAACCAGTCATTTCACAAACTGGCTGAAGTTTTCAGTCATTTTGCAAAATGCCAGGAGATAATAGGTACGCGCATGAAATCCTCACCCTCTGGCTATTACTAACTCCCTAACTCAAAGAGAGATGCAAAACTATTCTTACGTTCATTTCTACAACGAGGCAATCTTTTGTAATTACTTCTAAAGCTGGTCAGCAACACCCATCCCTTGACAGAGCTAACTAGTATTTTCACAACTGAGCATTGTAACATCAGCCATTACATTTCAGTCTTGCCTGTAACATCTGCCTCTGTCTCCCAGTCCTCTGGCCGACCACAACTCCATCACCCAAGCCGGCCTCCCCCAAAGGAACATTGATCAACTGTCTGAATCAATCATAAAACTTTCTTTCCATTAACCACAGGAAAACGGAAGAAATGGTCACAGAGAAAGAGTGCATTTCAAGTGGCCCAAGCTCAAGGAACTATATGCTGGGAGAAATACGTCAGTTCCCAAATCCAGGATGGAGACGCCACTGTCTCGGTACACGTTCTGCAGGGGAGGATCAGGGTCATACACCAAATGTCAGTCAACAGTGCAACAACATTAGGAAAAAGGCAAACAATGTGCTGGATGTATAAACAGGAGAAAAGCCCTCGGGACAAGTGAAGTAATCCTTCCACCCAGGACTAGCCAGGATGGAGCTGGACTGCTGTCCAGTTTTGGACACAACACTTCAACACCAACCAACTGGAAAGAGTCCAGAAGAGAGGAGTGAGATAGATCAGAAGTCTAGACAACATGATCAGTGATGAAGGACCAGAAGAACTGTGTCTGTCTGAGAACATCCCAGTCAATATAAAGTTGCTGGAAGCTCAGTCTCCCACAGAAAAGCCCATTTTTGATGGCTACAGTGCACCAGGATGCCCAGAGTGCCAGCGTTTCCACAAGTAGTGCGATGACAATGCGAGGCAGCTTGCGAATGTCTCCAACTTTCCGTTGCTTGGTGTGGCAATGGAGAAGAGAAATCAAGCAGTGAGGTAAAACGTCTGCAATTCCTGTCACAAAGCGTCTAAACTTTTAGTCACTTCATGAGTAAAACGTGTTGCAAAGTCAAAGAAAACTGCAGTCATTCCATGAAATTATTTTACAGGATGACTAACCCACATATAAAAATACTTCTAAAAATTATTCTAACCAATCAGGTTATCTGTCATAATACCTGAGCAGTGTGCAATCGCAGGGCCCAGCAGAGACTACGGAGGGCAGCTCACTTCTTTTGCAAAAGGGCAGAAGGCTCCAAAAGCTGGTTTGCATGATCTGACCACAGAAGCCACAGGAGTCTTTTGCTGAATCGAGATCCAAAACAAAATCTTCTAAGTTCAAGCCCACTGCCATCTCCATCAGAGCCTACACACGCTCCCCACCTTTCGTGCTGTTCTTCTTCCCATTCACCCGTTAGGACAAGTAGCGCTGTAACTATACATTGCACAGCATGGCATCCTACCTGCATCTTATTGGAAGTAACACAGCTTATCCCCCCAGAATAGGACTAAACCTAGTCACCTTCGACCTTGCAGGGAAATTTGGATTCAGAATCCGAGCTGGTGGCTGAAGTCACCTCCCACCCCAGCCCCTGCAAGGCAGATGCGCACCCATACAATCTGCGTCAGATTAGGGAAAGCCTTTCCTCGCTGCTGACATGTAGGCTGAAACCGAGCGTGGAAATATCAAGAAACACCAAGCAAAATATCCAGTTATCACAGTCCTTGTTGTACAGGGCAGTAAAAGCCTAGCTGTTTTCTGTTTAAATCCTTGTTTGGCTCGAGGCATGTGTGTACACAACTTTCATTTCCTCTCCTCCATCCCAGCGCTCGTACAAGCGCACATGTCCCTGGAAGGGGGCTGCCTGGCACTCCTCACAGTTGTTTTCTGACTACAACAAGCAGCCTCTCCAATACGAAAAAAGAGTTGACTGGAGTCAGACTTTTCCTGGCAGCTCTCCTCCGGTGCCAGCCGGACCCTCTGACCAGAGCTGTTTCTACACGGCTGCCGGCGCTGTGCTCCAGTGCAGCGGTGCCCAGGCTGGGTGCCTGAGGTGCAGCGAGGGCTGCAAAACCCCACTGGGCAAGTTAGGTGAATGCTTCGGCAAGTGAATCCTCACCCCAGCTCTGTGCTGCCCCAGCTGTGCTGACAGGCGAGCCTAGGCTGGGGAGGATAAAGTTAACTCCGCTCCGTCGGCACAGCCTGCGGGGTAGATTGATTGCAGTGCAGACACATCCCAAATTTCTAAGCCTGCCGGTCAGCCTCAGAACTTGGCACTGATGCATCCCCAGAGAAATCTGAAAAAATAACTGATTCCATAAAAGTAGCCTATCGGTGTAAACTTCCAAAAGGCTTTTTCCTCTGGTTTATGCTGACAAATGCAAAGGCTCTCCCCCCCGTCAGCTATCGCAACGGTCTCGCCCCGACAGGACCTGCGGCTGCCGAGGCGGAGGTGCGGATTTACGGCACTGGCTTTTGCAGAGTATAATGCTGAGCCTCAGGGATCAAGGGTTATGACATTTTTATGGCCGCTCTTCTCCCCCCCCATACAAATATGAAGCAACCGTAAGGAAAAACATCTGGTTTCACTTTTCTTTTCTCCACCACTGTTCCCATCTGACAAAACCTTAAAAACTTGCCAGTGCTCTAGTGAGCCGTGTGTGCCAGCAGCCTGCAAGGAGCCAAGGCTTTTTTGGTGTCATTGCAAGCGAGAGTACACTGCCCTGGAAGAACCGGCTCCATCGTTGCTAGAAGGCAAGAGTACCCAGACCTCATCCCACTGACGGGTGCACTGGCAGCCCTCCTCCATTGCTAGAGCAGGCCGAAAGGTTGCTAAAAGGCTGCCCCTCCATCTTGATCTCATTACAGGCTGCATCTCCAGAAGGAAACGCGGGCCACTGCGGTGAATGCCGCGAGAGGAGGCAACCCCTGCTGTGGGCAGGGAAAGCAAGCTGTGAGGAGAAGTCCTGCCTCACCTCGGAGTCCTCAGGGGGGTTCTGCAGGGCAGCAAAACAGGCTCAATTTATTTCTGAACAGTGGCGTGCTGAGGAAGGCTTGTACCTGCCTCTGTGCTCAGGGCTAGTCTGCACCAGAAAAGGGAGACTGGCCCAAAAATCACGGTGGAGGCCCCTGACTCGCAGGAGCTACCGGCACCGCTCCTGGATCCAGGCAGGACCCACACTGCCAGTCAGGAGAAGAAGTGTAAAAGACTAAAAACTCCGAGGCCAGTCTGGCAAACGTGGCTGAGTGCCTGTTTCCACAGCTAGACACCAAGAAACATGGCGTAATTGGTTCCCTCAGGTTATCTTATTTATCTGAGGAAAGACAAAATATTTCCAGGAATCTGAAAGCATTTCTCCCTTATCTATAGGAGAGGTAAAGCATCTATGCAACAGGCAGTGTAGCAGCTCTGGAAAACCTCCAGAAATAATCTCCCTCTCAGTCTCCCATCTCAGGATCTCCCATCTTCAAACTCCCAGAGGAAGCTAGGTGGACTATTCGGACACACCTCACAAAAGAGGGACAACTGCTGAGTGCTGACCCCAGGGACATGCTGTTGAGTACCACCGGCTGCCATGGAGGCCATGAGATGTGAGGGTGCTTTGCAGGGATGAGGTCCCAGGACTGCATGGCGATGAAGATCATATGTTAGGCATTAGAAACAAATCTTAATGGTGGGGCACCCAAATAATGAAACTGGCCTCCAAGGAAGGTCTCTGAGGGACAGGAACCAAAAGTGCTCATGGAGAAGGATACTGAGCATCAAGGCACGCAAAGAAAATGTCTGTTCTGTGCTGTGGGCTGCAAGAGAAGACCCAGGGTATTGTTTTCCAGTTTCTTTCTCTCTTTTTGACTGCCCTTCTTGACTATGCCAATAAAAAAACACCACTCCCTCCTCTTATTCTTTTTCTTTGTTTACTTAACTTTTTTTTCCTCATAGCAACTGCATAAAGCTGAAGCCATCTGATATTTCCAAGTAACCAAGACCATTATTCACTGAAGGCACTGGCCTGGATCCTAATTGCTGCTGGTCTCACACTCAACACAAGCGTTGCAAACAGCTGTAAATATCTCTGTACAGTACTCCACTCATGTCAAGCCGACCCTAATTCTTACAAGTCCTCTGGGATACAAATAAAAGTTCATCAACACACTGCCAGAGAAAATAGGTGTGCTAGGTACGCTTTGGAAGGACAAACAGCAGCAAGAGAGGAGACAGGGTAGAAATACAGTTTTACACCCTTTTCCGAGGCATGCAAAGGGGAAGCAGGTGAAAGGAGTCGGCGGTCACAGGTATCCGCAGGCCACATGATGGGATGAAGAGATCTTACAGCTGAGTGACACTAGGACAATGAGGACTTTCCAGATCATGTCCCAGTGCCTGGAGAATATTTGAGGAGGAGGCTGGAGCGTCCCCCTTCCCGCATTACCCTTCCAAGCCTTTGTTCCAGGCACACTGCTATTCTGACATTACCCAATTTCTTCATCCTAGTTCCCTCTATTCACACAAAGGGCCTGTGTTTCATACAAACCTTTGTTTAAGGCTAAAGAGCACTGTAACTGCCAGGTAACAACATTGCATTACGTGGGTGACGAGGTCAGTGTAAAACCCCTGCTAAGCAGGAGAAGTCTGTGCTTTGCGCCTCTCCTTGCCAGAGTCACAGAAAGGAGAAAAGGACAGGGCAGCAAAGCACGTGACAAAGTGCAAAATATGGTGCTTTTGTTTTTAATCTACTTCACTGCTATAACCAGAGGAATGCAAAAAAAAAAAAAAAATCATAGTGCAAGAACCTGACTATTTCACAACAAAAAGATAGTCACTAAAATATCTTTGGGATTTTTTTCTTTTCAAAATACAGTCCAAGTCAGAGATGGGGGGGAAGGGAAGTCCAATTTCTTACCAGCTTCCCAGAGACTTAGGCACTTACAACACTCCCTCATCTTTTATTGCCCTTATTCTTCAAATCCTGCCCATCCCCTGGGTGATTTTACACTGCCCTTCTGCTCTCCTTCCCATCTATCACACGGTATCTCCCTTTCCCGCTCACTTCCTCCTCTTCTCTGATCCGCTCATGCATTCCAGCTTCCCTCGCTCATCCCAAAGTTTGTTGGAACATCAACATTCCTCCGATGCCTTCAGCCCCTCATCCCACGTGGCTGCCTGTGCCCTGCCAAGGGGGTCCTGTCCTGACAGCGGGGCTGCAGGAGCCTAAACCTGCTGCTTCTCATGGCCGAGGCAATTCAGCCGCGCAGAAGAGCAGAAACTTTGGCGAGAGAATTCAGCCTAGCTGGGGGAGGCGAAGAAGGCACAGTGCGAAAGTCCACTGCTACATACCAGGAGATGGAAATCAGTACAGCTGGTACTGTGTGTTCAGCTCTCAGCCAAAGTCCTTTCTTTCAAGGTTGTGCTGACAGACTAAGAAAACAACGGCTGAAAGCACAGCCTGAAAGCGAGCGATGGGGAACTTGCCCCAGAAGAAAGGATTCACAAAGAGGAAGGTTTACTGTGTTTTGTTTAGATGTCAAAACCTTGGCAGGGACTTGTCGGGAGGGAGCATGAAAGGTGTTAATCCAACACACGCCTAATGCTTCTTGATGCACAGGTGTATTTCCCCCAGCCTTTCCACATAAGTGGTCTCTTTAAGACTCAGTCCTTAATGAGTGACATTTTGGACGGACACCCCAGACCCCCCTATCTGCTCCAGGACAGGAGATATGATGCAAATTAAGACATGTGGCAAGAAAATTTTCACAAGGAACAAATATTTGCCATCGTTCTGGATGGCTGCTATGCCACACTACATTCTTCCTGGCACACTAGAGTGGATAAATATTCTCGGAAAAGTAAGTACATTTCTGCCATCACAAACAGCTGACAAACACTTCAGGCCACTGAACCCTGGGTCTTCATTTCTTCTTGTCAAGTTGGAGGCCCTACCCCGAGTAGGACTATGCACACAGCTGGCTTCTCGTGTGCTGGTGGGATGAAAGAGCTAGAGAGTCAGATAAATAATAGTTGTTAGAAAGCTATGGACACCCAGCACGATGAAACCTGCGTTAAGGGTTGCAGACACATGCCCCGTGCTAACTAGCCACCTCTTAAGATCTCTCAAGATTTCCACGGCCATTTCATTTAATCTCTTGTTCAAGTGCCACGTCTACTGGGCAAACGAATTCGCTCTGTTCCCCTATGCCAAGTTTCACTCCAGCGTGTCAAAACCACTGCCCTACACTGCAGCATTCCTTCCAAGTGAGCAAACGAATTCGCTCTGTTCCCCTATGCCAAGTTTCACTCCAGCGTGTCAAAACCACTGCCCTACACTGCAGCATTCCTTTCCAAGTGAACTATTCCCCCCCCCCTCCTGCGGGTCCTGCTGATGGCAGCTCGAGGTTGTATAACTGCGCGCTCCCTCCTTGATAATAGCAAGAACCAGGATTTCCTGGTATGCCAGAAATGGGTTTGCCACTCCTGCCTGTGTGAAAGGGGTGGGACAGGAGGCGAAGCAGCCATCGGGTATTACAGCTCTGGGTCGTGTCTGTGCACCTTGACATCCCGCCAGGCTATAATAAGAGAGACCTGCAGGGAGCAACATATGTCAAAGTTGGTAATTTTCCTTCCTGCCTTCGCTCCTCGAAACTGCCTCAACTGGATCAACGCCTGCCCAGTTCCTTCTTTGGATAGCCAACGAAGCATGCACACCGCATGAGCAGCTGCCAGCTCCGCTGGAAAATGTACAGACCGAAAGATCACCTGTGAGTGCGCAGCCTTGGTGTGAGCTGTTCTGCACGTCTGCAGCTTGACAATGCTGCTGCGGCTTTGGGAGGCAGCAGCAGCCGACCGCAGCACCGACCGGCCACTCACAATCCACAGCCGGAGGTGCCTCTAAAAACATGCTCCCTGCAGCAGGGAGATCTTGCAGAAGCCTCCCTAACCTCCCCTCGTTTTTAAGCCGAACCGTCCTAATAACGCTTCCTCTCCCCTTCCCTCCCCTGGCAATTTCCAGCTTCCCTGGACAGCCACGGTGTCAGACCACATCTGGAAAGGGCATCCCTGGACTATTTGTGGCTGGATCTGAGCCAGATGTGGGAAAGGCTTGAAAGCTCCCTTGCACTGTCTTCCTTCAGGCTTCCTCAGTGCATGCCGTGCTCACCCTGAGACCGCAGGTGACTTCAGGTGGTGTCTACTCTTGCCCCCGTGCCACACCAGGTGTTCGGCTGAGATGCAGCCCTGGTGCTGGGGAGCTGGGCTTGGAGAACTAACTGGTGCCGTTTTCTGTGGGGCCCCCAAATTTGGCCTCCCAAGCAGAATTACCGAAAATTGCACAAAAGAGCCCCAGTCTCTTGAGGTTTGCAGAGGTTTCGATATCTTGTAAAGCATCCAGGTTGTTAACTGCTACTATGGACATAATTCAGCTGCCGCATCGTTTGAGGCTGTCCTATCCCTCATCAGGGCCAAGCTGGCTTAAGATTTCTTGTGAAGAAAACCGATAAACTTGCCTGGCTGGCGATCTTTCAGCTCCCAGAGTTGCCAAAGCAGATCTGCTTTGTCTGTCCTCCTTCTTCCTGCCTCCCTTCCCCCAGCTCTCCACACTGCTCTCTCCTTTCCAGCTACTCACAAATGCATGTGGCCCACTTTACACTTTCTTTCTAAGCCCCTATGTGAATATGGGATTTACAGGCCGTTTATTCCTGTGACATTAATTCCAGGGAAAACGGGAACATCAGTGTCATTATCACGTTACTGGTTTCACTGCATTGTCCGCATCAAGCGCAGGCAGGCTCGCAGCGCTGCTCGACGCTGGGATGCTCTCAGAGCCGGCAGTGGGGAGTCCAGCAGCTCCTTTGATGGGAGTAGGAAAGACCACGTACTCACGACGACTAATTCAGCTGACTTACGTTTAAATGACATATCAAGGCAGGCACGGCATGAATGGTGAAGTGCAAACCCACCGAGATCTAGAAGGCACTCCGAGCTATGCCGCTTTATGCCTCTGCCTGCCTCTCAGTTGTCTCTGCGCGTGATTCAGAAAACCCTGTTTAATCAGACTCAGCTCCTGCCATCTGTTAAGTGAGACACTATAGGGACCGGGTATTGTAACGTATTGCATAACAGAATTGCCTTTGATTTAGTGTACTTTTTGCAACATGTCCTGTTGCCATCATTCACAACGATCAGAGTGAGGCTTTAAGGCTTCTTTCCTTTGGGGTGTAATGACTCGCTGTGGTGGATGAGCGGGACACACTGCATCCCCCCAGCTCTGAGTCACAGGCTGGGATTATAGGGACATGTTTAGAATTACAGACAATCACTCTTCCAGAAACCTCCTCCTCTCCTGCCTCTGCCAGCATCTTTGCTAACAGAGGTTGTGTACATTCTCGGATGCGGCAGAAAGGATGGAAATTCAGGGAACCCCCAGACAGCCTGCGACTGTATAGCCAGGTGTCACATCAAAGGTACCAACGGATCAGCTTGGACAGTGAACACCCAGGCACATAAAGATGGGATGGCATAAGTCCATCCATCCTCGTGCCAGGAAGTCTCTTAATAGTAAAACAAAAGTTGTGTATTTGCACTTGGCGTAGGCAGGTGTTTTGCAGGATGCCTGACACTTCTGAATGGGCCCTCCTGATGGCACGGAGCAGGGGCATCATTTTACGAACCTCTGAGATGATGTGCTTTGCGCCTTTGAAGCAGTTGCAAGTCTGTTGTGGTGGGACGGCAACCTCATTTCTTGAAGACATCACTCACGCCATGAACCCAGCAAGATACATCCCCTGGGGCCAGGGCCAGGGCCCTTCTGCCTGTCTATGCCAGACCTGGCTGCAGGCGTGGGGAGAGGGAGCGGGCTCCATGTGAGCCACCGCCGGGCAGTGCCGTGGGCGAGGGCAGGGCAGCACGCACTGCAGGGCGCTGGGGTGGGGACAGCAGGGAAGGGGAGGCCTTATTAATGAGACAGGGTTGATGACTGCATTAGTCTGAAGGTCTGGTGGTGCTGGAAATCAGAGATGGCAGGAGCAGAGCTGATTACCTCCTCCTGGCAGGGTGGTTTCGCTCACCTCTCACAAAATCCCTGGCTAAGCAATACCTGCCATTTTGGAAGAACATCTGCAGTGGCCCTAGGGGATGCATACCCTGCTCTGCTTGGGAAACACCTCCATGGGTGCTTCGGTGTGTTGCCCAGGCTACCGCTGCTGAAATACCTGACCTGGTTTTATGGGGAGGGATACAATCAAGCACAAGCATCAATGTTTGGAAAGTGACTAAGAGAGTCAGCTACAGACTTTAATGAATATTTTAAAATAAAGAAGAAAACAAAAGAGGAAGAGCTGACATCAAAGTGAGCAACAGAGGACCCAGAAACTGATGGATTTCACACTCGGTTGATTGTTTGAATTAATTACGCGGAAGGAGCTGTGAGTGTGTGCGTACCAAACTGCTCCCCCCGCACAGCTGGATGCTCAACAGTTAGTGAGGCCACAGGAATCAGATGTTACAGAGGATCCAGTTGCACCATACATTTCCACATCTTGCTCAAGCTCCCCAGGTGAGTGTCTGGGTTTGGTTTCTGCAGTACCACACCGTGTACCCGAATTCGTCAGGGACGGGCATGTTCGTGCCTGCTACCAGCCTGCTGCATTTGCCTCCCCGCAGGGGAAGCGGGGAGGAAGCAGAGAAATTGTTGGGTTTGCATTTCACAACTGCCTGCATAATCCAGGTTGCTGCGTACATCCCGTGGCTCGGCCTCTCGGGCCCAGTGTGATGGGAAGCGGGAGGGGGTGTTTACACAGCTCGCTAGCCACTCTGCAGTCACTATAGCAACCCCCGAGGGTCAGTTTATAGTAGGAGAGGAAGTTCACTTTTGGGGAGTTCAGCTTTCCAACACTAGCATCAAGCATGGCTGAAAAACAAAAGGCCAGACGGTGAGAGGAAACACATTTAAAGGAGCTTCCTACGTGCAAAACCACCCAGGCTTTCTCAGTCACCAGGAGATGCTGTGTTCCTTTCCACCCGGTCAAAGGCTGATGCCTGCGCCAGAGGGGTATCTCCCCTCTCCCACAGACAGATGCCTGTGAGCATTTGAGAGCAGGGCAGCGGTAAATCAGTGCAATGTGGAGCCACGCTTCCAGAAACACCACCGTGCTGGCACCCCCAAGCTGAGAGCCTCAGGACTGATGTCCAGAGCGTACTCACTGCATGCTCTGCCTATGCAAAGGCTGTTTGCAGACCTTTGCAATGTCTCCCATGGCTGGAAGACATGAGCACTGCTCGTTCTGGTCTGGAGGTAAACCAGCAGATGTCCGTGCATTCAAACTTGGGTGCCCTGTGTAGAGACACATGGGTTTTTTTGAACTTACTATGCTGAGACTTAGTCTGCATCTGTGCTGCCAATGGTACCCTGAGCAAATCTGAAATAAATGATAGACATCTCTGAGGTGGTGCCCAGGGAAACGCCCTCTTTCCAAACACTGCTGTCTTCCCCAGACAACCCTCCTTGACCTGTATGGCTCCTTGCTCTGTTGTATCTCACTACCAAAATGGCCTGAATACTGCCCAAGAGCTGAAAGAGCATCTGTCAGCCATTGTTGTAACAGTGGGAGAGTTGTCAGAGTGCAGTGACCCTGGGGAATTGTGTTTTCTCAGGGAAAGAGGTAATAAACACAGCATCTCTCAGCCGCAAGGGAAAACAGGCTGTGTCCTGAAGTCGTTCTCTCCCCAGCAGTTCCCATTGCTGGGTCTGAAGCAGCAGAAGAGAAAGGGCTCGCTGAGGCACTAGGGGCCAGGGACTACTTTAAAAGAAGGTCCACCCCCAGCTGAACAAGTCCAACACTAGTTGGGAAAACAGGCCCAAAATTTGCTGAGCTTCCCAGCTGAGCTCACCGCTGTGCCTCACGCTCCAGGGTTTTAGAGCAGGGTTTCAGTTTACCTACCCTGCATGCCACCCCTGTGTGACAGATATAAGGTTATAAAGGGATCCCTGCACTCAGCAGCTGCTGGGGAAAGGGCAGGAGGAGTCCTGTGCTTGTCGAGGACACAGGGGATGTGCAATGGGCACTCCTGCGCCTGGCCTTGGCTGCGGTGGAGAACATAGAGAGAAGGAAGCCCGGTGAATCCCAGGGGGGTGTATTGACTGCAGAGTGTCAGGACTGTGCATCCCAAGGCCCATTTTCTCCTCTAAAACAACAAGTAACATCAGCTAAGGATCTTTCCAATAAAGCTCCTTCTTCTGCCCATGAAGACCTGTCCACCAGTGCTCAGCTGCTGGCTGGCTGGGAGCTAAGCTGGGTAATGGCATGCTGCGGTGGAGCCTGCTGTGCAAGCAGAGCTTGGGGAAACCAGCACGGGTGTTTCCCAAAGGACCAAGTTCAGCAAAGAGGCAGCAAGCCATAGCCCAAGGGAAGAAAGAGGGATAAAGAGAGGACTCGGGGAGGAGAGACTGTGAAGGCCTATGCATAGGAAGATCAGGAATTGTGATACATTATGCCAGAGAAAAACAGGCAGGGAGACACAGCATTGTGGAGAAGCACAGGCTCCAAGGAGGGGAGAGGGGAGAGTGACACCATGAGGCACTGTGCGGGAGAAAGAAGGACCACACGGATGGGAAGAAGTGAGCCATAGCTGAGACCTCTGAAAATAAAGTGATAAAAAGAGAGGAAAGATGATGAAAATGAGTGTGGGTGCTGCAGGGGAGGAATGGCAGTGAAGGCTGCAGAGGTGAGAAAGGTGTCTTTGTGGGGTGAAGGAACTCATCCGGCCATACAAAGATGTCAGATCTGCCCAAGAAACAGATGTATTGAAGGTGCAATTGATCTCATCCCAAAACAGATGTCAGATACATCATACATCTACTTCTCTCTGAAAAGTGAACCTATGGTAACGATGCCGGAAGAAGACATCCACGCCGTGCAGGTCAAATTTCAGTGAATGAATACTTTATGCCTAATAATCCTCTGTTCTTGGGTGGCAAGTGGAAGGGCAGAGCTTTGTGATGAGGGCTGCATGTGTGTGTTTGAGGGCAATCTCCTGGGAGATTTTCCCCGAGCCTGGGTGTTGCCCAAGGAAACATGAGTAGGTTTCAGTGCTGCTTCACTCCTGAACGCGTCAGCAGGGAGGACTCTCCCAAGGAAACTCCACAGGTGGGTTTCACTTTTGCTGGCAACACCCATCTCACATGTTTAACCTCACAGGCTTTGAGCAGGGGATGCATATAGGGCCAGTAAGCAAACACTACATCCAGGAGTGGCGGGCAAGCCTGCAGGACAAACTATGAGGGCTGGCAGCACAGCCTGTGGGCTGGCAGGGACCCTTGCCCTGACAGTGGCTACGGCACAGCAGGGATGCCCACAGGATGCACTGCTCCTGTGTGGCCGTGGCAAGCAGGCTTCAGCATCTCTCAAACAGGCTGCAGTTCAGGCTCCGGCTTGCGAAGCCCTGTTGCCATTGCCCTCTCCTTCCTGCTCTGCGTGTGGATGAGTCAAAGCAGCTCCTGGTGTCCTCAGTGTCACGAGAGTCCCACACAGCCTGCTGCTATCCCTGGTTACAGGACAGACCTGCCTGATCTCCTTACGGTGATTAACAAAGGCCGTTCAGATGGTTTAATGTCATGAGGAGTCTTTTTACAGGCTCAGCTCATGTCCTAGAGCAGCGAGATGTGCTTCCCACTCCTTTTCCCATGTCGGTGAGCAAAGGGGGCTCAGCCCTCTGCCCTGGGCTCCATCCTGTGGCACCCCCAGCTCCCTGCATCTGCCTCGCTGTACAGCCCACGCGCAGTGCATGGGGATGCTGCAATATCAGCTGAACCGGGCCACCTAGTATGGAAAAAGCAGGACACCCAGCTGACTGAGACACCAGCAATGCACACAGCGATGGCTCAAACCCTTGGCATGGCTCTTTGGAAATATTACTTGGGGCTGGGGGGGACAGGGAGGTGGAGGAAGTGTTGTCAACATTCCTTTATTAATACTGTATGAAGAAAAATACCCTGAAATAACGCGGTCAGGATTGGCAGCAGTTGTGAGGCGCTTGCCAACTCCTCCCCCTGGTCCTCCGCACCCACAGCAGCTGGAGGCGAGGGGCGACAACGTCTCAGCAGTGGCGGCATCTGACATGTGCTTGGTCCTGTCTATAGGGCAGAGGTCTGTGTGAAACGCTAACCCGGGCATAAATTTAATACAGCCTCCAAGATGTTGCATAAAGGTGAAAAAATGTGAGCTTTGGTACTGGCTCTCCATCTGCTTCTAGGTACATGTAACAGCACAGTAAATACCATTTGCATGTATTTGCAGGTTTAATGGTCAGATAAGTGGTAAGGATGGTATGAAAAAGGTCTACTTAGAAACAAGTAATGTTAAAAACAGGTATCTTCATCTTTGTTGCTACCACAACTTTGTATGGAAATAATGCTTGTATTAGTTAAACCATAAGTGGTCATCACAGAGGGTAAAAATAATCAGGGAGGAAATAATAGGAAGGATGTTATTTAACATTACAAATGTTTCTATATCCTCACCTGTGCTCGGCTGTTGCCACTGCACCCACCTCAGAGGATGTTTATTGAAAGAGAAAGAAGAGATTATAAAGAGAGATGACAAAAATGGTACTGAAAAAGATGGAAAAGACTTGTGGAAAAATCTTTTACTCCGTAGGCTCCTCTGGCTCATTAGTGAAGGCTTAACACCCTCAAGCCTAGAGGAGGCCAAAACAGCACAGAAAAGGCTAGAGAAATATTTCTGTTTGCCCACTCTCACCACTTCTGCCCCAGGGACAACCTCATCATCTTAAACTGATTTTCTCACCCTGCAGAGTTAACCTGCCCCAAGGCACACCTCGTGCCACCGGCTTAGGTCTCAGCACAGCGCCTCGAATGCAAGCAAGCGATAGCTTTGGGAAGGATATGAGCTCTCAGCTTTCATACTATGACACTAGTCACTGAATGATGGTTAGGAAGAAGGTCCCCCTCCAGGCAACTTAACCCTTAATTGTCTAACGTGAAGCGTTTTGCCTTGGCCCGAAAGCACTGCTGCCTTGAGCCTGCATGGCACTTTTGCCCTCCCAAAAGCATCACGTGGGAACAAAAAAGCCAGTTCATTTTGCCCACGTCACTGTGCCCCTTCACTCTCCACTGAAGACGAAAGCCTGGGGGTTTTATTTCTGTTTTCTGTGAGAGGCTGCTGTGTGAGGGGAAGCGGAAGCCAACTTTCCACAAACATCTCAGGGCACCCAGTCTGAGCCAGCTTTCAGAAAGGGGGTCAGGCGTCAGCAACGCACCTGAATGAGCAGTCAGGCCTTCTGAAAGGCTGGGAGGCCGGCCATCAGCACCCCGGTGGGAGCTGGTGTAGGATGAATCCTTGTGAAAGTGCAGCATCCTTAGCTTGTTCAGCTTAGTATAAAAGGCAGAGCCTCAAAATGAGTCATGTTTGAGACTCCAAGAGGGAGACGGGGAGGGTTATGTTTTAACATCTTTGATGCAGGAGTCCAGACAATGCTTCCTTGTGATGGAGAGGACCAGTATCTTGTCTTCTGCTTAAGACACTGTCAAGAGAAATGGAGTCATGGACCATGACAGAGATTTATCTGTATTGCAGCATCACCTACACTAATAACTGTAACAATTACTGCTCACTTAAGCCTTTTGAAAAAATGCCCTGCGTATAAAAGATTTTCTTATGCGATAGCGTATGATAGATCGCACACTTTCAAAATACCTTCTCTGCATCTAGCCAAATCTTCAGGGAGAGGATTTTCTTCATCCTTTATATTGTTCTGGAGGCTCTAACTGGTGCCTGGCTCATCCTGCCCCTTGAAACAGCTGCGTTTCCACCGAGGCGGATGGCAGTCAGGCCCATCCCACGCACGTCCCTTATGGCCAAAGTGCTCCACAGCAGAGGGGATGCTTTAACTTTTGCTTCTTTTTGCAGCTTTCTTATGACTGCTTCCCTTCACGCTTGGCTTAGCCTGGCTCCCAAATACCCGGGACCACTTCCCTTTCTGTTTGGGGACAGTTCCACTTCCTCGCTCTGGTGTGCTGGCATGCTGTGGGTGTATTTAGGTTTCCAGCTCTCTACAGGGAAGACATTTAAAGATTATAAGATGTCCCTGTGGAAGCTGCACCACTTCTCAAACACAAGAGGATGTCAGTATTCGTACGAGGCAGGGAAGCCCTTGCTGAAAAAGAAAAATCCACCACGTTTTTGTTCCTTCTTCTTGACGGTGTCCCTTTAACAGCACTCAACAGCTGTTAAATGGGATAATCGCCTGTTATCCTCATGTCACTAATTCAAATGCTAATGGCTCTCAGTGCATGAGAGGTTATTCAGCCATCCGGCACCCCAGGTACGCTTTGCATGAGGAGGATGCTGAAGCGATTAAGCTCTTTCTGGGATTCTAGAAACATTGGAAAGAAATGCTTCCAGATGAACTCGGAGAGGAGATGATGTCCAAGACAAAAAGGAAAACCGGGCAGGGAGGAGGCCAGCAGGAAGGATTTGCATGTTTTAATGCCTCAGAAGGGCTCCATCCCCACGCTGAGAGACTCTGTGCCCAGCCCAGCCTCTGTGCCAGCCGATTCAGCCAGGGCTTAGTTTGATCCTAAATAACTACTACTTGTACGGTGGTAGGGCTCAGAGAGCCCAAACAAGGGCCATCATTTCACTGTCCTAGATAAACCGCTATCCCAGCAGTGCAATATTTGCTATCTACACGGAAACAGAGGCACCTCTTCCTGAGGGCTGGGTCACTACCACAAGGTCACTAGCAGCAGAGGAGCAACTCTGCTCCTGGCCAGGTGACACCAGGCTCAGTGACCATCCAGCCATGCAACACAAAGTGCCAAGATGTTGGTACCCTGCGGGGCAAACCCTCTGGTGCTCCTTGCCTCTGTGACAGGAAAGAGGCTGCAGAAGGCAGCAGCAAAACCTTTGAAATCAACACCACTGTTATAGAGCAGAGCTTGCAACTAGGTCCACGCTTGTATGTGTGTGTGTGTGCGCACGTGTGTGTACAAAATGCAGTTCAATGCATTCATTTATATTTCACACATGCAATTTCCCAAAAAATCTCCCAGTCTTTACAAAAGTATGTAGTGTCCTTTACACGGTAATAACCACAGATTGTATAGTCTCACTGTTAAACAGGTCACACTATTACCCGTCAGCGATATCAACACAAAAGTAGAGCCGGAGTTAAGCCTAAAACTCTTTTGTTATGAAACTGCTGATAATACATGACCTGCAAGGAGGTAGGCCATCGGTGCCTGTCCTTCCCTTGCACAGAGACCAGACGACAGCGTTATGGGTGATGCCGAAGGAAAGGAACAGCAGCGACTTCGGTTTCCACCGCAGGCACCAGTAGATGTGCCTTACCCGTCCCTCTTGTTCTCCAAGGAGGGTACCCAGATCCCAGACACGGGTGTCATCTGTCTAGAAAGTGGCAAGTAGGAGGGAAAGGGGAATTAACAGAGCAGTATAATACCCTGAAGGGGAAGATATAGAAGGTGAGGAGGGTAAATGGCTGGAAGAAAGGATAGCTCTTCCACAGCTCTCAGCCATGATCACCTGAAATGCTTGTGACCACATTCTCCAAAGGGGTCAATAATCAATGAACACCCAGTTTTGTCTTTTGAAAAACCTATTTTGATGTTAAAACAATGGTGCATTTCTAAACCTGGTCTTAAGCCCATGGAGGCCACTATTATTTAAGGAAATTCACTGGCCAATGCACCTTCTCAGCCTCAGCATCCATCCTTGGCTTTATTTTTAACTTTGAAATGATCCTGTATTCAACTCTGCTGGCCTGGTATCCCCAGTCCCCTCAGTATTTCATTCCTAATTCTACTTTCTCGACTTCTCCTCTGAAGAGTTACTTATGGGCAAGAAAAGTTGTTCTCACTGCACGTTCAAAAAAAAAAAAATATATCTCTGTTGCCATAGCAGTGGTGTGGGTTACAACCAACCATTTTAGCCACACTACGTTTAAAATGGTAACCAAGTTAAAAACTCTTTTGTTTCCTCCTGGGAAATAAAGAACCAATGCAGTCAGCTCAATAACAAGTGTTGGGACGTGTTTGCTCCTGCGGGCTTACAGGTGACCACCAGGCAGCCACGGCTGGTCCCCTCCACGGGCTGCAGGGCTGACCCAATTTCTCCTTGGAGCTGTCATGGCAACCTCCACGGTCGCGTTTGCCGTTTTGCATGGTGAAACCTTCAATTTCTGGCTATGGCAAAGCAAGAACGCAAAACCAGTTGCAGTGCAAGCCGGAGGGCGGCTCAGCCTTTCGCCCCGGGTCCTGCTCCTGAACAAAACCCGCATACATGCGGTAACAAAGGAGTTGGACATGGGAGGGAAAGCAAACCGTCACTTACTTTTCTCCATTCTGGTGCTGCTTTATTCCTCATCAGGAAACACGTTCAGCCTGGCTTGATAAAGAAATGAGGCACACGCAGTCATTTCACGTGTGCCCAGCGCAGGGCAGAGTCTGCCCCTCTTCCCTCCCAGTCCCCCCTGAATTTGAAGCCGTTGCCCACACCGACTGAACTCAGCAGGGAGCTAGCAGCCTCAGATCCATGAAATCCATGGGAAGAAGGACAAACAGGGGAGAGCGATCGTGCCTTTGCACAGGGGAAGGCGACAGTAGGAGCTCAGCCCGGATTTGATGTCGGAGAATCTGCGCGAGAGCAGTGTCAGCAGAAGGGCGCCCGCCTGGGCTGCTCCCAGGACCTCCATCTTGAAGGTGGTTGTGCATTTACCCGGAGAGCTGGCTGCCTGCAGTGACAAAGAAATGTCAGCACTTTAAAAAACCTAACCTTGTCAGCCCAAATGGGAGAGGAAAATGTTCCGC